>NC_081568.1:102821304-102849030 GCF_022355385.1 Mustela nigripes
ATCATCTTATAGGGTTCTGTAAGAAGTACTATCTTACTATTCATGTTTAGAGATCACAATTTAATTCGTTCATTAAAGGACCCTTTCTGGAAGTTGATTTTTTCTAATTCTTATTGTAATTGCATTGTTCTAATCTTGTATTATAAAGGCAGCTGCTTGCCTATCATTTGTACTTTCCTCGTTAATCCTGACTCAGTAAATTAACCTTTAATTACAGCCGTTAAAATTGAAATGAGCCTCTTGTCTAGCTGGGGCTGCCCCCTTTCAGTGCATGATTCTGATGAAAATTTTTAGGGTCAATGAATATGTCCCATGTCATGTCTGATAGCTGCTAAAGATGTGAGGAGGTAAATGTTACCTTAGAAAGATGTGCTTTAAATTTTTAGGAGATCTGTTCTATTGACAGGAACATAAAATAGAAATGATATTTTTAGGTTCTCAGTTTACCATGCTTTATTTTTAGCCAAAGGAAGACAGCATTTAAGAAATATAAAGAATGGGTAATTAAAATACGTTCAGTCCAGTAATTTAAAGCAGTAACTTAATTCTCCATTTTATTGTCTTAAATGCTACATGCTAAAGACTATGAAGACATGTGAGGAGTACAACTACCTTTCAGTTATGTGATGGATAGGAACAGTTTCCTCAGTAATGTAACAAAATAACATATTAATAATATAGTCCTCAAACTGACATCACTGGGAATGGATTCCATCATGAGTAAGCCAGAAAACAGGAAAAGATTAATTTCATTCATTTAACACACTTTTGATGAGCACCTATTATGTATCAAGCACTGGGTATTGAAAAGGTGGTAAACAGGACCTGTCTTATCTTCCAGAGACTCAGAGATTAAGTCTTATTAGATCTAAAATACATCTCTAATATAAAAGATAAGGCACCTTTCCCTTATGCTGACAATGATTTTACTAAAGTCATTAGCATCTCTCCATTTAATTTCCCACAGACTTCAAGATATTTAGCATTGGAAGGGACCTTAAAAAGACAAAAAAGACAATCTATTACAGTCTTCTAATCTCATAGATGACAACTGGAACTGAAGTCAAATTTTGATATACTAGTTTAAATTTACAAGATAACTTTGCCAGGTTACACATTCTATGGAGCATGGATGCTAAAACTTCAGTGAAAATGGGTAATAAATGAATTTCTGAAATTATGTATTTTAAGAAACATTTTATTATGAAAACTCTGAAATGCATACAAAAGTAGAAAAAAAGAAAAATATAATGAAAAGCTCATAACTCATAAGTAGGTTTAAAAAATTTTCAACATTTGTCCAAACTACAATCCAACACCTTACTCAATTTCTGAATTATTTAAAAGCAAATTTCAGATATGATCTAATTTCATCAAGAAACAATTTGGTTAGTTCATCTAACAGATAAGGACTCTTAAAAGAAACTTCGTAATTGTTATTACATTAAAAAGTAATTCCCCTTAATATCATGTAAAATATAGTGTTCACATATCCTTGACTATCATACATGTCTTTTTAAAGCTGGTTTGCTTGAATAAGGGTTCAAAGAAGATATACATTTGGTTGGCATCTCTCTTAATCTAAATTATGCATTTTAAAGGAAAACTTTTTGATATATTGTTTATGTGTGTGTGTGCATGCAGAATTGTAAAATATATCTTCACTATTAATTCAACATTTGGGGGAAATACTTATATATTCAGTAATGTGGAACAGCTGTAAATTTAAAGAAATAACCCTCATTGATAGGCCTATAAAAGCTATCTCTAATTACATTCCTGAATGATTTAAATAAGAGTGTGTCTGATATATTCTAAGATTAGTGGCTTTTACTTTTCTTTGATATTAGGGTCATATACTGTACTTATCTATTTTTACTCCATGCACTCTTCTCTCTAGTAATAAATTAATTTTTTAGCATTAGTTGGGCATGTGCCCTATAGTTTAATTCATTTTCTTGTCCTCTGAAGAGAAACAAAGTTTATTTAAGCATCACAACAATACTTTCCATGTTTAGCTATTCAAAGATTTAATAATATTATATAAAATTTTTATATCATGCCCCACCCTATGTTTATAAAATTTTTGACAAGCTTTTTAAAGGGGAACAAAGGTAACAGAAGTTAATTTGATTGATGTATGATTAAATATAATTGATACACAATTGGCTGATACATAATAATCTAAGATACTGTAAGGCTTAAAAAAGTGTATTTCGCTGCAAATACCACAAATTCAACACAAGCAACAAAATTTGAAACATAGCAGTTGATAGTAACACAACGTTCAATCACTTCTGGATATGTAAAATAAAAAACAGCCAGAAAAGATTTAATATTTTTAAAATGACTGCTATTTTAAAAACCTAATTTACTGTTTACTATTATAGTCCATTTAATTACAATACACAAAAGCTAGAACCCATAATCTTAGAAAAGAAGTCAGTAGATATTCAGAGAACTGCCTCAGCTCTAGAAAGAGTAAGCTGATAGCAAATGAAAGGAACTACTCACCACAAAGTAGAAAGAGGAAAAGAAAGGCCCAAAGCTTTCTTTACTATCACCTCTTTAATCCCTCAATTTCTGGCAGATTTATATATGCATTTTCTATATTTTGATGGGTGGCCTGCTTTCTTTGGGCCACAATCATTACTAGTTCATTAATTAGCATCTGACATAATCGATTTTTTTATTGTAGATAATTTTATTATGTTATTGACAAAGCATTCATTATAAAAGTATTATCCACTAGTCAGGACTTACAGATTGGCACGTATTTACTTAAGCCAAATAAAAAATATTTCCTAATAAAAACCCTGCAACTAAAAATTAGTAACAATCTCTTTTTAAAAAGCAGTTCCTTTTAATAATGTAGAAAAGGGAGAGTTGATAATGGTCTGGTATTAACTATGAGACCTCTGAAGTAGTGCAGAAATAAAAAGATGAAGTAGTAGTATGACAGTAGTATGACACACTTTTAAAGTTTAATTTAAAAATTAAAGCAACTCATATCCAGAGGAGAACTGAATGAAAGAATAAGATGGGACATGGCTAGGCAATAGAAGCACAAAACACTGTCAAACTTTAATTAAAAAATGTTTTCAATTTAAGCAGACCCAGGCCAATGATTTTTCATTATTTTTACCACAGTTCCATGGCTACTGACAGTTTCATCAGAACAAATAAAGGATTTTTCCCAAATTTAAAATGACAAAATTATTTTTAATTTTGACTTATAATTTCCTCCTCCTCTAAACTCAACATAATTTGGTCTTAGCTGGACTCATCTCTTAGCTTGGGGCTTGAAAACACCACAAGTGTTTAAAATGTAAAAGATAAATGTTCTTTAAAATAAAGTTCTTCCACCATATTAGACAACAAACTTTATCATATATATATTATTTGTTTTGGGAATGAGACCACATATTCATGAAATGTCTGGAGCACGACTTAGTAAATGCTGGTATCAATAAGGACTCCCTTAAAGCACTGTGTCCTTGCAGACAAATAAGAAAACTGGTGCCCCAGCAGACCAAGACAAGCTGACTGGTAAACAAAACTAAAATGCCTTAACCGAGCATTAATTAAAGAGAGAGAGAGAGAGAGAGAGAGAAATCTATTTAAGATAAAAGTCCACTTAAGAAAAACAGAAATCAACTTCAATTACAACTGTCATCATTACAATATGCAATTATCCTAATAATTCCCAATTCTGTTTAGTAAATTTCACACTGGGTAAACCAGATTCTGCTTCATGAATTATGGTTTGTTTTTTCTCCATATTGTTTGAAAACTGATACTGTAACCTGAACACCAAAAGCAGGTCTGACAGTTACTCTTTTCTATTTTCCAACTAAGATCCTATAACAAAAAAAGGGTCAGGCCCTCATCCCTAATCATGGAAAGTTATAGCTTCATTAGTTGCCAATCTCTGTCAACAACAAAAACAAGCTTAGTTGCTAGCCATTTTTAAAATATTCCTTAGATATCAACAGAACTAATGATAAACACTTCAGATGCTGAGTTTGGTTTATGTATTTTTTAAAAATGCCTTTTCTTTGCCTCACTCTGTCTGCCCTAATTAGAGTGCATTACATGGGATTCCTTATTCCTACCCTTCAGCTTGACAATCCTTGAAGGGTTGGGTGGGGTGGGGGGGGGGGGACTTCAGTTACATAGTTTCTTGGTCATAATGACAAACAAGGCCATTCTTTCCTGGTCACAGTAAACCCCAGGCTGTCTACCTATAAAGACACCTACAGGGCGCCTGGGTGGCTCAGTTGGTTAGGCAACTGCCTTCGGCTCAGGTCACGGTCCCGGAGTCCCGGGATCGAGTCCCGCATCAGGCTCCCGGCTCCATGGGGAGTCTGCTTCTCCCTCTGACCTTCTCACCTCTCATGCTCTCTCTCACTGTCTCTCTCTCAAATGAATAGATAAAATCTTTAAAAAAAAAAAAAAAAAAAAAAAAAAAAAAAAAGACACCTACAGACCTTAGTTTAATGCTACTGTTGCCACTATCTTCACCCAGGCCTCATGAGGCTTTATTCCAACATTAAGTGAGGGAGTGATGTTTCACAGCGGCAATTTAAGGAAAGCAGATGGTGAACAGCATGGACTGCGAAAATTAGCCTTCTACTTCTTGTCAAAGAGGAAAAGCAGTTTAGATATCTAAATTTTAAAGTCTGTTAAATGTCAAAAGTAACTCTCACTAGATTTTTAGCTGTAATAGTACAGATGGAGATAGGTTGGACTATGGAGCATAGCCAATGTAAAATCAGAAAAATAATGACCAAAAAAAAAAAAAAAAGACAACTTGTATCTACAGAAATTCCCAAATGGACAAAACTATGTTATACAATTAAAGTACCTGGTATTAATATATACCCTTGAGGAAATTTTTCATTATGTCCTTTCTCAACTGTAAACTCCCTGAGGGCAGAAACCTAGCTCAACTTGTTTACTGTTATCTTTGGCACCTGCCTTATATTCTGGCCTGAACAAATACTTGTTCAATGAATGAAACATTTACTGGCATATGTGTAGTAAAGAATTTGGTCTTCTCAAAGAGAGATGTGGACTGTGTCTTAGCTCTTGAGAGGTAGGTAATCTCTAAACCCTTGGAGTGTCTTTTAATATTCAGCACTTTGGGGGGACCACACCTGATGGCTGTTGCCAAGGATGTGATTCACTAGACAATGTATGCTAAGTGGATACTCTGTGCATACTGCCATATGTTGATGCCAGTAGGTAACCTGTGAATTTGAAACCCACTCAGGATATCTGTTTCTTCCTTTGGTTAGTTCTAATTTATAACCTATTGCTACAATAACATTGTAATTTTTTTTTTTTTTTTTAAGATTCTACTTATTTATTTGACAGACAGAGATCACAAGTAGGCAGAGAGGCAGGCAGAGAGAGAGGGGGAAGCTGACTCCCTGCTGAGCAGAGAGCCCAGTGTGGGGCTCGATTCCAGGACCCTGGGATCATGACCTAAGCCAAAGGCAGAGGCTTAATCCACTGAGCCACCTAGGCTCCCCAAGTGTGATTCTTGATCTCAGCCGAGGTCTCAATCTTAGTAAGATTGTAATCTTAAGTATAGTGCTTTCCTGAGTTCTGTGGGTGTCCAAGTGAATTATCAACCTGAGGGTACTTTCAGGAAACCCTAAACCTGCAGTTGACCTCAGTAGTCTTGGGTCAATTGAGCAGTGGACAAGATGGAGTCTGGCTAACTCTAAGTAGCATATTGTATCAAATAGGGCTTCTCTTATTGCAATTCTGGTTTCTCTTTCATGGACTGTTCTTGGAATTACTTATCATCCCTCAATTTACTGCCTTGTTTTCTATAATGATCACTTTTTAAATGAATCTTCCTGCACCCTCCTGAGTTAATTCCACTTGGAGACTGTGATCCATGAAGATCAAATCACTAATATTACAGCAGCTAAGTCAGTGCTTCCTCACTAACGTGCCACAAATAGGTTAGAAGTGTGCTGTGCTGCTGCCCCATGATTAGCCCTCAGGAAGGCCAGGTGGGGCCTGTGGTAGCTGGAGCCCCTAGGCTGGGTACCTCCTGCCTCCTTTAGTAGTCTCTGTTTATCCCAGAGAACACTACACGTATCATCACTTTTCTGTATGTACCATAACATGAAAAGATTGGAAAGCAGTAAGGTAAGGAGTCATTGCCACAATTTTCCCATGTCAGTATGTCACCAACTTAGTTTTCCAAGATCAGACTCGGGTTATTCAACCTATCTGTGCTATACTTTAGCCACACTTAACTACTGCTTCTCTAATATTCCAAGTCAGCTCACATCTCAAGGCTCTGCATACCCTACTTCCTCTGTCCGTCACGTCATTCTTATTCTACTCCAGCCACCTAGACTAACTCTTCCTATTCTTCCAGATTCAGTTCCGAGGTCACATATACAAATTCTTTTCTAAGAGATCTTGGTCAACTGGTAGCACTCAAGCAGATTTATGCCTCCAGTGTAACACTTACTTCAATAAAATGATTTGTCTGTTTCCCTTCCTAATCTGTGCGCTTCCTGATACTGTGATCCACAATTCACCTCCTTTGCTAACTTATCTTCTTGGCCTTTTTCTCTGTTGCCTTTATATCACAATGTTTCCTAGCACTCCATCTTCATTTGTCTCTTCTCACTCCACAAGATAGCCACAGAACAGAATTCAAACATTTTCAGGCTCATTATTTTATTTACTTTTCATGAAAACACAATTAAGTGTTTGGGGGAAGTATTATCTCCATTTTTTAAATTAAAAATTAAAGTTTATACAAGTCAATGACCGGCCCCTAGTCATGATGATAGTAACTAGCTCATCCAATGACAGATATCAAGTATTCGGGCTCCAAGTTCAATGGATTCCCTAAATGTTGCTCTGACTTTCTAAATGAATTCTTGGTATTTTAAAACAGAACTCTGGAAAAGTATATCCCTAAAGAAACCTTCCTACTTGTGATTAGGTGCTAAAGAACCACAGATACTATACTTCTGTCACGGGTTTCATAGGATTTGGGGGATTGAATTTAGAAGTCATTTTTCCATAGAAATAGAAAGCTCAAATATTAAGTAAGCAAATTAATAAATTTTCTTATAAAACTAGTTTGAAAAGAAACATAAAAAGTGCAAAGAATGAGACAAGGTTTCATACTCATGTTTATCAGCAAAAAGACCCCCCAAAAACAAAAATACCATTAAAAGTCTTCAGAGGTAACTTGAACTGCTGAACTCACTTTAACATTTTCTGTCCCAAATATACAAAAAAATATTTAAAGCAGAAAAGACCAATTTTCAATCCAACATTTCTAATTACAGAGGTGAACAATTTATTCTTATATGCAAATTGTCTTTTCCCTCATCTCACTTTTTCTCATCCCCTCTAGAAGCTGTAACATTCTGAGGACTGCTGAATTCCTGGGGCTTCATGTGTAACAATTTAGAAACTCTTAGCCTAACGATAATCTGGTAGAAAAATTAATTAGTAATTCACTAAAAAATTTACAATTTGTTCACAGACATACTACTGTACGAAATGAAGTCTCTTCATTTTTAGCCATCTGTTGGCCAACTGCCAATTAATCTCAAGTAAGACTAGAACAAAGACTGTGTTTATACATCTTCTTTATCGAACAGTTTGACAAACCAAGCTTTTCCTTACAATGATAATGATATTCACTAGGAATTAAGTTTAAAAATCCCTGTGTTCTGAATATGTAATTTAAAAGGTTAGAACAAATGGTGAAATTTTTCATTTCACTATGAAAAATAGTGAAATATACTTAGTGTGAAAAGGAACTGTTCTTTGGGTTTCATTATAAATATTTTAGTAATTTCAAAAAAATAAAATCAACCCCTATTTTACCAAATATATAAGGAAGATAAATTTAAATAAAATTCATCTACAGAGTAGGAAATCATATAAACTAGGCTAGGACTTGGAATGTAACTACTAGAAACTGTTCAACATTTTGGAAAATTATGTTACTGATGGCAACACCGCATCCCACACTATTTGAGTTGCTAATACACCTATATTGGTCTGCATTTACAGTCGTCACATTCATGGTGGTTCTTCGTATCAGTGCCAGTACCATTTAACTGTACTTCAGTACATTTCTAGTGTAGTCATGGACAAGCATTTATATGGCAATGTGTAATTATTACTTTAAGTTCTCTTTCTTCCTTCTATTCAAAATAAGGGAAACATGTTGATTTTAAAAATTATGGATGTACTCTTATCTATGAATTTCATCTTAGAATCCAAAAGGCTCTTTTATTTGTTGAGATCCCATACCATTACATGCGGATTGTAATTTTTGAGGGTTTTTCTTGCTATTTTTTCTGATGTCTTTAGTCTACTTCTTTCTAAACTCATATACATAATGAAAAAATTAGTTTGCTTCATTAATCTTTTTAAAGTACTGTTTTGAGGACTGGAGGTGAGATTAGGAGCCATGCCATTTTGCATCAGAATATTCTATTTATTTCTATAGGCTCCACTTTACAAAGTTGTTATCTTTCTCTTTCAGTTCTAATTCTCTCCTTAGTTGTTATTGCTGGTGAATTCTGGTTGCCATTCTTATTACTACTATTTGTTTGATCACTTTGTTAGCTTTTGGAAGTAAGTTTGAGATTTTGCTTCACTCAGCTGAATGTGACAGTCTTTTTTTCTTAATTTTTTGATTATAGTTGACACACAAGTATACTTTCAGGTATACAACACAGTGATTCAACTTGACTATATGCTACACTCATCCCACCTGTCACCATGCAACACTATTACAATATCACTGACTGTATTCCTTATCCTGTGCCTTTTATTCCCATGACTTACTTATTCCATAACTGGTAGTCTTTATCTCCCATTCCCCTCTACCCATTTTGTCCATTTGACAGTCCTTTTTTTCTATGCTCTTTGGATGGAGTGCCTTTCCTCTCCTTTCAAGAGACCATCCCAATAAATATTTTTCTTAGTATTAAAGGGTGAGTTCTTCAACTACTTTGTGATGAATAAAAATTTCCTGTAAGCTTTTCTAATCTCAACTGCATTCTTCTTATAGCTATTAAGGTATGGGAGTCTACTAAGGATGCATTACCATATCACTTTAAAAAATATTAGTTATTATTTATTGAGTGATGACAATGTGCCAGTCACTGTTCTAAGAGCTATACATCTATTATCTCATTAGTGTCATAACAATCCTATAGGGTATATACTATCTCCACAGGAAAGTGAGGTGTAGAAAAGTTACATACCAATCTGCCCAAACACATAGCTAGCAAGCAGCTAAGCAGAGATTTGTACCCTGATCATCTGATATCAAGGCCTGAGTTATTAATCTACTACCTTACTGTCTCCCAAGTTTTTAGGGCCTTCCTTTTCCCGCAAGGACTAACTGCTTTACTACAGATTTTTTGATTTCTACTTTCTCTTTACAGCCTACCCAAATGCTCAAGAAATATTTATTACTTAAATAATAAAGACAACTGCTTCTTTCACTGCTTCCCTCCATCTCTTTCAATGTGCCTTTTCTTTTAGCAACAAGAATGGCAAACTAAAACCCTAGATATCATTCTTACTCATTTCTGAGCAGTTAGAGGTAACTGCATTCTACAACTTAAAACAGCATGCTCAGCTTAATAGTTTTCACTTGTTCATTCTAAACCAAATGGTCCTAATATCACATTTGCTTTCATGGGGAAATTTTTTGTAAAAATGTTTAAGAATTAGTACTTCTCTTTCCCACTTCTGGCAGAACCAGCTCTATGGCCCCCAGGAGCTCAGATTACTAAGCCAGGGGAACCAGTGATACACCAGATCTATTCAAGCTACCTTGTGTCCACATCAGAACTTACTATTTTGTCTCTTACTTTGTCAGGTTTCTGACAACAAATTAGCAGGAGGTCAAGCATATCAACAGATTTTACGCTGTAGGCAGCATGCCTGATTTAGAGTGAAAGGTTAGTAGATATAATATGCTAACAGAGAAAAAGTTATTGCAGTTTCAGATATTACGACAGGCTGATGGTTTTGGCATTATTTTGAGACAGGCTGGCCTCTGGCCTCACTTCAAGCCATACCCTGGAAGTAACATTAAATAATTTTTTTATGGATATGAAGGCATGTAAATAAGCATATAAAGATAAAAGAGAAACACAACCTTGAATTTTAAAATGAAAACAGGTATTTTTAAGAGCCTATGGTATAAGAACAGTGTAATAGAAATACAATGACTGTGGGAATTTAAGTCTATTAATGTAGACAACAATTGTTTATGGCAGAATTTATGTATATAAATGAACCCACTGTGGCAAAGAACGCTGTATGTTATATATATGTAAGAGTGCCAGAGAAAAATGTACATGATAATTAAATGTGGATAATAAGTCGAAGTCAATTGTGAGGATAATGGTTTGGGTAGAGCAAATTTTTAAAAATATTTATAAAATTAAAAGATGAGATCTGAATTGAACTTGTTTACAAGAGAAACTGTTCAAGACTAAGAATCTACTTCGATTATTTACATTTTGATAAGAATGATGCAATGGAATCACATGAAAACCGAGCTAATATATTTTGAAAATTACTTACACTGATGACTGATGAAGAAGTTGATAAGTTTAAACCTTCAAGATCAGCTATCAAGCTTGGAGAAAGAGCTGGCGTGGGAAATGCAACTGGAGTGGATACCGGGTTAACTGTAGGAAAAGGCCCAAATTAGCAAATGTGCATGAAAATTTAATTCATATTATTAAAAGCAACATTTTTATTTTGTTAGTAAATCTAATTAAATTACTTTGATTAATAAATCTATGACAATTCTATTTAACATCTTGACTTAGTTATTATCAAGTCATGGCAGTTATTAGTCTTAGCTTTCACTGGCAACTCCTATAACAAAATATAATGGTACAAATACTTTGAGTAATAATTTTTGAAAATTTTATCATATAATGTTATCACTAACATTATCACCCAGTAACCTCACTAAAACTAAAAAAAAAGGTAAAGAAACATTTTTTCCCCAGCTAATATAAAGAACAACAGCTTTCAAGAGTTCTCCAGCAGAATCAGAAGTCTCAAAAGGGTATTTATATCCGTTCTCTGTTTTATTCTCCACTATAATAATTACAGGGGTAATTACAGGGTCCTAACTCCCTTCTACTTATACTTTGTCAGCAAAAGCTATGTACCAGATAGAAATTTTTTATTCTAAAACCACTATGTACACGAGATCATGCAGGTGAAAATCTGAAAATTTTTGAAAAAGTACAGATCTCATCCTCCCCTGCTTAAGATTCTTCAGAGGCTCACAAGTACCTACAAGATAGAAGTCCAATTCCTTAACAAAGTGCACAAGGTTCTCTATGCTCTAGCTTGGCACTGTCCATTATAGTAGCCACTAGCACATAAACCTAATGTACTCTTGAAATATGGCTAGTATGACTAAAGAATTGTACTTCACAGTTTAATTAACTTAAATTTAAATGTAAGAGCTATGTGTGGCCAGTTGGTATCATACTGGGTAGAAGATCTATCTCTAATTTTATTGGCAACTCCTATCTTCAGGCTCTACCGATTAATAGTTTCCAGTATCTTGTTCCCAATATCTTCTATTCTCTTTACCTGGAAGGTTCTTCTCTGCCTTGTTTACCTTGTAACTGCTACACATTATGGTACCGCTTGGAAGGAAAGCACAAGCTGACTCAACAAAACACAGCTTCTAAATTGCCTTCTTTGTTCTACAGATAAACTTGGACATGCTTCTACAACCATACCTCTCTTCTAATACAAATCTGTGTCTTTTTATTTTTTATTTCTACTAGTCTGCTAATGCATTAATTTTTAGTGCTTAGAAACTGCTTGACTGTTGAGTGAAAAAAACTAAAAATGTGGAATGAGTTTTATCTTTCAACAAACGCACTTCAAAATAAGAGCATAAAGGAAGTAACATTTATTTAACAGGACTTTTCAAACTATCTTTTTCCCATTTAGTCTCACAATACCCTGTAGTTAGGCAGAAAAAATAATTCAGAAAGTTAGGAATAAAAAAATGATATTGCCCGAAAAAGAAAATTTTCAAAGAAGTCTGAAATAAAATTTCACCATAGATAATAGAAAAAGCAGAGTGGAGACTGGGTGGAAGAGGGAATGGAGCCCTTGCTTTCTTCCTTGCTCCTTCAGTGTGCCTGAAACACTGCTACAAATCCCCAGGCTTCCTCAGATCTACGTTGAAAACCAACATACAGTTAGCAAGTGTCACAGGGATTTGGGGGTGGGGGGACCAATGGGGATATGGTGGTAAAGGAAGACCTTACGAATGGGAGGAAATGAAGCTCAGTTTTTAAGTAAGGGCAGACTTTAAATAAGAGCAAAGAAGAACCTGGTGACTTAGTAGGTGAGATATTACTGCGAACAGAGGCTGAGAGGTGGGAACGTGGAAAACTGAGGAAGTTATTTTTATCCTCTACAACAAAGGGAGCTGTTAAAAATACTGAAAAGAGCAACAATATATGTACTGCTCCTTATCAGTATAAGGGACAAAAATCAAAGGAGGAGCAATCAGGTTGGCAGGAGGAGGAATACAATAATTCAGGCATGACATGAAAAGGGCTAAAAACAAAAGGTGAGGTAGAAAAAAAATTTATATTAAAGACACTGTAAACTGAGGCACAGGGAGATTATGTCTTGGAAATATCACAGAACAAGTGAATGGAAGAACCACTGTGGGACCAGGAACTGGTTCTTTTATCTTGGATCAATATGTTGCATTTCCAAAAGTCACTTTTTTGGTAGGTTCTAAATATTTGTCCATCCATCCAAAATATTAGATACCCATGTAAGGAAAAATATTGAGTAAGAAAGCCTCTGATTTCAACTATGGCTTGGCTTAAAGACACACAGAGGAAAAAAGACATCAAAAGCCAGAGGAAAATTCACACTAAAGTTTGACTTAAGGAAAAAAAAAAAAAAAAGGAAGAGACTTTTAATATCATTTCAGGATAAGGTTTAGGTACTAAAGAAATGACTATACATCTGTTTCCAGGTCTGGCAAGATAGAAGCTTGCACTGAAAATTTATCCAAAAATGGATTCTGAGGTTAGCTGACTATGTTTAAGTATTTAATTAATGCATTAAAAAAATAATTCTACTAGTTAAAAAAAAAATAACCTGGCATACAAATGAAAACCAGGTATCATTTCTACCCACTGACTTGGCAAAGGCAATTTTTAGATTCAGCATCAGTAAGTGTATCAGGAATCAGTACTCTCATACTAATACTATGTAAGCTGGTACAAGCTTTGGGAAAGGCAATCTTAGACAACTAAATTCTTCAAAGCCTTTGCCCCAGCAATTCTATTCCTGGGGATTTATCTTAATGAAACAGTTGGGGAGATAATGAAATAATATACTTATGATGTGTATTGCTTCACTAATGATGAAGACAAAAAAATGAAAACAAGTTAAATTTCCAATAATAGTAAAACTGTTAAATATAATTTATTACAACAATATAAAAGATAACCATGAAGTCATTAAAAAATGAAACTGTTAAAGAACATCTATGGCAGGGCAAGGAATGTGTATGATTAATAGAGAAGTAAATGATAAGAGTATCCCACTATGATCACACTTAGGGGCAGAGGGGATTTGCATATGAAAAGATCTGAACTGGCATGCCAGATGGTAAACCCAAGATATTTGGATTACAAATCCATTTTCTTCTTTTTATTTTTATTTTTTTAAAGATTTTATTTATTTATTTGACAGAGAGAAATCACAAGTAGATAGAGAAGCAGGCAGAGAGAGAGAGAGGGAAGCAGGCTCCCTGCTGAGCAGAGAGCCTGATGCGGGACTCGATCCCAGGACTCTGAGATCATGACCCGAGCCGAAGGCAGCAGCTTAACCCACTGAGCCACCCAGGCGCCCTCTTCTTTTTATTTTTAAAACTTTCTAAGAAACACTTCTTTCTTTACTAAAGTACAATTGACACTTGAACAACACAGGTTTGAATTGTGCAGGTCCACTTATGGACAGATTTTTTTTTTTAAGTATAATGCTAAAAATGTATTTTCTCTTCCTTATGATCTTCTTAATACCATTTGTTTTTATTTTAATAATGTTATATAATACATATAACATACAAAATATGTGTAATTGGCTGTTTACACTATCAGTAAGGCTTCCAGTTAACAGTAGGCTATTAATAGTTAAATTTTGGGGGAGTCAAAAGTGACAGGTGGTTGTTAGTGCCCCTTAACCCAAACATTGTTCAAGGGTCAACTATATATTTAATTATAAAATAATTATACAATTACTCTTCTGATCAAACTTTTGCCTCAAAACTTAATGATACATCAAAGTTTTAATATATACTGGTTTAATATGAAGTTATTTAAACAGTTAAATGTAATTCCTTGCTGCTGCATCTCCATCACAGATAACACCCTTATATAATGCTTATCATGTGCCCAGCAGAGTTTTAAGTGCTTTTACATTTATCAACTCATTTAATCCATTTATGTCTCCTAAAAGTTTTACTATTATCCCTATTTTATAGATTAAAGCAAAAGCACAAAGAGATTAAGTAACTTGTCCAAGATTACCCAGCTCCGTAATTAGAAGGACAAGAGCACCTGGGTGACTGAGTCAGTTAAGTGTCTACCTTTGGCATAGGTCATGATCCAGGGTCCTGGGATCTGGGTCGGGCCCCTTGCTCAGGAGGGAGTCTGCTTCTCCCTCTCCCTCTGTACCCTCCTACCGCCATGCTATCTCTCTCGCTCTGTGCTCTTTTTCAAATAAAAAAAATCTTAAAAAAACAAGAACAGCATGAGATTTAAACTCAGACACTCCAGCTCCATTGTCCTCTTAGCCACTCCACTCCAATGCCTCTACTACAATTTATTCATCAATATGATATCACAGATCATAAGGCTTATCTGGAGCATCATTACTGGTTGCTGATAAAATTTTAAGAAGAGTTAGTTGTACCAATAGTATAATTACATAGGTATATATTTCTTATAAAAAAAACACTGGAGTGTGATTGTTGCTTTATGATCCTCCTACCAAGATCACATGGTATGGAGTACTAAAAGATCTCTTCGCTTGCAGAAATATAAAATAGCCAAGGAACTTTCAAACTGTAATGGTTCTCAAGAAACAGAATTCCCTGGGTAGGGAAAATGTATGCATTTAGAATCTCCAGCATGTAGCAGATTACTTGTATCAGAGCAAGCATTCAATAAATGTTTTCTGAATGAAGACATAGATAAATTCAATACTAGAAGTTTTCTTCGTATAGGGAATAGATAACTGTGGATTATGATGTGCCTTTTAGATAAAACTAAAGGAATGTTTCTGACCCTCTTTCAAAATTAATCTAATTCTCACAGCCGAGAACTCAAGCTACTGGAGAGTGACCCTTTACTTTCTGATCCACAAACTGTTTACCATGGACAATGGAGAACTACTGTAGGCTAATAAGCAGCAGAAATGAAGTCCGTATCTTAAGAACCATTGTCAACAAAGCTTTTCTCCTGTATACTCCATTTATCTTTATCACTAAGCTCAGATCAGTTCTTCCACAAGGCCTTTATAGTTTTTTAATTGGTTTTTGTCTCCCTCCTCATTCATTGACACTTTGTGCCTCTACTGTTCAGGTATCTGTGCCCTAGACTAGATATTAGTCCCTGGAATAAAAGGACTAATTTACTGGTTCCAGCCAACAAAAAGGGGTATGTAACAAAGTACCCTTAAACTTATCAGACAATCTGCAAATATTTGCTGAACTGACTTGTTAAAAAGAGAGGGAGGCCTTAAGTGTCATTTCTGACAAAAGCAGAATAAAAATGTTTTAAATAGTTCTCAGGTATTAAAAACAAACAGAAATATACCCTATGTTGAGTTAAAATTTAAGTTAGGATGAAATTTCATTCCAAGTAAAAAAAATCCCAAGTATTTTTACAGTAACAGTATTCATCATGAACCTGTATCCACAATGAACCATGTGTTCTGGATGCTATCATTAATCGGTATGATTCTCTCTGAGAGACTGAATAAATCCATTGATAAGTGGTGGATAAAAAATCAGACAAAATTTGAGAATGCATAAGCTCATGCAAATGGAAACAATACACAGGATACCTTTTCCTTGACTGTGTAGGATTTTTCCCCTTTATGTGGGACAGTAGTTATTTGTGACCTAAGAGTAATTCTGGAAAAATTTCTCTATCAATTCTAAAGCTTAGCTGTACTGAACTGAAATTTTGTTTGTTCACAATAAAAGTGAAGTGAATCTGAAAAAAAAAAATCTTATGCTTAAATTCTTAAAACTTAGTGATTAAGAAAACTTTGCTTCTACATATAAAAACATACTTTAAAAAATAATCAATTAATAAAAATTATATCATTTTCCATGTTTCAATTTTTCCTTCACTGCCAGGAAATGCAGAGGAATGAGACTGGTATATTTTGGAAATGCAAAGGAGTACAGTGAATAAGACGTAGGGAGGAGTCAGATGACCCAAAGGTCTTAGAAACCTAAAAATACGAACTTTAACTATAAAATTAAGACATTAAATGAAAAGATCTAAAAAAAGAAAGGAGTAATATCAGATTTTCCTTTTTTTTTTTAAAGATTTTATTTATTTATTTGACAGACAGAGATCACAAGTAGGCAGAGAGGCAGACAGAGAGAGGGGGAAGAAGGCTCCGTGCTGAGCAGACAGCCCGATGAGGGGCTCGATCACACGACCCTGAGATCATGACCTGAGCTGAAGGCAGAGGCTCAACCACTGAGCCACCCAGGCACTCCCGGATTTTCCTATTTTGTCTGTAGGATAAATTCCTAGAAAAGAATTGCTATATCAAAGGGTGTGTGCAACTTGAGTTTTGACAAATATTGCTAATATGACTCTAAAAGCTTCACCTATTTTTATTTCTATCAAAAACATGTGCAGGGTGCCTGTTTCTCCAAACCTTAGCAACACTGGATGTTGCTTTAAAATCATTGCCAATAGGTAAAAAATGATGTAAATCTGTAAATCTCTGCCAATAGCAAAAAATGATGCAAATTTGACTTGAACTTTATTTTATTCAAGTGTATATATTTCATTTTTTTATAGCTGAGTGTGTATGTGCATGTGTATATCACATCACTTCTTCTATATCCATTTATCTATCAGTGGACCGTTAAGTTGCTTCCATAGCTTGGCTAATGCAAATAAGTCTGCAAATAACACAGGGATGCATATATTTTTAGATAAATACCCAAATCTATGACTGCTAGATAATACGGTATTTTTATTTTTAAGTTTTTGAAGAATTTTCATACTGTTTACCGTAATGGTTGTACCAATATATATATCTATGAACAGTGTATGAGGATTCCCTTGCCTTACTTCTTCACCAATACTTGTTATTTTTTCTTTTAAATAAGAGCTAATCTGACAAGTGTCAGGTAATAGTTCATTGTAGGTTTTTTGGTTTGTTTTACTTGAAACCAATTAATTCTTCTAAAGTTTTTATTGTAATCACCAGCACTCATCACTACAAGTGCACTCTTAATCCTCAACGCTTATTTTACCCATCCTCCCAGCCACCTCCCCTCTGATAACCATCAGTTTGTTCTCTCTAGTTGAGGGTCTGTTTCTTGGTCTCTCTTTTTTTTCCCCTTTGCTAATTTGTTTTTCAAATTCTATATATGAGTGAAATCATATGGTATTTCTTTCTCTGAATGTCTTATTTCACTTAGCATTATATTCTCCAGCTCCAGCCATGTTGTTGAAAATGGCAAAATTTTGTTTTTATTTATGGCTGAATAATATTCCTCTGTGTGTGTTGTGTGTGTGTGTACACATATATACCACATCTTCTTTCTCCATTCATCAATCAATGGACACTTGAGTGGCTTCCATAATTTGGCTATTGTAAATAATGCTACTATAAGCAGGGGTACATGGATCCCTCTGAATTAGTGTTTTTGTTTTATCTGGGTAAATACCTACTAGCAGGATTGCTGGATCATAGGGTAGTTCTATTTTTAATTTTTTGAAGAAGCTCCATACTATTTTCCAGAGTGGCTATACCAGTTTGCATTTCTACCAAGAGTGCATGCGGGTTTGTTTTACTCCACATCCTCACTAACACTTTGTTGTTTCTTGTGTTTTTCATTTTAGCCATTCTGACAGGTGTGAGGTGATATCTCATTGCAGTTTTGATTTGCTTTTAATAAGTGATGATGAACACCTTTTCATGTGTCTGTTGGTCATCTGTGTAACTTATTTGGAAAAATGTCTATATAAGTCTTCAGCCCATTTTCTAATCAGGTTGTTTCTTCTTCTTCTTCTTTTTTTTTAAGATTTATTTGAGAGAGAGAGAGAGAGTGTGCACGTGAGTTGGGGGAGGGACAAAGGGAATGAATCTTCAAGCAGACTCCTTGATGAGCATGGAGACTGAGGCAGAGCTCATGACCCATGAGATCATGACCTGAGGTGAAATCAAGAGCTGGAAGCTTAACTGAATGAGCCACCCAGGTGCTCCAATCAGGTTGTTTCTTTTAACACTAAGACAGGTAAGTTCTTCATATATTTTAGATATTAACCCCTCATTGGATGCATGTTTTGCAAACATCTTCTTCCACTCAGTAGAATGTCTTTTCGCTTGGCTGATGGTTTCTGTGCTAAAGCTTTTTTTTTTTTTTTTTTAAAGATTTTATTTATTTATCACAGAGAGAGAAGGGGAGAGAGCGAGCACAGGCAGACAGAATGGCAGGCAGAGGCAGAGGGAGAAGCAGGCTCCCCGCTGAGCAAGGAGCCCAATGTGGGACTCGATCCCAGGACGCTGGGATCATGACCTGAGCCGAAGGCAGCTGCTTAACCAACTGAGCCACCCAGGCGTCCCAGTGCTAAAGCTTTTTTGATAATAATGTCATTTGTTTACTTTAGCTTTTGTTGCCCTTATCTGAGGAGACTGGTCCAAAATAATACTAAGACTGGTGTGGAGAGCTTACTGTTTATGTTTTCTTAACCCACTGAGCCACCCAGGCGCCCCTACTGTTTATGTTTTCTTCTAAGAGTTTTATGGTTTGGATCTTACATTCAAGTCTTGAATCCATTTTGAATTTACTTCATATATGGTATAAGATAGTGGTCCAGTTTCATTCTTTGGCATGTAGCTATCCAATTTTCCCACACCATTTATTGAAGAGACTGCCCTTCCCATGTATATTCATGTCTCCTTTGTCTTACATTACTTGGCCATATACACGTGGGTTTATTTCTGGGTTCTGTATTTTATCCTACTGATCTGTCTCTGCTTTTGTACCAGTATTACACTGTTTTGATTATTACAGCTCTGTAGAATACTTTGAAATCAGGGAATACAGTGCCTCCAGCTTTGTTTTCTTTTTTATTTAAAAAATTTTTTTATATAAATTAAGTTTGGTTAATATATAGGTTATTAATTTCAAGGAAAGAATTTAGTGATTCATCAGTTGCATATAACACCTAGTGCTTATCACATTAAGTGCCCTCCTCAGTGCCCATCGTCCAATTACCCCACCCTTCCATCTCCCCTTCAGCAACCCTCAGTTTATTCCCTAGAGTTAAGAGTCTCTTATGGTTTGCCTCCCTCTCTGTTTTTATCTAATTTTATTTTTCCTTCCCTTCCCCATGTTCATTTGTTTCTTAAATTCTACATTAAAGTGAAATCATATGGTATTTGTCTTTCTCTAACTGACTTATTTTGCTTAGCATAATACCCTGTAGTTCCATCTGCCTCATGGCAAATGGCAAAATTTCATTCTTTTTGTTGGCCGAGTAATATTCCATTGTATGTATACACACCACATCTTCTTTATCCATTCATTTGTTGATGGACATCAGCTTTGTTCTTTTTTAAAAGTGCGTTGGCAACTTGGAATCTTCAGTGGTTTCATACAAAGTTCAAAATTCTTTGCTCTATTTCTGCAAAAAATGTCATTGGTATTTTGACAGGGAATTTATTCAATCAATATATTACTTTTGGTAGTATGAACATTTTTAACAAGATGAATTCTTCCAATCCATAAGCATGGTATATCTTTTCTTTTATTTGTGTTTTATTTGTGTTTTCTTCAATTGCTTTCACCAATGTCTTAAAGTTTTCAGAGTACAGGTCTTTCTATTCCCGGCTTAAATTTATTCCAGGATGCCTGGGTGGCTCAGTTGGTTAAGGGCTGCCTTCAGCTCTCTCTTTCCCTCTGCCTGCTTGTGCCTCTCTCTGTCTCTGTCAAATAAATAAATTAAATCTTTAAAAAAATTTATTCCTAGGTATTTTATTATTTTTTATGCACTTACAAATGGGATTGCTCTCTTAAATTCTGATAGCTCATTGTTAATGTAGAGAAATGCAATGAATTTCTCTGTGTTAAATTCATATCCAGTGATTTTACTCAATTCATTTATTAGTTCTAAAAGTTTTTTTGGTGGAGTCTTTAGGTTTTCTATATATAGTATCCTATCACCTGCATATGGTTTCACTTTTTCCTTTCAAATTTAGATGATTCCTATTTCTTTTTCCTGCCTGACTGCTGAGGCTTTCAGTACAATGATGAAAAATTGGCAAAAGTGGGCATATTTGTCTTGTTCCTAATCTTAGAGGAAAAGCTTTAAGTTTCTCAAAAGTTGCAAATGATGTTAACAGTAGGTCTGTCAGATACAGCTTTTATTATGTCGGGGTACATTCCTTCTATACCCACTCTGTTAAGAATTTTTAATCATAAATGGATGCTGAATTTTATCAAATGCTTTTTCTGCATCTACTGAGGTGATCATATGATTTTTATCCTTTTTGTTAATGTAGTGTATCATGTGAAACTATCTGCCGATGTAGAACCATCCTTGCATCCCTGGAATAAATCCTGCTTAATCGTGGTATATGATCCTTTTAATGTATTATTGAACTGAGTTTGCTAATATTTTGTTGAGAATTTTTGCATGTATATTCACAGTGGATACTGGCCCCAAATTTTTGTATTTAGGGTATCTCTGCCTGGTTTTGGTATAAAGGTAATACTGGCCTTATAAAATAAGTTTGGTAGCATTCCTTCCTGGTCAATGTTTTGGAATAATTTGAGAAGGATAGGTACTAACTCTTGTTGAAATATTTGGTAGAATTTACCTGTAAAGCTGCCTGATTCTGGACTTTCATTTTTGGGGAGTTTTAAAATTACTGATTCAATTTCATTACTTGTAATTAGCCTACTCAGATTTTTAATTTCTTCATGATTCAGTCTTAGAAGGTTGTGTTTCTTGGAATCCATTTCTTTCAATTGTTCATAGGGTCTAATTTTACATTTAATTTCTTTTTGCTAAGTACTTCCTGTAATTTCTCTATATTAAGAATTTGAGAGAGAGGAGTTAAGATGGCAAAGAAGTAGCAGGCTGAGACTACTTCAGCTAGCAGGAGATCAGCTAGATAGCTTATCTATAGATTGAAAACACCCACAAATCCATCGGCAGATCGAAGAGAAGAAGAACAGCAATTCTAGAAACAGAAAAACAACCACTTGCTGAAAGGCAGCACTGGCAGAGAAGTGAATCCAAAGCGATGGGAAGATAGACCCCGGGGCGCGGCTCACAGCAAGCGGCGGAGCAACGAAGCAAAAAATCAGGACTTTTAAAAGTCTGTTCCGCTGAGGGACATCACTCCAGAGGCTAAACCGGGGCGAAGCCCACGCAGGGTCAGCGTGGCCTCAGTTCCCGCAGGGTCACAGAAGGATCGGGGGTGTCTGAGTGTCACAGAGCTTACGGGTATTAGAAAGGGGAAGCTGGCTACAGAGACAGAGCCAACAGTGAGCTCACAGCTCGGGGGTACCTTGAACCAGTCGCAGCCTCAGTGAGCTTGGAGCACGGCCAGATGTCAGGAAGACGGGAGTAACTGGACGCTGTTCTCTGAGGGCGCACAGAGGAGTGGGGCCCCGGGCTCTCAGATCCTCCAGGACGGAGACCAGGCGGCCGCCATTTGTATTCCCGACCTCCGGAACTCTACAAAAAGCGCTCAGGGAACAAAAGCTCCTGAAAGCAAACTCGAGCAGATTACTCAGCTCAGCCCCTGGTAAGGGCGGTGTAATTCCGTCTGGGACAAAGACACTTGAGAATCACTACAACAGGCCCCTCCCCCAGAAGATCAACAAGAAATCCAGCCAAGACCAAGTTTACCTAACAAGGAGTGTGGTTTCAATACCAAGGAGAGCAGCAGAATTCCAGAGGAGGAGAAAGCAAAGCACGGAACTCATGGCTTTCTCCCTATGATTCTTTAGACTTGCCGTTAATTTACTATTTTTTTCTTTTTCATTTTTTTCTCTTCTCCTGCTAAAATTTTTTTAACTTTTACCCTTTTATTTTTAACGTTTTTTAACTAGTTTATCTAATGTATATATATTTTTTCGTTTTTCTACTTTTCTCTATTCATTTTCTTTTTTTTAATTCTTCTCTTTTCTTTCTTTTTCTTTTTTTTCTTTCTTTCTTTTTGAACTTCTTTTTATCCCCTCTCTCCGCCCTCACGATTTGGGATCTCTTCTGATTTGGTTAAAGCATATTTTCCTGGGGTTGTTGCCACCCTTTTAGTATTTTACTTGCTCCTTCATATACTCTTATCTGGACAAAATGACAAGGCGGAAAAATTCTCCACAAAAAAAAAAGAAAAAGAGGCAGTACCGAAGGCTAGGGACCTAATCACTAAAGACATTGGTAATATGGCAGATCTAGAGTTCAGAATGACAATTCTCAAGGTTCTAGCCGGGCTAGAAAAAGGCATGGACAATATTAGAGAAACCCTCTGGGCGATATAAAAGCCCTTTCTGGAGAAATAAAAGAACTAAAATCTAACCAAATTGAAATAAAAAAAGCTATTAATGAAGTGCAATAAAAAATGGAGGATCTCACTGCTAAATAGGATAAATGAGGCAGAAGAAAGAATTAGCGATATAGAAGACCAAATGACAGAGAATAAAGAAGCTGAGCAAGAGAGGGACAAACAGCTACTGGACCATGAGGGGAGAATTCAAGAGATAAGTGACACCATAAGAAGAAACAACATTAGAATAATTGGGATTCCAGAAGAAGAAGAAAGAGAGAGGGGAGCAGAAGGTATACTGGAGAGAATTATTGGGGAGAATTTCCCCAATATGGCAAAGGGAACGAGCATCAAAATTCCGGAGTTGCAGAGAATGCCCCTCAAAATCAATAAGAATAGGCCCACACCCCATCACCTAATAGTAAAATTTACAAGTATTATTGACAAAGAGAAAATCCTGAAAGCAGTTTGGGAAAAGAAGTCTGTAACATACAATGGTAAAAGTATTAGATTGGCAGCAGACTTATCCACAGAGACCTGGCAGGTCAGAAAGAGCTGGCATGGTATTTTCAGAGCACTAAACGAGAAAAACATGCAGCCAAGAATACTATATCCAGCTAGGCTATCATTGAAAATAGAAGGAGAGATTAAAAGCTTCCAGGACAAACAAAAAAAGAAAGAATTTGCAAACACCAAACCAGCTCTACAGGAAATATTGAAAGGGGTCCTCTAAGCAAAGAGAGAGCCTACAAATGGTAGATCAGAAAGAAACAGAGTCCATATACAGTAACAGTCACCTTACAGGCAATACAATGGCCCTAAATACATATCTCTCAATAGTTACCCTGAATGTTAATGGGCTAAATGTCCGAATCAAAAGACAGAGGGTATCAGAATGGATTAAAAAAAAAAAAAAAAAAAAAAAAAAAAAAAATCTACGTGTTGCCTACAAGAAACTCATTTTAAGCCCGAAAACACCACCAGATTTAAAGTGAGGGGGTGGAAAAGAATTTACCATGCTAATGGCCAACAGAAGAAAGCAGGAGTGGCAATCCTTATATCAGATCAATTAAATTTTAAGCCAAAGAATATAATAAGAGATGAGGAAGGACACTATGTCATACTCAAAGGGTCTGTCCAACAAGAAGATCTAACAATTTTAAATATCTATGCCCCCAACGTGGGAGCAGCCAACTATATAAACCAATTAATAACAAAATCAAAGAAACACATCAACAAAACTACAATAATAGTAGGGGACTTTAACACTTCCCTCACTGAAATGGACAGGTCATCCAAGCAAAAGATCAACAAGGAAATAAAGGCCTTAAACGACACACTGGACCAGATGGACATCACAGATATATTCAGAACATTTCATCCCAAAGCAACAGAATACACATTCTTCTCTAGTGCACATGGAACATTCTCCAGAATAGATCACATCCTCCGTCCTAAATCAGGATTCAACCCGTATCAAAAGATTGGGATCATTCCCTGCATATTTTCAGACTACAATGCTCTGAAGCTAGCACTCAACCAAAAGAGGAAGTTTGGAAAGAACCCAAATACATGGAGACTAAACAGCATCCTTCGAAAGAATGAATGGGTCAACCGGGAAATTAAAGAAGAATTGAAAAAAAATCATGGAAACAAATGATAATGAAAACACAACAGTTCAAAATCTGTGGGACACAACAAAGGCAGTCCTGAGAGGAAAATATATAGCGGTACAAGCCTTTCTCAAGAAACAAGAAAGGTCTCGGCTACACAACCTAACCCTACACCTAAAGGAACTAGAGAAAGAACAAGAAAGAAACCCTAAGCCCAGATGGAGAAGAGAAATCATAAAGATCAGAGCAGAAATCAATGAAACAGAAACCAAAAAAACAACAGAACAAATCAACGAAACTAGGAGCTGGTTTTTTGAAAGAATTAATAAAATTGATAAACCCCTGGCCAGACTTATCAAAAAAAAAAAGAGAGAGAGAAAGGACCCAAATAAATAAAATCATGAATGAAAGAGGAGAGATCACAACTAACACCAAAGAAATAAAAACTATTATAAGAACATACAATGAATAACTCTACGCCAACAAATTTGACAATCTGGAAGAAATGGATGCATTCCTAGAAACATATAAACTACCACAACTGAACCAGGAAGAAATAGAACGCCTGAAAAGACCCATAACCAGTAAGGAGATTGAAACAATCATTAAAAATCTCCAAACAAAAGCCCAGGGCCAGACGGCTTCCCGGGGGAATTCTACCAAACATTTAAAGAAGAACTAATTCCTATTCTCCTGAAACTGTTCCAAAAAATAGAAATGGAAGGAAAACTTCCAAATTCATTTTATCATCTTGATCCCAAAACCAGACAAGGATCCCACCAAAAAAGAGAGCTATAGACCAATATCCTTGATGAACACAGATGCGAAAATTCTCACCAAAATACTAGCCAATAGGATTCAACAGTACATTAAAAGGATTATTCACCACAACCAAGTGGGATTTATTCCAGGGCTGCAAGGTTGGTTCAACATCCGCAAATCAGTCAATGTGATACAACACATCAATAAAAGAAAGAACAAGAACTATATGATACTCTCAATAGATGCTGAAAAACTATTGGACAAAGTACAGCATCCCTTCTTGATCAAAACTCTTCAAAGTGTAGGGATAGAGGGCACATTCCTCAATACTATCAAATCCATATATGAAAAACCCACTGCAATTATCATTCTCAATGGAGAAAAACTGAAAGCTTTTCCGCTAAGGTCAGGAACACGGCAGGGATGTCCATTATCACCACTGCTATTCAACATAGTACTAGAAGTCCTAGCCTCAGCAATCAGACAACAAAAGGAAATTAAAGGCATCCAAATTGGCAAAGAAGAAGTCAAACTATCACTCTTCGCAGATGATATGATACTATATATGGAAAACCCAAAAGACTCCACTCCAAAACTGCTAGAAATTGTACAGGAATTCAGTAAAGTGTCAGGATATGAAATCAATGCACAGAAATCAGTTGCATTTCTCTACACCAACAACAAGACAGAAAAAAGAGAAATTAAGGAGTCAATCCCATTTACAATTGCACCCAAAACCATAAGATACCTAGGAATAAACCTAACCAAAGAGGCACAGAATCTATACTCAGAAGACTATAAAGTACTCATGAAAGACACTGAGGAAGACACAAAGAAATGGAAAAATGTTCCATGCTCCTGGATTGGAAGAATAAATATTGTGAAAATGTCTATGCTACCCAAAGCAATCTACACATTTAATGCAATTCCTATCAAAGTACCATCTATCTTTTTCAAAGAAATGGAACAAATAATCCTAAAATTTATATGGAACCAGAAAAGACCTCGAATTGCCAAAGGAATATTGAAAAAGAACAACATTGGTGGCATCACAATTCTGGACTTCAAGCTCTATTACAAAGCTGTCATCATCAAGACAGCATGGTACTGGCACAAAAACAGACACATAGATCAATGGAACAAAATAGAAAGCCCTGAAATAGACCCTCAACTCTATGGTCAACTAATCTTCGACAAAGCAGGAAAGAATGTCCAATGGAAAAAAGACAGCCTCTTCAATAAATGGTGTTGGGAAAATTGGACAGCCACATGCAGAAGAATGAAACTGGACCATTTCCTTACACCACACACAAAAACAGACTCATATGGATGAAAGACCTCAATGTGAGAAAGGAATCCATCAAAATCCTTGAGGAGAACACAGGCAGCAACCTCTTCGACCTCAGCCGCAGCAACATCTTCCTAGGAATATCCCCAAAGGCTAGGGAAGCAAGGGCAAAAATGAACTATTCGGATTTTATCAAGATCAAAAGCTTTTGCACAGCAAAGGAAACAGTTAACAAAACCAAAAGACAACTGACAGAATGGGAAAAGATATTTGCAAACGACATATCAGATAAAGGACTAGTGTCCAAAATCTATAAAGAACTTAGCAAACTCAACACCCAATGAACAAATAATCCAATCAAGAAATGGGCAGAGGACATGAACAGACATTTCTGCAAAGAAGACATTCAGATGGCCAGCAGACACATGAAAAAGTGCTCCATATCACTCGGCATCAGGGAAATACAAATCAAAACCACAATGAGATATCACCTCACACCAGTCAGAATGGCTAAAATTAACAAGTCAGGAAATGACAGATGCTGGCAAGGATGCAGAGAAAGGGGAACGCTCCTACACTGTTGGTGGGAATGCAAGCTGGTGCAACCACTCTGGAAAACAGCATGGAGGTTCCTCAAAATGTTGAAAATAGCACTGCCCTATGGGTGTTTACCCTAAAGATACAAGCATAGTGTCCGAAGGGGCATGTGCACCCGAATGTTTATAGCAGCAATGTCCACAATAGCCAAACTATGGAAAGAACCTAGATGTCCATCAACAGATGAATGGATCAAGAAGATGTGGTATATATACACAATGGAATACTATGCAGCCATCAAAAGAAATGAAATCTTGCCATTTGCGACAACATGGATGGAACTAGAGTGTATCATGCTTAGTGAAATAAGTCAAGCAGAGAAAGACAACTATCATATGATCTCCCTGATACGAGGAAGTGGTGAGGCAACATGGGGACTTAAGTGGGTAGGAGAAGAATAAATGAAACAAGATGGGATTGGGAGGGAGACAAACCATAAGTGACTCTTAATCTCACAAAACAAACTGAGGGTTGCTGGGGGAGAGGGGGGTTGGGAGAAGGGGGGGTGGGGTTATGGACATTGGGGAGGGTATGTGCTTTGGTGAGTGCTGTGAAGTGTTAAACCTGGTGATTCACAGACCTGTATCCCTGGGGATAAAAATATAT
>NC_081568.1:102849130-102866630 GCF_022355385.1 Mustela nigripes
GACAACTATCATATGATCTCCCTGATATGAGGAAATGGTGATGCAACTTGGGGACTTAAGTGGGTAGGAGAAGAATAAATGAAACAAGATGGGATTGGGAGGGAGACAAACCATAAGTGACTCTTAATCTCACAAAACAAACTGAGGGTTGCTGGGGGAGAGGGGGGTTGGGAGAAGGGGGGGTGGGGTTATGGACATTGGGGAGGGTATGTGCTTTGGTGAGTGCTGTGAAGTGTTAAACCTGGTGATTCACAGACCTGTATCCCTGGGGATAAAAATATATGTTTATAAAAAATAAAAAAATGAAAAAAAAAAAAGAATTTGCCATGACAACTGAAGACAGGCCAGGTAAATAATATAAATAGAACAGTTTTATTTATGACATATTGAGACAATCTAAAACCATAACTTACCTCTAGTATGGAAAAATTAAACTGCAAAATGACAATGGCTTACTTAATATTTATGGCATTTTACTTGTTATTTTTTCTGTGCAAAATCTACTCCCAATAAAGTTAGTTCCATTAACTTTTTCACAATGCATAAGTATTTAAAAGGAGATGATGAATATACCTTTTGCACACTTGGGTAAGTATATGTATAGGATTCTAAATTCTTGTAAGTAGATCTGCTAAGAGAAAGACTTTTTGTAGTTAAAATATTGATAACTATAGCTATACTGGTATTCAAAAGTTTTGCATCCATTTCTGTTCCTATCAAAAGTGTGGCAAGTAGAACATAGTAGTGTCCTTTATATTTCCAATTACTTTCCTAATTCCCCACTTTCTAAATTAGATGTTTCAATCTCTATAATCAACAATTAACAATGTAGAAGTTGTGAGATATGGATAATTATTTACTAAACAAGTATAAATTATTAAAGCAAAAGATCTTAAAATGAATTTTGAGTACTTTTATTTGACCAGTTATCTTTATTCATTATCTTTATTCATAAAAAACTGCTAACTTGACTAGATGATAGAAAAAATACTAACAGAACTAATTTCTAAAACTTTGTCTTTTTCATCTATAAACTTTTCATAATAGAAACAGACATATTTTGAGACATGTAAATAAAAGGTACCATAAAAATAAAAATACTACTATTGTGGTACCTGGGTGGTTCAGTCGGTTAAGTGTCCAACTCTTGATTTCAGCTCAGGTCATATCTCAGGGTTGGGAGTTTGAACCCCATGTTGGGCTCTGCCTGGGTAAGGAGTCTGCTTAAGGACTCTGCCTAAGATTCTCTCTTGCCCTCAGGTCCTCCCTGCAATTCCCCTCCCCTGTAAGTGTGTGCCTCTTTTTCAAAAAACACACAAACAAAAAATTACTACTAAAAAGAGAAGAAAAAATTTAAATTTCAATACTTACAATCATCTAGATCTAGAAGTGAAACATCTTTGGTAAGAGGATTTCTATCTTGCTTTGTTTTATTTTTTTCTTTCTCCTATAAATAAGAAATATTTAATTTATTGCACATTCTATTAAAAAAAATCAATGTAGTTGTTCTTAAATGTTTCAAAACAAACCTTTTTACTCCAAGGGAAAAAAAAATCAAATTAAGCTTTCTGTATGGTTAGATGGACTGTATTTTTTAATCAAAATTTTTATTTTAGCTATAGCTTACAGTATTTTTTCTTCACCATGCAAACTGTTATTTTTAAATATTTTGTTTAAAGATTGTAAAGGTCCATCAGTAGAAAATTTAAAGGCAAATAGTTATTTTGTGATCTGACAACTTTTCCTAGTATAAAAACTTAAAATGGCTCTTTGTAGAAAAAGCCTACAAATGCCTTGAAAATAATTTTTAAACAAGTTGGTTTAAGAAAAAGAATTGCGCAGGACACCTGGGTGCTCAGTCAATTGAGTGTCTGCCTTCAGCTCAGGTTGTGATCCTGGAGTCCTGGGATGGAGTTCCATGGTGGGGGGTCCCTGCTCAGCGGGGAGTCTGCTTCTACCTCCCCACTCCACCCCCAATGACTCCTGCTCTATCTTTCTCTCCCTCAAATAAATACTTTAAAAAAATAAAAAAAGGAAAATGAAATGCTCAAATAATATAAGTTTAGCTCTGAAATCGTCAAGAGGCTTGTGACAGATTAGCCTTTCTGAGATATAGTTTGTGACAGGCACTGTATTAGGTACTTTATCTTTCAACAGTGGGTTCCATCAGACTTTTTTAGGCAAGGCATTCATTAAAATCTACAAATGACATTTTCAGGCTCTTGCTGTTAAGGGATGAAAAGTATTCATTTTCTTTCTTTACTGTTGTCCATTGAGGAGATTAAGTATTTCAAAACATATCTGCACATACTTAGGGTTTACTCTATCACTATCTATTCAGTTTGGTCAGAGATTCAGAAAAGATGTGACATATATACATAAAGAAAAAAATATATGTATATAACACATTTTTCTTCTTTTAAAGGACAAATTGAGTACAGTAATGAGTAGTATTATGAACAAAGATGGACACAGATTAGGACGCTAAACAGATGTATTTGGATCAAAGTTACTTATCTTTATAATCTATACTTTTTGAATCAAATCTTCTCAAATTAAAGGCCCAAACTTCACTTTTTGCTAAAATGTTTTTGTTCATTTATTCAATCATTCATTCATCCAATAGACATGCATAGCATGTATCAGATTCTGTGCTAAGCAAAGGAAGTAATACAGCCAAGGCATGGTTCTTGCCTTCAGGTAACTTATAATCTAATAAAAGAGTTTACAGCTTATCTCTACATATTTTCACAAGTATTTCTGAAATATGCCTCTAACCATAGAAAGGTCTAACTAAAGCAAAAGGTACCTTACTATCATTTAAAGTCAACAGCATGTTAGAGCTGTTATGACAGTGCAAATATATGATTAAGAGTAATACATCAAATTACTTGTTAGGTAACATTTTAAAATGACCTTAAGTTCTGCTAGTTTTTTCCCTTATGCCAAAACTTAAAACAAATTATTTGCAAGTATCATAGAATAACTAAATACTAAGAGTAACAAAATACTAATACTGATTTTCTTCATGAGAATAATAATTTCTGCTTCTGAAAACTTCAAATTATCTAAAAATTTAATTTTCACTCATTATTTAAAAATGAAATAATATTTGCTCCTCTTTCCATACCTAAAATGAAAAACAATTTCTAGGGTTGGAAAAAAAAATAGAAGGAATGTTAGTTTTGAGCTGGAATTTAAAAGTAGCAACAAAGAGAAACAGGTTGAGAATGAAAATGCCATCTCAACTAGAATATCATTCCTGTGAAGAAAGAACATTACAAAAAGAGCTTAACACCATGTGACTTATCAAAATACTATGCTGAGCACAATGGGTATAGCTTCCTATAAGCTACGATGGTGCATGACTGTTTTTATGGAACTGTAACCTTCCTACCTGAAAAATTAGAAACCTATCAAATCAAGATAAAGTTAAAGCTGGAAACAAGTCTATACCTTATTTTCTACTTCACAGCTAAGAGTGTGTAACAATATCTATTAAATACACATCAGGTCACATACAACACAGGACAGAGCTGCATGTGAAATTGACATAATCTCTTATTAGAATTCTAAAACAGAAGGAAAAAAAGGCTCTCAAAAGGACAGAATTTCATTGACTTTCTGAGAAGAGCAAATAACCAGTGACTGAAATACAACATTAGCAATAGATAACGGTCATTTCTACTGAATTGAAAAAGCCTTGCATTCCAAATCAAGGCTATAAAAAGCTTCGTGATGTGTTTGGCATTCTTCTCTTATATTATATTTCATTTTTCATTTTAAAAAATCCATAGTAAGTTCAAAACATTTTCATACTTAAAAGGATCTACTATAAAAATAAAAATCTGAATTCTAAACAAAGAAGTTAAGAGCCCTATTCCATCAAACATTTCTCCATTTGCAATTCATCTTGGTAATAGAGACAGAACCTGGGTAAATGCATATAGGACTTGAGGCAGGAGATTTTTCTTGCTCAATGCATAATTCATGTGCTCCGCCTGCAAAGTGTGTAAAATGAGAATTTCACACCGCAGCATGAGCCATGGAGCTGCAGAGAAAAGGCAGATGAAATCATATTTTACTGTGTGAATTTTATTTCTTACCCTCCCAATATTTATACAAAACCATCATTGACAAACCAAACACACTGACAGATCACCCACTGTTTCCATTGTGTTAGTACTTGAGAAGAGATCAGGCAGAAAGATAGACAATTTGTTTTTGTATATTTTTTTAAATAGAGGATTAGGTTTTTAACAGCTGAGTGACTGTATTAGACTTTTATAAGGACAACAGTAACTGATCTTAAAATCTCACTACAAAAATACCTAGTTATCAATTCATCACCCTCAAATCTCCATTTTGTTTCTATGGTATTCGATTATACACCTCAACACATCAACATTTTCAAAATAAAATACAAACTCACAGGGTTAAGAAACTGATTTCTACTTAATATATTACATTTCAAGTACTAAATAAAAGATCCTGGAAATATTTATTAAGCTCCAAATAATACAAATAAAAATATGTACTAATATATCTGTAAAGATTTTTTAAATGTACTATGCACGTTCATTTCATGCTGATTAAAAAAAAAAGCAAGTAGAAAAAAAGATATGAAAAAATAAGCACCTAATACGCTTCTAAAGAGGAAACCATTGTAAGGAAGATTGAAATTTAAAATGATAAAGCAGGATAAGTGATATGTAAAGTTGGTCAAACTCATATTGTACTTTGAAATCAACAAAAATTCAAGGCTAATTTCTAGCCTCACAGGGTAAGATATTTGCATTAAATATTTTTAATTAGAATTATCAACCAAGGACAATTTAATAACTCTCTTGCCTTCAAGTCATCTAACAAACCTGATTTTAAAAATCTGAAGCTCACACTTAACACTGGGCTTTAAAACAAAGTATGTTGCGAATAAATTGAGACTTCTTTGTAAGTCAAAAGTAGTCTAAACTGTTAAAAATATCTTCCCTATAATATTACTTCCCTATAATATTACTTCTACTTCAATAAGAAAGCTTCTTAATGACATTCACTTTGATTTTAAAGATCTAAACTGAAGTGAAATGATATTTCCGTTCTGGAGAACTTAAAATATAAGCTAAATTGGGAACGACAGAAATTGAAAGAGGCAAGGTTTTGAACTGTCAGAGTAAAAAACCAATACTCTACAATATGCACAGAAGTTATATAATTGCAAAATACATAAATACTTGTAAAAACACAAGTAAAACTTGTTTTCTATTTCTCAAACAGGGCAGAACACCAATCAGAAAATAGTTTCTTTCACTCTTATCAATTACCTATTTCATAACATATGCCAATTTTATCTTACCCCCCAAATCTTTCACGTGACAGATCTTTTACTAGGCATATCTTAACATTTACTAAGGGCTGGACAGACACTAGTCACAGTAACAGTAACTGGTCTATAGAGCATTTAAGAGATTTAATCCCTCCCCAATAGGAACTAGTGAAGTTATATGAAATCCATGTAACCTGTGATAAAGTCTACTGACAGCATCTCAAACACTGCTGTGTATATATATGTAGTACTGTTTTTCTGCACATCTAGTATACATATATTAATCCTAATTTTGACTCAAATAGGAAATGCTCTTAATATGAAATGTTAAGTGCAAGTATGTTATATGTTTATTCCCACTGACAAATTAGGCTTTACACACACTTCACATAATCAAAATACTGCTAATATTTATAAAGAAAATGCATAGAAGTTATGTACAATAAATTTTAAACCATGGTTTAAAATTTCTATCATTAAAAAAAAGGTTATTTAAATCTTTGGCAGCTGTGCATAGACACAGAAGATAAAATCAGTATTATACCACAGTTAAGACATGAAGAATAGACTAACAAGGTGATAGTGGGAATAACTATTATATGTAGGAACACACTAATACACTGTCTAGTTTTAAAAATATCAGAGCCTAGATTCAATTAAAACAACTCAAAGTCTGGTAACTTTTTTAAAAACATTATTTTAAATAAAACTGTGACCATCTGTTCTACACAACATTTTAACTACAAGTAGAATATAACTTAATTATATCGGTAAAAAATAGGATAAAGTGATATAAATGTGAATTTTTTCCTGATACCATGTGGTCTACATTACTGATTTTCCTTTTCACTCTTCTATGTTAAATAAAATATTTCTGTTTACATTGTGTAAACTATGGGAAAGCACTTAAAATATGGAACTATTAAAAGTAATCTTGTTATAGGTATTTTTTGGGGGCAAAAGAACTATTTCATAAGAAGGGTTAGACTTAAAGTATTTTTTCTATCAAATATATTTCAGAAAAGAATACCTACTAATAAAATATATCTGCCCAACTAAAAAAAGTCACTGAACAAGATAATCTTTCTTTGGTCATTACTGACAACATCTGATCTAAAATGAGGACATCTTCTAATCAATAACACAAACAAACATAATGCCAGAATGTATGACTGTATATAGTTTCATGTTTTATGGTTATGTTGGGGCATGGTGTTGAATGACACACACCTCAAGAACACAATTCAACAGAGGTTCTCCCTCTTTTGATTGTCTTTACACCATTCACATGGGTAATACCTTCTCATCAGTAACATTTTTTATTCCATGCATTCTCAAATAGGAGTGACCAGATAGATCCCAGTTGCTCGAGTGGGAAAGCATACAGCATGTTAAGAGAACTACAAATATACAGTCCACTGGGATTAGAACACAGGGACCACAAAGGGAATCGAGACCAAAAAGGTAGGTTTGGGTATGCTAGCCTATAGATTTTTTATTGAACTAAGATGATAACGGGGCATAACATTATGGGTAACCTTAACATTAATCTGGCAAGGACTGGGGTTGGGGATCTGAGGATGACCAACAGCAATGGTCTAAGAATTGAGGTAATGGAGAGGTAATCTAGTATGCTGGTAGTAAGAAAAAAAGAAACAGATATGAGAGAATCTTAGAGAATCTCTAAGACTTGGCAACTTCGTAAACATACAGGATAAAGAAAGGGTCAAAGATAATTCTGGGGAGATCCAGGAGAAGAGAAAAGAATGCTAGCATCAAATGGCAGATCAACTCTTCTTCTGGCTATATCTGACTTAAGAAACCAATAGCTCCTAAGAGGTCTAAGATTTTGGTTTAAATTCAGGAAGAAAAGTTGGAGGCATTATAGGGATTTAGAGATGTCTTTATAGAAGTATTTCACATAATATTTTAGCTAAAGCCACAGGAGTGAATGAGTCTCACAATAGAAAAAAATATAGGAAAAAAGACTAAAAATAAATTGATTCACATCAATTAATGTTTTTGATAAAATGTTGTGTATCAAGCACTAACTGGGGGCTACGCTGACACTTGATATCAGAGGGGTTAAAAAGTGAAGCAATAGAAGGACTAAAAGGTCAAAGAAGTCAGAAGAAAAGGGATGCAAAGAGTTTCAAGTAGTACGGGAATAGTTACATAAGATCAAGAAGAATAATAACCAAAAGAAGCTCACTGGATTTGGGGAAATATCATGGCTGACTTTTCAGAGAGCAGTATCTGTAGGAAGTGGTAAGAGTGGAAACCAACTTTAAAGGGACTAAGAAATAACTGGGTTAAGAGATTGTGGACAAAGACTATCTAGAATATTTTTCTAAACTCTCACTCTCACACACTCTCTATTTCTGTGTATTCCCCCTCCCTGCTCCCCACCCCCCAAATGCTGGCAAAGCACTTGAGTGCCATGGTTGGCAGAGGAGGAAATTAATTAATGAAGAAAGAGACTGAAGGTGCAAAGGAGGCAGATGATAATCAACAAGTCCCAAAGTAAGTGAGGCTTTTTCTTGGCTAGGTGGGATCGCTTACTTAGAGCTACATTCAAAGGAAAAGGAGGATAAACAGAGATTGTGTATTAGAGAGCAGAGAGAGGCAGGAGACGCCCATAGTAGATGGCAGCTCAGTCCTCTGCAGAAAGGAGTCACACCTGGATATGAACTTATAACTTGAGTGGTATAAAAAGAGTCAGAAAACCACAGGAGATATTAAGAGTTGAAAAAGAATTTCAGTTCCTTACTGCACTGGTGTTCTATCACTCTACTACTGGTGGTCTCCCAGGGAATTAACATTCAAGTTAAAAAATGTTAACACTTGCTGTTCTATAGTTATATAGTGCTTTATACTGATCTTTCATATTTGATTTTTTATAATAGCACTTGAAAGCAGTAGAATAAGTATTAACATTTCTACTATATAGATGAGGAAACTGAAGCATAAAGATATTATCTTCCAAAAAGTAGAACACTATACCTATCCCATAGGACACCATAAAATAAACTGTTTTCAAAGCTATATATTCAAAGTACCTCTGAAGCCTCATTTTCATGCTCAATATCCCCAAAACACACTATCCAAGTGAAAGAAAAAGAAGAGAAACAGTAAAAGTATAGATTTAGTTTGGCTGCAGATTTTAAGGCATATGAATTTTCAGCACTAACATACTGACATGCTAAATTAAGGTAAAGCAGGCACCATCTGCCTTCATTACTCATAATCTAGAGCAGAAGCCACAGTACTTGTTCTAAGGAGGACTTCTACAGTTACAGAGTTGCCCATTATTAGAAAACTGGTATACTTATAATTGCACGGTTTAGTCCAAATCACTCAGAAAGGAATAGTAAAAAATAGTTATGGTGGCTCCATGGCAGGGAATATTTCAAGTGATAAATTAAAATGAACAATCCTATCTATTATAGATAAGAAAAGGCATTATAATATGGAGAAAATAAGCCACAAACACAAAACACATGGACATAAAAGTATCAACAATGTGACTAAAATCCAAATTTTTCAAGAGTCTTAGCTTACCACAATACTTTAAAATTTTATACTGATGTCCTATAGGAAAATATTTTCAATTAAGAGACACCAATCATTGAAAGTGTCTGACAAAGAAACAAACTGAATTGTTAACCTAGGATACTTCTGTGGCTTTTTAATGGGTTTCTCAAATCTCTGCTTCTAATACTAAGTAGGCACTAAAGTCTACAATTTTACAACTTCTGTAAAACTTCGTAAGAATAATGCACTTTAATTTTACCCACTTGACATTCATTGATTTCTTGCTTACTCATTTTCTAAAACACTGATTTCTTATTCTGGATTGTACTTATTGTCAATTTCTAAATCTCTTTTATTTTAAATAAAATCTTAAATTTTAAAACATAAAAGTAGGAAATGAATAATTTGATATAAATTATTTAATGTAAGTAGCAAATGAGAGAACACCAAACTCACTATGTGATAAATTTGTATACGAGGTCAGAGTAATAAACACAAAAATCACTAAGATTTTATGTGAATCTTGTAAAATAGAAATCTTAGATTATATACATAAACAGATAAAGTTTTAAATATAAATTCCTGTTTAAAATAGGTATCACTATATACAAGAATATTTGCAATAAGGTAAGACAAAAACTAGCCAATTTTTAAATATACTATTCTTTCTTTACAAAAAAATATGCTTATTCTATCATAATAAATCTCTGGATGGGGGAAGGCAATTATCTACTTCAATGAATTTATTTTTATCCTTGGCTACTCAGATGACTTTCTAAAGAATTTCAAGTTAATAGAAAATATAAATGAAAAAGATAATAGGTTAAAAAACTGAATTCACTAAAAGGCAAAGTTTGACCACATTTTCAACATATGGGATAAACAGTGTATTTATAAAAAAACTACTGCACTTAAAGTCCAGGACCCATTTAGAGGAAAGGGGTAACAATTAAAGATCAGAAAAATATGCAATAGGTCTCAACTTTATATTAATAACTACATTTTTTCAATTTATACTTTTATTTTTTGCTGCTAGGCAGATAAGTTTCAGTGTTACTAATATGATATCAGAAAGCATTATCATTCTGTTGCATAAGTGACTCTTGCATTTGTTTTTAAATAGATGGCTACTTAATTTTTATTAACTAGTTAAATATCTATATCCTTTAATTAAACCTTTAAAAATATTCTATTACCCAAACACCTATTTTTATTTTCATTTAAAAAACTTTTTTTCAAACACCTATTTTTAAAAAGCATTATTTGTCTCAATTTGTTATAATGTACATACATTTATATTACTTTGCTCATTATTATCTGTGACTTCCTTTTACTTCCCCTTTTGCAAAAGCCCTTTATTTATTCCTAAAAACTGTCACATGCTAGCTCACAACAAAAAGGGCTGTAACTGATATTGACCTCTGTAATTTCAGTGGCAAAAGATGAGGTTAAAAAGAGTTTCTGGGATGTCAGCTGAGCGACTGATTCTTGGTTTTAGATCCCAACATAATATTGGGGTTGTGGGATCTAGTCCTGTCAGGCTCTGCACTCAGCGCTGACTCTGTTTGGGATTCTTTTCTCCCGCTGCCCCTCCCTGCCACGCTCTTGCTCTTTCTCTTTTAATAAATAAATCAATCCTAAAAAAAAGTTTCTAATGTCTCTGTAGGATTGAGGTAAACAGGAACCAATTATTTAATAAAACAAAAAAAGGATGAATAAAGATAGTTTTTATTTTAGTTGTCAGTGACAAGGCTGAATTTCTCAATTTCTTGATTTTCAACAAAATACTAATTTTCTTTACTTTTTCTTTTTTTTTTTTTTTTTAAGATTTCATTTACTTATTTGAGAGACAAAGAGAGCATGAGCTAGGGTTGGGGGGAGAGGTAGAGGGAGCACAAGAAGCAGACTCTCCATCAAGTAGGAAGACACGGGGACACGGGGCTTGATCCCAGGACCCCGGAATCATGACCTGAGCCAAAGGCAGATGCTCAACCAAATGAGCCACTCAGGCAGCCCCAAAACACTGATTTTCAAAAGTACTTATTCTTTTGGATAAGGCTATGAAAATATTCCCTTTTAGTTACAGCAATGTGCAATCTCTTACCTTAGCAACTTTTCTTGATTCAAACTCACTTTCAGATTCTGATTCAGAACCTGAAGAACTTTCTTCTTCTGAACCAGAATCAGCACTAGAAGAATCTGAAGTTTTAGATTTTTCATTTTCCTTCTCCCCATCTTCAGAATCACTGTAAGTAACAGATTTAAAAATACCAACTTTAAAATCCTTTATATATGGCAAATTGGTGCTATATGTCCATTTTGTCTATAAATCAGAATCTTTACTAGAAAAATACATTTCACTGAGTACTCACTTATTTTAGTATGTAAAAGACAATAAAAATGGTTTTAAAATTCCAGAACATATTAATAAAAAAAAAAAATAAAGGTAGTATTATCTATACCAGATATATCAGAACCTGTTAAAAATCACTTATACTACCACATCACACATACGTCAAATGCAAAAGGTTATAAAATGATACTAAATGATATAAGCAGAAAATAATTAATAATTACATGTTTGGTTTACCAGAAATATATATAAGATGCTAATAGTAACAACTTCAAAGATATGTAAGGCTGATTTTAAAATACTGTCTCAAAATACTAAATGTTCATTCAAAAATTTAAATATTTATACATCTATTTTTGCTAAAATAGACTTGCACTCTATATGTTGTTTTGTCCAAGAAAATTATTTACATGTGTTCTGAAATGTGACCTGTAAACATATTAATGAGAAAATGTTAACTAGATCAAAAGATATTTCTTGTAATGCAAAGTCTTACTAACAACATAAAATCAACAAATATAAACTTTTAAAATTACCAAATGATTAAGAAGTCCAAGATGGCAGAGGAGTAGGAGACCTTAGTTTTGTCTGATCCCAGGAATTCAGCTAGATAGCTATTAAATCATTGTGAACACCTGCCAACTTAACCAGAGATCTAAGAAAAGAATAGCTGCAACTTTACAAAAATAGAAAAGCAACACTTTCTACAAGAATGACAAGAGGGAAAAACTCCCTTCAAAAAAGAGAACAAGAGGCAGTAATGACTGCCAGGGACCTAGTCAGTATGGATATAAGATGTCTGAACTAGAGTTCGGAATAATGATTATAAAGATACTAGCTGGGCTTGGAAAAAGCATACAAGAAAGTAGAGAACCGCTTTCTGGAGAAAGAAAAGAACTAAAATCTAATCAAGTCAAAATAAAAAAGACTATTAATGAGATGCAATAAAAAATGAAGGCTGAAACTGCTAAAATGAGACAGAAGAGAGAATTAGTGATATAGAAGACAAAATAACGGAGAATAAAGAAGCTATGAAAAAGAGAACTAGTGGACCACCTGGAGATTTCTAGAGATAAGTGATATCACAAAGTGAAGTAATACTAGAATAACTGGGATCATAGAAGAAGAGGAAAGAGAGGGGAAGAAGGTATACCGGAACAAATTATAATAGAGAACTTCCCTAATCTGGGGAAGGAAAGGGGCATTCAAGTCCAGGAGGCAGAGAAGCCCTCTTAAAATCAATAAAAACAGGTTCATACCCTGACATATAATAGTGAAACTTATAAATCTCAGAGAGACAGAGAGAAAATCCTGAAAGCAGCTGGGGACAAGAGGTCTATAACCTAAAAGGCTAGAAACATTAATTGGCAGCAGACCTACCCACAGAGACCTGGCAGGCCAGAAAGGACTGACATGATATATTCAGCTTGCTAATGAGAAAAATATGCAACCAAGAATACTTCATTCAGCCAGGATCTCACTGAAAATAAAAGAAGTGATCAAAATCTTGCCAAACAGAAATGAAAAGAATTTGTGATCACCAAACCAGCCCTACAAGAAATTAAAAGGGATCCTGTAAGCAAAGAAAGAGCCCAAAAGTAACAAAGACCAGAAAAGAACAGAGACAATATACAGTAACAGTCACCTTATGGGCAATACAGTGGCACTAAACTCATATCTTTTCAATAGTTACCCCAAATGTAAATGGGCTAAATGCCCCAATCAAAAGACACAGGTATCAGGTTGGATTAAAAAAAGCAAGACCAATCGATATGCTGTCTGCAGGAGACTCATTTTAGACCCAAAGACACCTCCAGATTTAAAGTGAGGAGGCAGAAAACCATGTATCATGCTAATGGAAATTAAAAGAAAGCTGGGGTGGAAATCCTTATATCAGACAAATTAGACTTTATTTTATTTTATGTTTTCTTTTAAAATTTTTATTTAATTGACATAGAAGTAGTGACTGAAAGATTTCAAAGTAGGCACCAGGCTTGTGAGTCAGCTGGAGTGAACCTCCATTATGAACAGCACTTCAGTCCTTTTTTCAAAAAATTATCACTTTTTTTTAAAGATTTTTTATTTATTTATTTGACAGAGCGAGATCATAAGTAGGCAGAGAAGCAGGCAGATAGAGAGAGGAGGAAGCAGGCTCCCTGCCAAGCAGAGAGCCCGATACAGGACTCGATCCCAGGACCCTGAGATCATGACCCGAGCCAAAGGCAGAGGCTCAACCCACTGAGCCACCCAGGCGCCCCCCAAAATTATTTTTATTAACATCTAATGCATTAGGCAAATTAGATTTTAAACTAAAGACTGTAATAAGACATAAGGACACGATATCATAATTAAAGGATCTATCCAACAAGGGGATCTAACTATTGTAAATATGTATGCCCCCAACATGGGAGCAGTCAATTATATACACTGATTTATAACAGACTCAAACACGTCGATAATAATACAATCATAGTAGGGGATTTTAACACCCCACTCACTGCAACGGACAAATCATCTAAGGAGAAGATCAATAAGGAAACAAGGGCTTTGAATAACACACTGGATCATATGGACTTCTCAGATATATTCAGAGCATTCTATCCTTAAGCAAAAGAATACACATTCTTCTTGAGTACACACGGAATGCTCTCCAGAACAGATCACATACTGGGTCACAAATCAGGTCACCACTGGTACCAGAAGACTGGGATCATTCCTTGCATATTTTCAGACAATGCTTTAAAACTGGAACTCAACCACAAGAGGAAATTTGGTAAGAATTCAAATACAAGGAAGCTAAAGAGTATCCTGGATACTTTTTGAATGAATAGGTCAACCAGAAAATTAAAGAAGAATTTTAAAAATTCATGGAAACAAATGAAAATGAAAACACACTGTTCAGAACCTTTGGGATGCAGCAAAGGCAGATCTAAGAGGAAGTATATAGCAATACAAGCCTTTCTCAAGAAAAAAGAAAGGTCTCAAAGATACAACCTAGGCTTACAGCTCAAGGAGCTGGAGAAAGAACAGCAAATAAAGCCTAAACCCAATAGGAGAAGAGTATTAATAAAGATTAAATCATAAATAAATGAAATAGAAACCAAAAGAACAGTAGAACGGATCAACAAAACTAGGAGTTGGTTCTCTGAAAGAATTAATAAGACTGATAAACCCCTGCACAGACTTATCCAAAAGAAAGGGGAAAGGACCCAAATAAATAAAATCATGAATAAGAGGAGAGATCACAACCAACACTGAAGAAATATAAACAATTATAAGAATATATTATGAGCAACTATATGCCAACAAATTAGGCAATCTGGAAGAAACAGTGCAAGCCTAAAGATGTATACACACAACGGAACCAGGAAGAAATAGAACACCTAAAGAGACCCACAACCAGTAAGGAAATCGAAGCAGTAATCAAAAATCTCCTAACAAACGAGAGTTCAGGGCCAGATGGCTTCCCAAAGGAATTCTCCCTAACTCTATGGTAACTAATCTTTGACAAAGTAGGAAAGAATATCCAGTGGAAATAAGATAGTCTCTTCAACAAATGGCATTGGGAAAATTGGACGGCCACATGTAGAAGAATGAAACTAGACCATTTCCATATACCACACACAAAACAAACTCAAAATGGAAGCAGGAATCCATTAAAATCCTGGAGGAGAGCACAGGCAGGAACCTCTGTGACTTCAGCCACAGCAACTTCTTGCTAGGCATATTTCCAAAGGCAAGGGAAACAAAGGCAAAAATGAACTACTGATTCATCAAGATAGCTTTTGCACAAAACCAGAAGACAACAGACAGAATGGGAAAAGATATTTGCAAATAACATATCAGATAAACGGCTAGTATCCAAAATCTAAAAAACCTTACAAACTCAACACTCAAAGAACAAATAATCTAATAAAGAAATGGGCTGAAAACATGAAAAGACATTTCTTCAAAGAAGACATACAAATGGCCAATAGACACATGAAAAAATGCTCAACCTCACTAGGCAATAGAGAAATACAAATGAAAATCTCAATGAGATACCACCTCACACTAGTCAGAATGGCTAAAACTAACAAGTCAGGAAATAACAAACAGTGAGGATGCAGAGAAAGGGGAACCTTCCTACACTGTTGGTGGGAATGCAAGCCACTCTGGAAAAGAATACGGAGAGTCCTCAAAAAGTTGAAAATAGAGTTACTCTATGACCCAGCCACTGCACTACTCGGTATTCACCCCAAAGATACAAATGTAGTGTGTGTATGTATATATGTGTGTGTATCTGTACATATATATATATATACACACACATACAATATGTATATGTACAATGGAATACTACTCAGCCATTAAAAAGATGAAATCTTGTCATTTACAACATCATGGATAGAAGTAGAGGGTATCATATGAAGTGAAATAAGTCAATCAGAAAAAGAAAATTATATGATTTCAGTCATATGTGGAATTTAAGAAACAAAACAGTGGATCAGGAGGAAGAGAGAGAAAAATAAAACAAGATGAAATCAGAGAGGGAGACAAATCATAACAGACTCTTAATCATAGAAAACAAACTGAGGGTTGCTGGAGGGGAGGGGGTAGAGAGATGGGGTATCTGGGTGATGGACATTAAGGAGGGCATGTGATAAAATGAGCACTGGGTATTATGAAAGACTGATGAATCACTGAATTCTACCTCTGAACCTAATAACACACTATATGCTAATTGAATTTAAATTAAAAAAATAAAAATATTGGAAAAAATTAAACCAAGAAAACTGGAAAAAAAAAATAAAAGAAAAAGAAAAAAACCAAATGATCAAACCTAAATGCTGATGCTCCTCACTCATCTGTTCACTCACTCACACATTTAAAAAATATTAATTGACCACTCACCATGTGTTGGCAGTATGTTAGTGCTAGGATAACAATGTTTAATAAGATACAGATGATCTGTCTGTCTCCCTTACAGAGTGTACACTGCACTGGGGAATACAGAGAAGATGGCGATGACAAAAAAAAGTATGGTAAGTAATAAGTAATAAAGCATAATGTCATCAGAGATCATCTAAACAAAGTGAACCAAAATAGGGAATGCTTCCTAGAGGAAGAAACACATAAGCTGAGAAATAGGAATAACGCAAGGTGTAGGGATAGTCTTGGGTAGGGAGGTAGTTCTCCATGGAGAAAGAATAACATCTGAGTAGCCCAAAGGTCTCTTCTCAAAGAGACATATATTATGGTCTTCTACATTTTCTCAAAACTGAAGGTCTAATTCTCTTCCCGTGTGTATACTTAAAAACAAACAAACAAACAAACAAAAACCCTCTGCCAGGAAGTTTTAGAAACATCATACCAATTAACTAATTTAGGTATTTCAACATATTCTTAGTGGGTGTATTATTCTATAATACTCAGGAAACTTAAGTAACTTGCTCAAGGACACATTGCCTGGAGCGGCAGAACTGGAACTTGAACTCAGTTTGTCTTATTCTAAACACCATGTTTCCCCTACTACAGCATGTAGCTTCCTTCAAATGAAAATACTTGGGACTGTAAACTCAAATTTAATCATAGCTAGGACTACTAAGGGTGGTTTTAAAGAAACTTAAAGCTCCTTAGCTTTAAAAAACTACCACTCAGGAGCACCTGGCTGGCTCAGTGGGAAGAGCACGCGACTCTTGATCTCAGGGTTGTACATTCAAGCTTCATGTTGGGTGTAGTGATTACTTAAAAATAGAAGCTTTTAATAAAACTTACCATACAGCTACACTAGCAAAGTTCAAAAACAATTCTAAGAGACAGGCAGAAAAACATGGTGGGAGAGAGAGGAGAGACAAGGGAAGAATCGATATTTCCTTGAATTGATTTTTGTGGAGGAAATACGATTGCTGTTTATTAAAAATGAAGTCATGGTAACATCTCTGAGCACATGTAATTATATTCAATGCCTAAAAAATATGTGTTTTTTTCCCCTGTAGCAAAAAATAGCAATTTATTATCCCCAATTCAATGGTTAAAACATGTACTTAAAAATGCAAGGTTTTCAATGTATTCAAGATTCCCGCTGGTATAATAAACAATTCTTTTAAATTAAAACACAGGCAAAAAGAAAACTCCATTTCTGAAGGAAAAAACACACAATGAAAGTAATATAAATACACGATTAAAAATTTCTAGCATATTGACTTTTGCTATTTGGAAAATACTGAGTGCACTGAACAAAATTTTCCCTTCCTGGAAATAAGATACTTCTTATAAACTATATCATCATAGATATTCTGATATTAATC
>NC_081568.1:102869130-102899550 GCF_022355385.1 Mustela nigripes
ATTATATGGGAATTCAACAAAAGTCTTGGTTCAGCTCACTTTAAGACCTACTACTTAAAACTTTCAAGTTAGTAAAATCCCTTCTCCCAAACTTTTTTTTTTTAAGTGAATAAATTTTTATTCAGTATTAATTTTATGTCAAAGTTAGTAAAATCCTTGAGGAAATTTGTTTATCTTCTAGAAGACTTACTGACTGGGAAAATAATCTCATAATTTCTAATGAAAAAGTTACCCTTTTCCTCCAGTAGCTAGAGTGGAACTCCCGCCACATGCTCAGATTCACCCATAAGAAGTCTTACTAGAATATTGCCAATATGTATTTTAAAATGTTAGCCAATGAACAGGCATGAGCTTATGAATAAAGGTGATGTAGACAAATATCCATATGGTATGCTTTTAACTATACAACAGATCTTTCTTAATGATCTACATCATTCCTGAAATCTGTTTTTTAGAATTAACACTCTACACCGAAGTATATTCTCCATTTTCAACTTATCATTTCAGAACGTGATGCATCACAAATAATTTATCAGTTACAGGAAACAAAGATTTTGATAGGAGAAGCTGAGGAAAAAGTGAATGTATTACCTTAGAGTAAGGTAATGCATGAGCAAGTAATAGTGCAGAGCTCTAGTTTCTCCAAGGAAAAAGGTTATAGAAGAAAAAGGTGTCATTTGATCTTGGGTCAGATAGGTTTCTTAGGTTAACTGTTAAAAGAGTGTTGGAAAATAACTCCAATATATTTTTCATTATGCAAATTGTTCACAGAATTTTAGTACTAGAGGGCTTTAAAAGCATCTATCTAACTTTACCTCTTCATTTAACAGAGACAGAGAAAGTAAGTACCTTATTCAGTTGGCATAGCTAAAATGCAGCACTTCTAAATCCTTCCTATTTAGCATTCTTTTCATTGTATACAGTTGTCCTAATTGTTTCAGCTCTTTGATTCTTTATAATACACAAGTGATTTATTAATTTTAGCTTTATTCTATACAGGTTCAATTAAAGGTAGAAATATCTCTGTCTGTCAAATAAATAAATAAAATCTTTTTAAAAAGAGGGTAGGCAGGCACCTGGGTGGCTCAGTGGGTTAAAGCCTCTGCCTTCAGCTCAGGTCATGATCTCGGGGTCCTGGAATCTAGCCCCACATCGAGCTCTCTGCTCAGTGGGGAGCCTGCTTTCCTCCTCTCTCTCTGCCTGCCTCTCTGCCTGCTTGTAATCTCTGTCTGTCATATAAATAAATAAAATCTTTTAAAAAAATAAAAATAAAAAATAAAGGTAGAAATAAAAGTATAAAATGGATAAAGATCAGATTGCTCAATCGTTAAAATAAATGTTACATTTTTACAGAACAGAGTTGCTTTTAAAGTTCCCACTAAAGGCTTATCAAATATAAAATCATGTTTTTCAATATGCTATGAATATTATGGGCAGGGTGGGTTAGAATTCAGACAAGCATGAGTTTCTGTTTCAACTCTTGACTTTCCTAGCTAGGTGTTCAAAAGGCAAAGTCAAAAAGGATTAGAAATTACTTTGAAAACTATAGAATGATATGTAAATGAAAGGCATTATCATAATAGTATAAACCCACTTGGTGAATATTATATAGTAGGCCTTAATGTTTTGTTAGAAGTATAGCATATAAACCGCAGTGAGCAAAGATTTTTCAATGAATTAAAAACCCCACCACTGTCACTGCTACTATCAGAAGAGTCCTCTTCCTCCTCAGATTCAGAATAAAATTTCTTAGCAGCATTGTCTTTCTTTGTTTTTCCAGCTGGAGTCCATTCTTTTGCCTGTTTTAAAAAAAAAAGGAAACTGTAAATTCAAATGAATTCTCATTAAGGGGTTCAGTCTTCTGGCAAACAATCATTCAAAATACAATGTGAATCCAAAAGAAAGTTGCAGGTCTCAAAAAGAGAAGGCAACTATTAGAAGACCTGGCATTAAGGCTGATTCCCCTTTACTCCTAGGTAGAAGTAGTCAAATTTCACTTAGAGCACATTCTGTTAAATCAACACTCTTATTTTATATATAGTTTTAAACACTTTTGAAATTGCTGGTCCGCAGGAGATTTGAACTAAATATGCTGTAGAGGAGGTGAAGGCAGTTAGAGGCAGACACAGTAACAGCAACAAGAAATTCAAGATCATAGCTAAATACTGAGGTTAAAAAAGAAAACAAAAAACAAAACAAACAAACAAAAAACAACCCTGAATAAAGTGCCGGCAATCAACTCTAACCATCTCAAGGATCCAAACCCTTGGGGTAAGCTTTCTCTTTCCTTCATATTCTAAACATCTAATCCCCCCAAAAAAGGTTTAGCCATATCGATCCTTTACCATCAGTCAGGGTCATCTCATTCAGAATTCTGCAACTGCTTATTTTGCTTCTATTCATAACCCCCATGCCCCAACTCCAAGTTTGCTCCACATAGCAGCTAAAATGACTGAATTAAAACTGAAGTCTGATCAAGGCTCTCTTGGGTTTGAAAGATTGCCACAGCTCCCCATTTCACTCAGAAAAAGCCAGTCCTTAGAATAATCTACTCACCCTACCGAACCAGACCTTCCCTGCCTTTCAGACCTCTTGCTGCTGCTCTCCCTCTGGCCCACTCTGCACAAGTGCCTCCTAACTGTTCCTTTACACACTTCAGGCATGCTCCCCTGCAGGCCCTTTCCCCACCTGACTGCCCTTCCAAGCCTCTCCCCCAGGTAACTACATGGCTCACTCCCTCACTTCATTCAAGTCCTGCACAAAAGTCACCTCAGAGAGACTCTATTTAAAATTCCAACCTCACATACCTGGCACTTATAATCTTACTTTGCTCTATTCTTCTTCTTCTTCTTCTTCTTCTTCTTCTTTTTTGGTCATCACACACTTATACTTCCAACATACTATACAATTTACATATTTATTTTTATTGCCAGTCTATCCCTGCTACAACATCAGCTTCCACACAGCGGGGATATTTGAATACTTTGTACACAGATATATCTCAAAAGTGTCTGGCACAAAAATGATTAGTTGTGTGAATAGCTCCTTAAAGACTCTAATATACGGCATTAAAGTAAAATACATTATTTTCATAATTGTGACTTTAATTAACCCAGAAAAAATTAAATCATCTTACATATACTCTCTGTTAAAGAGTAGGGAAACCTGTATTTTTTAAGAGGTCAAAAATGGTTAAGACTCATTTATTTATCAAACTTTCAATTGAGTTTCTACTATGTGCCTGTCTGTAAGACTATATGACAGAGGTTTAAGAATGGTTCTCAACAGTGGACACACATTAGAATCATCTGAGAATATTTCTTAAAATGTTAATACAAAGAAAAAATATACTAAAAAGCTGATACCTGAGATTTACCTCCTAAGATTCTGATTTAAATGGTTTGCTGCAAGTCTCACACAGGTTTCCATGTGATTATAATATGCAGCTAGGATTGTAAACCCTGATCTAGAGGGCCTTCAGGCTTAAAGTATGTTGCTTAAAAAGATAAGCTTCAATAACTTGGAAATTACTAAATGGACAATAATAGAAAAATGAGTAAAAATTCCTTGAATATATTTGAATAAGATACATAAGGTCAGCAGTACTATTTTCTTTTTATGTAAAATGCTCTGTCTTCCAAATATGAATAAAGAACTGTTCTATAAACAAAGTTCTCCTATATTTGGTAAACACAGCAGTTCATATTTTTTCTTAAATCCTTACACATATTTTTCTGAAGCCTGGTAAAAAGTGTGCCAGATCAATGTTTGGGGGGGGGGGGGATTACTTAATTAGATGGCTTTCAGGATAAGACCAAATCAACAAATAAGGAAAATTAACGCTTCCATGTCCAAAGGAGCAAATTATCTTGATATGACTGAGTTTTAGGTTTTAAACAATAAAAACAATTTTAACTTTTTTAATGGTCCTTTATGATTATGATAGTTCTATCATTTCTAAGCAAAAGAAATAACAGAGGAAGAGAACAGTGAAGGACAAATTTGAAAGGTCCTTGGAGGAATAAAATATCAAAAGTAGATGTGTTTTATAAAGCAAAATACATTTCATGTACAAAAAGACAGTCTTCCTCTAAGAGGGCAGGATTTTCTAGAACTAGGCAAAAAAAATTCTAAAGGATTTTCAAAAACTTACTGGTATAATATAAATATATGTTACATCCAATATCCTGGAAATGGTAGTGTGCAATCCTAAGTGACTTCTACTGTCAATCTAACCAGGTTCCCTATCAGATAACCTAAACCTAGGCATTTTCCTTAACTAAGGTTATATTTCATAATAATGAGATGCGACCCTGGTAAGATCACTTTATGGTAAAACTAGGATAACACAGTGTATTACGTGCATGAAATATATTGATGTGATTTTGTAGGATGGGTGGAAGAGTTAAAGGCAGGAAAGACTATAAGGAACACTACTTTCTGCACTATTGCAGCTGCATTTGATATTAAAACGATGTATTTTTTAAAATTAATTATATCTCTTACAGTATAATTTTAAGCCAAAATATCTAGAGACCAGTAGATTAAAAATGTTTTTGTATAGTATCAATGGATAGTGACAAGTTTTCTTTAACCCATTCCATCAGTTTTAATTATTCTCCATAATAAGTCACCAATTATTAATTTTTAGAATGCAGTCAGCAAAATGAAAAAGAAATCAATTTGTCTCTGTTGAACTGGATAGGTGAAATGAACATAAGAAAATAGGTTATTTAAGTATTGTCCCTATAAGGTAGTTATGCTTAGAAGAGCACAAGACAATGGAAGAAGCCAGTCAACCAACCAATCCATCAGCCAATACAAGGATACTGCTGAAACCAAATTAAATTGCATAGCATTGCTATCAATTTCTGGGAAGATAAACTATTTTTATTTTTATTTTGGCAGAATGGGGCAGCAAGGAGGAAGGATAGGGGAGAAGTCGGGAGAGGATAAAAGGATGTTTGTATGTGTGCCAAAACACTATATACCCAATAGTGGAAAAGGAAAAGACCATAAAAACGACAAGCAGGCGTAGTAAGAAATTAGGAGAGAGATTAAATCTATGGAAAGAATCATATCAAAGAACATTTCTTTATATGCTAGCATCCAAAACAAAGTTGCACAAATAAGCCAATCTTTGAATGAAGAGTACTTAAGGGTATGTAGGCCTGAGTGAAAATCAACAAATGTAGTGTCAAGGAAGAATGGATATACAATTAGTTTTATTAAATTTTACATTTCTTTAAATCACCTCTAAATAGAATTTGTCACAACATAAAAATGACAGTGCTAAGTACTAAGAATAGCACACATCTGCAAACAAGCTCAAGCTTCCTCTCCTCATGTTATATAATAAAATTCAGTTAACAGCACAAACAAGGGACTCTGAATTGGGTTGGAATCCCAGTTCATCACTTACTAACTAGCTTACTAACTAACTTGTCCAAAGAGGTTGGACAACTTAAGTTCTCTGAACCCTGTTGCCTCATCTGTAAAATGGGAATAAAATAACCATCATTTATAATTACTATGAGGTTTAAGGAAGATAATGTATGTAAAACATTATCAAAGTACACTACTACCAGGGTTTGCTAAATGGAGGCAATAAGAGTTATTATTGTTCCTGGCCATGCTTCAAAGCCAGGATAAATTTGAATAGTTAAGAGAAACACATTTCTCAAAGGACCAAATTACATGGCTGGGCCCATTATAGAAACCTCTATTTTAAGTAATAAAGATTTTTTTCCATTTTATACAGAAAATTTAATTGGCAAGGAGGTTAACTGACTTTCCCAGAGGAATTAGTGGTTCAATACATTTTTTCTATTAGAAAATCACCCAAAATGTAATACCTAATTGTTCATTTTTATTAATTCTACTTTAAAAAGTTCTGGATATATTCACATAGTCAATTGCTAAAGACAATAAAAAAACCCTTCCCTTTACTTTTCTTGTTCATAGAAGAGTGAAAAATATTAGAAAATAACATTAATTCTTTTATTTTGGTAGCCAGCAATTTTTTTTTAAGATCTAGGAAAAGAATATTTATTTAGAGAGTTTTTTTTTTAATGTGAAAGCAACATATTATTCATTTTAGTTATGACCTTGTCTAAGAACATTTTCATACACAATGCAACCTATTTATGTTTAGACTTCACTTAAAAGATTTTCATCAGAAAATTCAGAAGAACACTTTGTATAGTTTTTCTGGAAGAGAACACCAAAAATCATTTAGAAAAATATTGACAGGAAGCTTACGAATCTCTAAACAAACTAGAAAAAGCACAATCCAATGACACTAAATACCTTAGAAATTGAACCTACACGGCTAAAAATGCAATACCAAAAATGTGGGTGGCACTGATGAGGAGAATTCGATTCTCTATTTCCTCGAAAAAAACAACAGAACATGTACAATGACACAGGAATACTACAATATTCAGTTCCCATAACAGCAAGATATATCTAACACATTACATTTAGAAATACCAGAACAATTTTCAATTTCAACCCCCCAAAAAAGCTTTTATATAAAACAATAGTTATTCTAGAATCTCCCACTGCTTGACAAAATTAATTTCAGAAAGGTCAACTTACCAACTCTATTATTTCTACGTTTCGAACTGATGGGTCCGGCGCCACCTCTGGCCAATTAGATAATTCCAGGTACCCGTTAGCTTTAGTGTTGAGAGTATGAGATAAAGTGCCTAGCTGGAAATGATCCCTATCTATTAAAATAGAGGAAAATATAAAATAAACAATATGAGCTGTATCTAACAGAGAACAATCCTAATCAGAGCTCAAGGTAATTGGCATATTACCTCAAATGTCAAGGAATAAATATAAACTAGGAAGCTCTTCATAGGTCAAAAAACTGATTTCAGTCCATAGATTACAATAATCTCTCCCATAATGGTCAATAAAAAAGCTAATCAGTCAGTGTGTTTAGAGGTGTTGCTCTGAAATGTAGCTTCTCTAAAAATTACTTTACTGTGAATATTAAGAATGACAGCACAGTTAAACAATCCATATACATGTCTTAGCACAAACACATCCAGAATTTTAATAGTTTTTCTACAAAACTGAACTGCTTTTTATCACCAGCAATTAAATAAGAAACAATATGAAAACCAGGGTATATAACTGCTTGATTCTAATTTTAATGGCTACTTGTTAAACTGATAAAATAATTACTCTTTCTAAAAAGCTGGGAAAAATAAGTCAACTTCCATCTTTGAAAAACAAATATATACATAAAGGGATATTTTTATGAAATAATCCTTCCTAGAAAAGTTTTGTTAGTATACAAAGAATATTTAATTAGTAACAACTCACCATTAAGGTAAAAATTAGATTCCTTATTAAATAAAGCTATTTAAAATAGAAATGAAGTCAATGTCTAGTAGAACAACACAGCTTTAATCTATTATTCAGCTAAACTGCTTAGTAAGAATAAAATCAAAAGAATGAAATTATTTAGGTAAATAAAGCATGCAAAGATATAAACCTTAATATAAAGGTTGCTCTAGAGAAAACATTGAGTAAAAAGCTATATAGGTTAATCACTTACATTTTTTAACAGATAAATTTTAAATGTATTAGAAATGGGGCATATTGTCATAATTTTTTAGGTAATACATTTTGCAGTTATATTCTGATAATACCTTTAAAAGGAGATTCAAGCAGTGGTGCAGGTTTTTGTGCTAGGAATATTTTTTTGGCATATTTACTCAGAGCTCCACTCTTCTCATTCGGAACAATAAGCTGCCTAATAAATCTTGTACGGTCTCTGATGTCGTAGTTTTGATCATACTTGCCGAGATTTAATATGTACTGGGTAAGCAATTTTGTCTGTTGGAAAAAAACAGAACAAGATGAGAATACAGTTATTTATGATTATTGATAACTCTGGATAAACATATTTAAAGAGGTAATAAAAATGAATGGTTATGTCAAACAAATGTTGTTCCGTAGGGAATATGCATTTCTAACGCTGCAAATGGAATTTTGAAGCCAAAGCACATGTCCTCTTCAGTATTGGGGAGGTGAATGCTGAGTACTGAGAAGCAGCCATGTGCTAGATTATTAAACTGCTGAAGTGGAAAGAAAGGCATCATTAAAAAAATAATCATATATGGCAAACCCGCTGAAGGGTCTACGTGAGAATAATGAATGTGGAAATACAACTAAAAACATGGCACTCAAAACTTAATCGGAAAAATATGCAGGACATCAAAACATCAGAGAGTATTAGGGGGCTGGCAAACTGCTTCTCCTGAGGTGTGTTTTATGAAGAGATACTGTCCCTGGCATAAGCAGTGTCTGCACTCTGACTGCACTCAGTTACTTTACCCTGAATTATGACCCATTAAAGCAGACACATGAATCACTGAACTGGATTACTGCAAATTATTTGCAGTGCATTTAGCTGTTACTTTTTCATAAAAGCAAGCTGCTGATGCCCTCTAAAAACTAGGATAAAAGACTCCTTCCATTTTTTTTCCCATGCTGCTTATAGCCTCTAGTAATATTGGTCATTTATTTATTTATGTAAGGCAGCAACTTATTATAGTAGCTTTTACACTGTAATAAGATTTCCAAAGTCAATTTCTGAATGTACTACATTAACATACATTGAGATAATTTTAATAGTAATTAAACCAAAATCGAAATGTTATCAAAATAGGTTTGTATTTTAAGCTCCAGTTATTTTATTGAAAAAGCATAGTTTTAATTCAGATTACATAAATACAATTGTAGCTATAAATTAAATAGGATTCATAATACATGGAAAAAAGAAACATCTACATTAGAACATTTTGTAGATGTTAGAAATGCATGCAAAACAAATCAATCAAGTGAGGCAGAGCTAAAGACAATTCTAGAACAGTAAGTCAAAGTACACAAATGGTGTGGTAAACTTTTACAGTTATAATTGGTTAAGATAATTGATTTGGATAGAAAGCAACCTTCTTGCAGTAATAATATATTTTAAAAGCATTAACCTAGTTCCAATAAAGCAGAACTATAAAAAATAAAAGGGAAAAATGTTAATAGAGCTATTCTGAATTTGGTTACCAGTAATTGCTATTCGCTAATTACTAGACCGTGTTGGTTCAACTATAGATAAGAAAAATTCTATGATTCATTTTTAAAAACAATTACCAAAATATTCACCAAATGAGGAATGCAGCTCAAAACAAAGTGACGTGTCCTGGACTAGGTTATTAGCTTTCTGAGAAAGGCTAGGAAACATACTAACCATCAGTTTTCTCAAATGCACAGTGAGAATTTATAACCAGGGTAACTCTGAAGTCCATCTGAGAGTGGCGATTTAGAAGGTGCAATTAAAATAAATCAGAGAAAAAAAATAAGTCTGTTCATTACAATGATTTCCTAAAAACTTTTATTCCAATATAGTTAACATACAGTGTCATTTAGTTTTAGGTGTACAATAAAGTGACTGAATGATTTTTTTCCTTTTTGTGCAAGTGGAGTGATGTATTTTGCTTCTATGTCTGGTCCCCAAAATTAATTTTTAGGAAATTAAACTATTTCAATATGTTAACAGACACTATCAAGAGTTAAGGAATTTTCAGGATTAAAGTTTTATAATTTTTACAGTATGCCTTTATGGACTTCAAAACTTGTTTGATTATACTGGTAGGCTTATAAAAACAGTTCCATTAAACATCCATTTTCAAAATGAAAGTTCTTTCTAAAAGATAAAAACCTATCTATATATAATGATGCATTAAAAACAATAATTATTCACCATATATTTATATACTTCAATCAGTTTCTTTGGAGTACCTAATACTAATTACTAATGACTAATACTAAGTCATTGATACTTCTCTTAAGAACATATTTCTACATGGTCTTATCATGAACTATTTTTAAAAAATAAGACTGCTCACAATCCTTCTGAATTTTATGATCAATAATTATGAAATTGTTGACATCTTCAACTTACTCTTTTCTATAGACTGTAATATTTTTAATGAAGAAAACACCCTCTTTACAGTATTAAACAATCTGGTCAGCAAAAAGAAAATTCTGTAGATAGAAGCATATTCTCATCATGCTTTCTTTCATGCTGACATCTGTAAAAATATCAAGCCCATATACTTAACTTTGACCACTCCAATTATTTTAATAATTATTTCTATGAGACAAAACTTTTAAGTCATTCTCTATTAACACTTTTTAAAATATTTCACCAAATTTAGAAAATGCAAAAATTACCTTCTCAATATCATTTCACTCTAATACAAAGTAAAAGCTCCATCAAAAAAAGTCTTTATGTTAGTTGAGATACTGCAAATGACAGAACTTCTAAAGTAAATCTTGAGGTCTTAACATTTAACTTGAAGGGAAAAATTTCAATAACTCCCTGCTTAAAAGATTTGTTTTCAAGAATTGCCATTTGCTAAAATTTTCAGAAGTTGAAGGTTTCTGGCATTCAGTTGGTAAATGCTTTAAAGATTTCCAATTGATTCTGAATCAAAACCTAACAAATAGATGTTTTGCTTACTCCCATCCCCTCCCTTGTTTTTAAAAACGAAAGCCAACATAGGATGGTTAGGTTAATTTACAAAGCAGTTTTTCACAAATCATGTTTTTAGGATCCATTTGGTAATATACAGCAAAAAAACTGTGTGCAAGAGTACATACTGTTATACATAAGTATGTGTTCTCAGTACTAGCTTCATGACAAGAATTCTATAGTCCAATTAAACTATATATATCAAACATCAGTATATTTGAACATTATAATTTTATTTCAATAGACAGAACAAACAGAAATGGTTTATGTGCACCACAACCAATTCTCAAAATGCTTCTCTTCCATAGTTTTCTTAATTTATTAAGAAACTGATTTTACCATGACATTTTTAGCAAAACCAAGTAATTTTATCTTCCATGTTGACCTCTTAAATTTACAAGAGCATTTACAACACTTTTGACAGAATAAACTTCCAAAAGCTTTGCTTTGATTCCATTTATAGCACTGACAGAGCAAACATACAAAAGCTTTGAGTGAAAAAAGTCAACCTATTATTGGAATTAATTGATTCTCTATTTTAAAACTAGCATTGTTTAGGTCCTTTTTCTGCTAATGGAGCAAATACAGAAAGAGTTACTGCTTCATTTTTCATATGTGCAAAAGAGAACTTGGAATATAAAATGAAGAAAATCAATTTTTAAAAAGTTACTTAAATGAGATCCTGTATCACAGAGAGCTATGTAAACATCTTCTGTGCCTGTAAATATTTGTGATCTTGAGACACAACCTTCTTAAAATAACTCTTAGGCTTTTTGAATAGATGCTGATGCTTTTTTAAGCAGATACATTTTATCTTTTGGTGGTTGTGTGGTCAGTGATACCACTGCAACTCTCAGAATGGATGGTAAATACTGGTAAACATTTTGTGCATATTAAATACCAAGAAAGAAATTCAGTATTTAGTTAAGTATACACTTCCATTTTTAAGAACTGATTGCTGCTGGAATTTATAACAAAATAAAGGAAGAACTACCAAATAATAATATAAATAGGCTTTAGATTTACACTGCATGATAAATGACAAAAGAAATGAAGTGAGTGTTCTGACCACTCACCAGTGATCTATGGCAGGACTATCTCCTGCACATATTTCATCTATAACCAGCCCTAACCTTCCCACATCTTACTTTGACTCCATCCACTGACAACTTGGGAGTTTCAAGCTTTGCACAGGCCATAGCGTAACCTGCTGGTACAGGTTGCCAGCAGATGAAACACTTCAACATTCATCTCACCACCACTGAAAAAAGGAAGGATTTAGCTTTTTCCTATTTGCCCTGTTAGGGCACAATCAGCACACATTCTGCATGCCGCTCTAAAAGAGAAATTACTTATGTAATATCCCAAAAAGGTTGGAAAAAGAAAGTCTTTCTGATTTAAATGTCTTACATATTAAAATGAAATTGCTTGTTTGTTGCACCTGTGTTTCCATGTCATTAGACAAAACCACAGCAGAGGTTAAAAGTACAATACAGAAGTCTACAAACTTTCTCTGTCCTATTTTAACACAACAATTAATAATAAAAATGAAGAATTTGGAGCAAATCCTAAATTGGATAGGACACACAGACAACAAACCTATATTAAATCTGTCCTGGATAACAGTGGCAAAGAAAGTAAATAATGGTTAAATAAATAATCATGAGCATTTTAAGATAACCAAAGACTGAATCCAAAACCAGATGGGACATTAAATTATTCTTTTAAATAGGTTTTACTTACAAAATTATGAAACAAAAAAATAATACAATGCACCTCAAAAACAGAAACATTAATAACTTGTTAAATTTTGATTATACATTATTTTTTTCTGCTTAGATTAAAGGGATTGTGACTGGTATCAACTAACAGCTAATGCTATCTGACACTACACCAATTACATTCCTTTCAGACTGACTCTAAGTTAGTGGGACATAGGAAAATGACTTTTGGGGAATGCTACATAAAAATTTTAAAAATCATGACTTGAAAAAACTTCTTAAAATATGAGCATTATATTTTTAACTAAACACTCTAACAAGTAATAAACTGATAAATATTCGCTCAAATAGCTTTCTTCAAATGTTTATTAAGTCAGCACAAAATAATAAAAAAGGTATCTCAAAATATAGTCCTAAAATCAGCTGAGATATACTCTTTAAGGAAAATAAAAAAGGACACAGAATTTAGCCATTTAGCAGAGCGAAGACTAATATTAGTTCCATACAGCTGTTATTTTGATAAAGATATTGGCAAATAGTTTGATAAATGAAAGAAAGCTACATAGAATTCTTAACCTATACCAGAGGGAAATCTAAGCAGTACCAGTGTTCCACGTAGTCAATTTCATCATTTTACGACCAACCAGGATGAAATTTACCGAATTTAAAAGTATCCATATTTTTGTCAACTTGAAAAGTTTTCTGTAAGTTCTTTCCTTATATGCTATATTTGCTTGAGTTTTTTAATGCCAAGAAAATAAATCCCAAAAAAGGGTAGCAATGTTACTACACAGAGCTTGAGCCCCTTTTGCTGTCATGTTAAATCATGCTGGGGGCAAAGACCAATTTCTCCAAAGACTTGAAATCACAGGGCAAGAGATAATTTGTGTCATTATTTTTTTTGTTAAGATTTTATTTATTTACCTATTTAGAATGCAAACTGGGGGGAGAGGCAAGTGGAGAGGGGGAAAGAATCTCAAGCAGATTTCAAGCTGAGTGCAGAGCCCAAAGTGGGGTTCAATTCCAGGACCCTGAGATCATGACCTGAGCCAAAACCAAGAGATTGATGCTCAACTGAATGAGGCACTCAGACACCCCAAGAGGGAACTTGTTTATAACTTCAGGAAGGATCCCCAAAATATAATTATGATTTATGAAATTTCTTACTAAGAATCTTACGAAAGAGTCCAAAAAGCAATACAAAGAAAATATAAGTATTAAAGATACTCAATGATTCACTCTCTTTTCTAATGGCAGAAAAGCAGAAACCTGTCTCACAGAAAATGAGACAGTTACTTAAATGAATTATATTTATACATGTCAATATTTTAAAAACATGGTATTACGAGAAAAAAAGTAGGTTACAAGAGTATGCAACCAAAATTTCAAAACCCACAAACCAGTAACATAGTACACAGATATATACTCGTGTAATGAACATGTAAAACAACACAAGACCGAAGGACACCACCAATATGATAGCAGCTACCAATGGGGAGGAAAATACGGTATGAACAGGAACTTGAGGATTTACTTTTACTTATTATACTTCCTTAAAAAAACAACAATTATGGTGAAAACACTGACTTAATCTTAGTGGTAGATACATATGTATTAATACTATTTTGCACTTTTCTATAGGTTTGCATTATTCTACAAAGAAAAAGAAAAACATGAGTCAAACAGAACAGTTATATTACTTATCACTACATTTAAAAGATTACAGGAAGTTTGAAAGCAAATGCACCCATTATTCACTAATTTTTAACTATTAACCAGTTTAATCAACCCCCAGTTTTCTCTCTCAGACCTCAGTAGACTATTTCAAGGAAGTCATGCTCAACCTTTACACTATGTCTTAAGAGCTACAGAGTTTCAGCAACTTCAGCTGATTTCAAAGTCCTTCAGGTTCTCCACCTGTATAACAGTGAAATTATTCTCCTTGTACGAGTATTCTAATAGCATTTTCTACTCTTGATAATCATATCTAACAATTTTTTCTTCATAGTAAGAGAAATTTTCACCACCCTTTTCTCAGTGGGGTAAACCCAAATGGAGTGTTTTTACTCATGAGAATATTCCAATAAGGGGATTAATTCCCTTACTATAAACGATAATATTCTCTAAGAATAATCCAGCAGCTGGTTAGCAGTAAAAACTAGGAATACAAAAAAGCATAATAACTAACATGGACCAAGCACTAATATGATGCAGGAAATCCTAATGCTTTACCTGGACTGCCTCCTTTAATCTTTTTAATAAATTTGTGAGGTAGAGACAGTAGCATAACCTCTTAATTATTCTGAAAATGTACATTTGTTCCAATTCAGTTGTATAACGTCAATTTTGTGTTTACCTGGGCATGATTTTGTCTGCAAGAAATACTAGGTGAAGCTAGAGAATGGCTACCAGCTGAACTGGGCTTTATAGGATTGACAAAACATACTAACCTCAAACATCTACCTCACAGAAGAAGAGAATTAGTGATATAGAAGACCAAATGATGAAAAATAAAGAAGCTGGGAAAAAGAGAGATAAACTACTACTAGATCATGAAGGGAGAATTCGAGAGAGAAGTGATACCATAAGACGAAACAATATTAGAATAATTGGGATCCCTGAAGAAGAAAGAGAGAGAGGGGAAGAAGGTATACTGGACTAAGTTATAGAGTAGAACTTCCCTAATTTGGGGAAGGAAACAGGCATCAAAATCCAGGAGGCACAGAGAACACCCCTCAAAATCAATAAAAATAGGTCCACACCCTGTCATCTAATATTAAAACTTACTAGTCTTAATGACAAAGAGAAAATCCTGAAAGTAGATCAGGACAAGAAGTCTGTAACATACAATGGTAGAAATATTAGATTGGCAGCAGACTTATCCATAGAGACCTGGCAGGCCAGAAAGGACTGGCAATGATATAATCAGAGCACTAAACAAGAAAAGTACGGAGCCAAGAATACTATATCCAACTAGGCTGACACTGAAAACAGAAGGAGCGATTTAAAAAAACAAACAAACAAAAAAAACCTTCCAGAACAAACAGCAACTAAAAGAATTTACAAACACCAAACCAGCCCTAGAGGAAATATTGAAAGGGGTCCTCTTAGCAAAAAGAGAGCCCAGAAGTAACATAGACCAGAAAGGAACAGAGATAATATACAGTAACAGTCACTTTACAAGCAATACAATAGCACTAAATTCATATTTTTCAGTAATTACCCTGAATGTAAATGGGCTAACTGCCCCAATCTAAAGACACAGGATATCAGACTGGATAAAAAACAAGGCCCATCAAAATGTTATCTGCAAGAGACTCATTTTAGACACAAAGACACCTCCAGATTTAAAATGAGCAGGTGGAAAAACATTTACCATGCTAATGGACATCAAAAGAAAGCTAGGATGGAATTCCTTATATCAGAAAAACTAGATTTTCAACCAAAGACTATATAATAAGAGATGAGGAGGGACACTATATAATACTTAAGGGTCTGTCCAACAAGAAGATCTAACAATTTTAAATATGTATGCCTCGGGCGCCTGGGTGGCTCAGTGGATTAAGCCACTGCCTTTGGCTCGGGTCATAATCTCAGGGTTCTGGGATCGAGTCCCGCATCAGGCTCTCTGATCAGCAGGGCGCCTGCTTCCTCCTCTCTCTCTCTGCCTGCCTCTCTGCCTACTTGTAATCTCTCTCTGTCAAATAAATAAATAAAATCTTTAAAAAATAAAAAATAAATAAATAAATACCTATGCCTTTAACATGGGAGCAACCAATTACATAAACCAATTAATAACAAAATCAAAGAAACACAACAATAATACTAGAAGACTTTAACACCCCCCATCACAAAATGGATAGATCAACTAAGCAAAAGATCAACAAGGGAATGAAGGCATTAAATGACACACTGGATGAGAAGGATGTACTGATATATTCAGAACACTCCATCCAAAAGCAACAGAATACACATTCTTCTCTAGTGCACATGGAACACTCTCCAGAATAGATCACATCCTGGGTCACAAATTAGGTCTCAACAGGTACCAAAAGATCAGGATCATTCCCTGCATATTTTCAGAACACAATGCTTTGAAACTAGAACTCAATCACAAGAAGAAAGTTGGAAAGAACTGAAATACATGGACGCTAAAGAGCATCCTGGGTCAACCAGAAAATTAAAGAAGAATTAAAATATTCATGGACAAAAATGAAAGGAAGACACAAGTTCAAAATCTTTGTGAGACAACCTAAACCTAAAGGAGCCAGACAAAGAACAGCAAATAAAGCCTAACCCCAGCAAGAGAAGAGAATAAGGACTAGAGCAGAAGAGAATAAGGACTAGAGCAGAAAACAATGAAATAGAAACCAAAAAACAGTAGAAGCGATCAACAAAACTAGGAGCTGGTTCTTTCAAAGAATTAATAATTTATCCAGGACAGATTTATCAAAAAAAAAAAAAAGAGAGAGAGAGAGAGAGAGAAAGGACCCAAATAAATAAAATCACAGAGGAAAGAGGAGCGATCACAACCAACACCAAAGAAATGCAAACAATTACAAGAACATATTATAATCAACTATATGTCAACAAATTAGGCAACCCGGAAGAAATGTATGCATTCCTAAAGATGTATACACTACCACAAATGAACTAGGAAGAAATAGAACACCTGAACAGACCCATAACCAGTAAGGAAATTGAAGCAGTCATCAAAAGCCTCCCAACAAAAAAGAGCCCAGGACCAGATGGCTTCCCAGGGGAATTCTACCAAACATTTAAAAAAGAATTAATACCTATTCTCCTGAAACTGTTCCCAAAAAATGGAAATGGAAAGAAAACTTCCAAACTTATTTTATGAGGGCAGCATGACTTTGATCCCAAAATCAGACAAAGGCCCCCATCAAAAAGGAGAATGACAGACAAATATCCCTGATGAATATGGATACCCAAACTCTCAAGTGTCAGGATATAAAATAAATGCACAGAAATCAGTTGCAATTCTACACACCAATAAAAAGACAGAAGGAGAAATTAAGGGGTAGATCCCATTTACAACTGCACCCCAAAACATAAGATACCCAGGAGTAAAATCTAACCAATGGGGCAAAGAATCTGGACTCAGAAAACTCTAGAATACCCATGAAAGAAATTGAAGAAGACGCAAAGAGATGGAAAAACACTCCATTCTCATGGATTAGAAGAACAAATATTGTGAAAATGTCTATGCTACCTAGAACAACCTACGCATTTAATGCAATTTCTATCAAAAAAACAACTTTTTTCACAGAGCTATAACAAATAATACCCAAATTTGTATGGAACCAGGAAAGACCCTGAATAAACAGAAGAGTGTTGAAAAAGAAGAGCAAAGGTTGCAGCATCACAATTCCAGATTTGAAGCTCTATTACAAAGTTGTAATCATCAAGACAGTATGGTACTGGCACGAGAACAGACAGATAGATATTGGAACAGAATAGAGAATCCAGAAATGGATCCTCAACTCTATGGTCAACTAATCTTCGACAAAACAGGAAAGAATGTCTAACAGAAAAAAAGACAGTCTCTTCAACAAATGGTGTTGGGAAAATTGGACAGCCACATGCAGAAGAATGAAACTGGACTATTTCCTTACACCACACATAAAAATAGACTAAAAATGGATTAAAGACTCAATATGAGATAGAAATCCATCAAAATCCTTGAGAACACAGACAACAACCTCTTTGACTTCAGCTGCAGCAACTTCTTCCTAGAAACATCACTAAAGGCAAGGGAAGAAGGGCACAAATAACCTATTGGGACTTCATCAAGATCAAAAGCTTTTGCATAGCCAACAGCTGACAAAACCAAAAGACAACCAATAGAATGAGAGAAGATGGTTGCAAATGACATATCAGATAAAGGGCTAGTATCCAAAATCTATAAAGAACTTTAAGAATTCAATACTTAAAGAATACATAACTCAATAAAGAAATGGACAGAAGAACAGACATTTCTGCAGAGACATCCAAATGGCCAACAGACACATGAAAAAGTACTCAACATCACTCAGCATCAGGAAAATACAAATCAAAACCACCTCACACCAGTCAGAATGGCTAAAATTAACAGGTCAGGAAATGACAGATGTTGGCAAGGATGTGGAGAAAGGGGAACCTTCCTACACCATTGGTGGGAATATAAGCTGGTGCAGCCACTCTGGAAAACAGTATGGAGGTTCCTCAAAAAGTTGAAAATACAGCTATCCTATGACCCAGCAATCGCACTACTGGATATTTATCCCAAAGAAACAAATGTGATCCAAAAGAGCATGTGTACCCCAATGTTTATAGCAGCAATGTCCACAGCAGCCAAACTATGGACAGCCAAACTATAGCTAAACTACAGCTGTTTATCAGCAGATGAATGGATAAAGGAGATATTATATATATACATAATGGAATACTATGCAGCCATCAAAAAATGAAATCTTGGGGTGCTTGGGTGGCTCAGTTGTTAAGCAGCTGCCCTCGGCTCAGGTCATGATCCCAGAGTTCTAGAATTCGATCCCCATGTCAGGCTCCCTGCTTGGCGGGAAGCCTGCTTCTCCCTCTGCCATTCCCCCTGCTTGTGTGCTCAGTCTCTCTCTTGCTGTCTCTCTCTTTGTCAAATAAATAAATAAGATCTTAAACAAAAAATAAATCTTGTCATTTGCAATGACATGGATGGAACTAGAGAGTAGTATGCTAAGCAGAGTAAGTCAATCAGAGAAAGACAATTATCATATGATCTCACTGATATGAGGAATTTGAGAAACAAGACAAGATCATAGGGGAAGGGAGGAAAAAATGGAAAAGATAAAACCAGAGAGGGAGATAAACCATAAGAGACTGTTAATCTCAGGAAACAAACTGAGGGTTGCTGGAGTGAAGAGGGATGGGAGGGATGGGGTGGCTGGTTGATGGACACTGGGAGGGTTTGTGCTCAGGTGAGCGCTGTGAATCATGTAAAACTTATGAATCACAGACCTGTACCCCTGAAACAAATAATACATTATATGTTAATTTAAAAAAACAAGATAAGAAATTAAAAAAACAGAATAGTTAAAAAATCAATAATTTAACAAAAGCCTAATTGCATTTGCAAAATCTCTCACAGAATTCTAGCAAGTTTTTGTAAAACAGAGTTTCAAAAAAAAACCTTTGGTCTTTTTTCACAGAACTGAACAAAAAAAAATTCCTCTACACTATAAAAAAAAATTAATAACTTAGATCTCAGGTCATGATCTCAGGGTCCCAATAACTAAATAATTCATTAACAATTCTGGAATGCTCACTGAGGTATCTACACCACAGGAAATTCAGATCTACAAATAAATATCAGGACTTCATGGCAAACCAGTCCCTAAGCACCGTGGCTTGGTCTCCTTAATCCATTTTTCAAGATGGCTAAAATAAAAATGAAAACAATTCTTTACATTTAGATCAAGTAAATCATTATAGTCTCTGTGTCATATCCAACAGTTATGAACCATACAACTTAAAAATACTGTCAAGTTCACGGTGATTAAAAACTACTCTTTAATGCTTAGTTTACCAACTCTTTCAAGACCCCTTTTCTTGAGAAATGAGAAACTGGAGAACAGGGCACAACCCTATAGATACTGCCACTCATCTACTTTTATATTTAATCATTTAATAAATAATGAGTTATGTAAAAATGTATATGAAAACTTGGCATGTTTTCTAAATATCATTATGCTTTTACCAGTAGGTGGTGAAGTCAATTTGTGGTTATCTAGAAGTATCATTCTAAAATATACAATAGAACACTCCAGAAACTGATGTCCAAAACTTCATTTAATAATAAAGCTCAAGAAAGTATGTCCGAGTGCAAGCTATGTTGTCTTCAAATTCAAAAGATATAGAATACACTTCACAATTTCTGAACAAAAAGTACTACTTTTCCATTATTGTTTCCTTATAGCTACAAACACAGCCAAAAACAGAACCTTCATTTAATTGTATAAGACATAACTACTTTAGATCTGGATTAACATTCTAATTTTGTATTAATTTTATAATAACCTAGAAACTAGATACATTTAGAATAGCCAATTCTAGGTGTTATAATGAGTTTCTCAATACTATATCGATTTAGAGATTAGGTTAACATGGTGTTTTATCAATAAACGAGATACAACAAACATAGCTGTTTCATGACTCTCACTGCTCTCCTCTTTTCCTACTTGAGGGGCACCTGGGTGGCTCGGTAAGTTAAGCTCTGCCTTTGGCTCAGGTCATAATCCCAGGGTCTCAGGGTCCAGCCCCACATCAGACTTCCTGCGAAAAGTGTGCTTCTCCCTCTCTCTTTGTCCCTCCCCCAACACACACTCTCTCTGTTCCCTCTTTCTCAAATAAATAAATAAATAAATAAAATCTTAAAAAAAAAAAAAGTTTTATCCTTCACAAAACCTTCTCTCATTGCTCACCTCATTCTACTTCAGACTTTCAATAACTTTCTCCTCTGAAATTCCACTATATCTTAATACTTCTATTATAGTGGTTACCACATACTATTTCAGTTATGTTTTTCTCCCTATTAGACCAGAACATTATCTCTCTGCACCACTACCTTCTAATATAGAAACTTAAAGAAACAGACACCTAGTAATTGTTGAATGGACAAACTAATGCATGAACAGACCTTAGCTACTTCATTAAAGAGGAAAGTAGGTGTCACATAGGTAGACTAAGATTTAGACTCTTACCTGTCTGGAGTTGGTCAAATACAATTTTGCTCCCAGATTTAAAATCTGAAGTTTTACCAGATCATCTTCACTCGTGAAGCTTTTAGCCATCTTCCTCAAAACATCAGGGGCAATTTTAGGAACTCGTTCACAGTTTTCTCCAATTAGCCAAAGAATACTTGCTCTAGCCACAGGAACCTAACATGAGAAGCAGATTATATAGTTACAAATAAGATAATCACAATCACTCCTTGACAATAACATAGAAAAGGCTCTAAATATAATAAAGGTTTTATATCTACTCATGTAATATGTATACCCAGGAAGTGTATTTTATTTTATTTTTTTTTTTAAGATTTTATTTATTTACTTGAGAGAGAGACAGTGAGAGAGAGCATGAGCAAGGAGAAGGTCAGAGAGAGAAGCAGACTCCCCATGGAGCTGGGAGCCCGATGCAGGACTCGATCCTGGGACTCCAGGATCATGACCTGAGCTGAAGGCAGTCGTCCAACCAACTGAGCCACCCAGGCATCCCAGGAAGTGTATTTTAGTTATGGGTTTTCCTTAGTTATCAAGGAATTGATCATCAAAACTGATTTCAGAGATAATGCCTTAGAAAACATTCACAGAGAAAAAACCATTTGTCTAGAATCTTGATTCCATCATAGATGTGCAAGTTCATGCACATTTGTTTATGCATTACTGGTGCTGTTTTTGTCCTATAATAGCAGAGGTAAGTACAGTTGATCCTTGAACAATACAGGTTTGAACTATAGTGAGTCTTTACTAACGACTTTTTTCAATAAATACAGCATAATACTGTAAATGTATATTCTCTTCTTTATGATTTTCATAATATTTTCTATTTTCTGGCTTATTTTAAGAACTCAAGTTTGTAATACATGCAACATACAAAGCATGTGTTAATCAACTGTTTATGTTATTGGTAAGGCTTCTAGTCCACAATAGGCTATCAACACTTAAGTTTTTGGGGAGTCAAAGTTAAACCTGGATATTTCATTGTAGGAAAGAGGGTGTTAAAGCTGAAAATATTCAGTATACAGCAATTTTAGAAAAGGTTTGCTGACTTCTGCTCAAGGGCACTGGTTAATAAACCTCAATGCCCATAAAAAAATCATCCAGAATTCTTACTAAAACTACAGGGTGTTGGTATCAGGTCCAGGCAGTAGCTCTGTTATGGGGCCCAGGAATTTACATTTTATGAAGCATCACAGATGATTTCTAAGATGGGAGGCCTGCAAACCATGTTTTGAGAATCCACTGGATAACAGAAAGAAAGAAATAGATTCATTAAAGACCATGATTTCAAATTAAAACTCTTACTATCCTCTATATATTTGCATCTACAGTACTGGGGATATATAAAACTGACAAAATCATCAAAGTATATTTATAAAAAATCATGAATCCTGGTCTATTATTTGGTCATCAACAAAAGAAACAGGGATAAGATAAATCTGCCTGATACTATATTTTGGCATTTTATTTTTTAATAAAGTACATTTCAATATAATTTGTTTTTTTTTAATTGCTTTGCTACAAATTGGAAACCATCCATCAGCACCATTAAGACCAACATTTTAGAGTATGCAAATTAGTTTTATTACTATTTGTTTATTTGTATCCTTTCTTACTCCAAAAGAGATTTGAAGGGGTATGTAAATTAGTTTTTGTGAACATTTTCACCTACTATAGAAAATCTGCTTTTCATAATAAATGAAAAAGCCAATGACTATCATTAAGAGGTAGCATCACAAGAAGAGATAATAGTCTTTTTATGAAATCCTTTCCAATTCCTCAAATAAAGTCCTAATATTTTCACTACAGTTTCACAGGTGTACAGGGCATAAGTGCTGAATAAGAAAGGGAGAGTAGGGACCTCTGCACAACTAAAATTTTATTTTTATTTTTATTTTTAATTTATTTTTAAATTTTTTTTTATTTGACAGAGATCACAGGTAGGCAGAAAGGCAGGCAGAGAGAGAGGAAGGAAAGCAGGCTCCTTGCTGAGCAGAGAGCCCGATGTGGGGCTCGATCCCAGGACCCTGGGATCATGACCTAAGCTGAAAGCAGAGGCTTTAACCCACTGAGCCACCCAGGCGCCCCTGCACAACTAAAATTTTATTGCAATATCCACCACCTCAAATTCTTTCAAAACACTCATTTTATGAAATAGTATAAAATTACTAAGACATTCCTTTTTTTTTTTTTAAGATTTTATTTATTTGACAGACAGAGATCACAAGTAGGCAAAGAAGCAGGCAGAGAGAGGAGGAAGCAGGCTCCCTGTTGACTCAATCCCAGGACCCTGGGATCATGACCTGAGCGGAAGGCAGAGGCTTTAACCCACTGAGCCACCCAGGTGCCGCTACTAAGACATTCCTAACTTGGGTGTTTCACCAGAAGCAAAATGAGGTCATCTGAAAGATTTAAAACCAAAGTATATATTTTCACATACTATGACAATAGCATTATCTATAAATTAATATTAGAATGAGCTTAGTAACAGAGAAGAAATCACAATATTCATGTAATAAGTTTAGTAAGTATAAATAATACATATAATAATAAATGCTATTATAAATCTATTCATGAAGTATGATAAAACTGATATCCTTACTGTATACTGACTGTGGAAAGAGGTTATTTCTAATGTTCCAAAGGCTACATTGCATTAAAACCTTAATCCCAATCTATTATTTTAAATTGGGCTAAAGAATAGTAATTGAGTGGTACATTAAATTTTCTAGTATGAAGCAATTTAAGTTGCCTGACTCCATGAAAGGTACCTCTAAATAAAAATATATGTACAGGGGCACCTGGGGTGGCTCAGTGGGTTAAGCCTCTGCCTTCAGTTCGGGTCATGGTCTCAGGGTCCTCGGATTGAGCCCCACATCGGGCTCTCTGCTCAGCGGGGAGCCTGCTTCCTCCCTCTCACTCTGCCTGCCTCTCTGCTACTTGTGATCTCTCTCTGTTAAATAAATAAATAAAATATTTTTTAAAAAAGAATATATGTACAACTTCAGATTTTGGTTATGCTAGATTTACTTTTCTTAAATATTTTATTATATACTACTGGTATAAAAATTAGAATTCTAGGACATTCTAACCTACAGTCACACTTTAAGTAATTTTCTTCTGGTAACACAGTTATAATTCTTTTTTGCAATTAAGACAATTTCAAAAAGTTTTAAGAGATTGTTTATATTCCTACTTATTAATATACTAAGATTAAAATAATATTTAAACACTCTAAACATTCATAATGCATACATTTAAAACACAATTCTTTGGGAAAAATGAAAATCAATAAATTGTAATGCTCACAATGAAGAATCTCAAGACAGTGGTGGTAGAGGGCAGGGTAATATTCAGAGGTTCTAGAACTGAGGTAATTAAACTTCCAAGTAAGCATATTAAAAACTTCAGAAAACTTCTCCACAACAGGAAATAATACCAATATAAAATATATTTATACCAAATTCTTGGTGACAGCAATTTACTAAAAAGCTTAGGAAATTGACAAGCCCAGTGTTTCTGTATGTTTGGCTGCAACCAGAATCCTAAGATTTTCAAATCCCAGCCCTACCTTTCTCTCCCAATTAAGTTACAGGACTCCCATTTGTAAACCACTGATAATATGATTCATAGCATTACCACTCTCAAAGATTTAAAATCAAAAAATTAGTCACTTTTTGTTCTCCATGGTCTTTTCAATCACAGAATGAACAGGACCACTGAGCTAAAACCAAACTAATAATACACATATACAAATTAATAATATACATATGCATAAGACAGAATACTTTTATTATGAACTTCTGCTTTTCAATATTTTCAAAGACAAGCTGGATTGTAAATGACTTTGATTCTTTATTCTAAATGCCCTGATCAAGTGGTTCTAAGTACACTTTTTCAACCTTCTACAAGAAAGCAGTTTCCACTGTCATTTTAACCCATTAACTTGCCTATAAAAAATATGATTCCTAGCTGAACACAGCAGTTATAGAGTTTACAGATCACCCTGTAAGCAGTTTAATGTAAAAGTTATTATATTTCAACACTAGCCACTGCACAATGCAGTAGTATAAAATAAATCCTGCAACATCAATTTTATTTATTTAAATTTGTCAAAGGGAAAATCAGTAAACATCTAAACAAACTGCATAAAACTAACAAATCATATCCAATATTCTGTATCTGGACTCAATATGCATTAACACTATAACATGAATTAAGTTGGGGCAAAAGGGCAAGGCTAGTTACCTTGTGAAACGGCAGGCATTCAGGGAGGCACCAGGGCAAGAACTACATAAAGTGCTATTTCAATACTACTCAGTAGTCTTCACAAAATAACATCTTTTAATTACTCTCTTATGATATTAAGTCCTTATGTGTCCCATAAAACATTGTATGAAACTCTGATGTAGCATGCATTTTATTCTGGAAAAACTGCTCTACAAGCAGTCTTTACTAGACATGAAGTACAGTTCAAAGGATAAATATCCACAATCAAAACATGTAAGTTGGCTGTACTACCTACACAGATATAACTTATTCAGTCTGAATTTAAAAAGTAGAATCTAAATTTTAGTTCTCATATTTTCAACTATGTCACTTAATAAATAGTAACTTAATAAATAACAAATGGAATCAAAATCTCGAAACAACAAAATCTAAATTCCTTTTTTAAAAAAATCACATAGTTAACATCTACTGAGTTCTTACCATGCAACTGGCACTGTTTTAAGACTTTACCTGTTTTCTCAGTCTATTATATAACACAAAAAAACCTGAGAAAGTAGGCTCTACTATCATTCCCACTTGATATATGACAAAACTGGGGCACAAAGAGGTTAAGAAACATGTCCAGCATCTTACAGCTTGTCAGTGGTGGCAGTAAGACTGGAAGTCCAAGTCTGAATCCAGAGTTCACCATGGCTACTGGACAGAGACAAAATGAGTATTTTATACTAGGAAAAATACCAGCCAGCAAGGCAGGAAGACCGGTTCTGGTCCTGGATCAATCATGTAAGTCATGGAGACAAATAACTTGACATCAGTAGGCCTCATTTACTCATTAATCAAATGAAGGATTACTCCTTTGGCCCAGTTCTTCTGCTATGGTGTATACTGGCTCCTTTATGGCCTTGTCTGAAGCTTTTCCAAGAGCTGGCTTTTCAGGAGAGCTCTAGGCCATTCTCTTGACAATTCCTGCATGTATGCATGTGGGGCATTTCCCCCACCTCCTTAGATCTTTTGTTCTATGGATAAGATGGCCAGAATGGAAAGAGATCTGGCTATCATTTTTGTTACCCCTCCTGGAGGGTAGATGAGCCCAGGATTCTATCCTGATAAAGTGGCTTAAGCATTGAGAGAAAACAGGGTCAAAGTGTCTTCTTGTCCTTTGACATTGTCCAGATTGGCTCTTTCTAACCAGTACTGGTTTAAGATATTAGCCCTGGAAGTAGGGTGAAATATACATAAATTCAGGAAAAAAGGTCTCCTTTGAGGCTCTCAGATTTACCTTTCCATTTCAGAATCAATCACTTACCCACATTTAAGAGTCGTTAAGTGCTTGGTCAGAATAATAAAGCCCTGTTTCCTTTTCCACATGTCTGTTACTCTTTAAATAAACAGCTCTCTTGAATATTTGGAGGAAAAAGATTCTAGGGATTCAGTCACTCCCCATTCCTGACTTTGAAGTTGCTATCAGTTATACCCCTCACCACCTTCTTCTGGCATAACTTCTACCACCAATCCCTAATCATTTTTAGGATTCTGCATTACAAACTATCTTCCTTGTCCCACTTTCAAACACTTCAACTTCTTCAGATACATTAAGTAAACAGTAACAACTCATCACCTTTTAATTCTCTAAAATTTCACAATTTTGCTATAGAACTATATATAGTTTTCTTTTAATTATTTGAATCTCCCTTTGAATCACATGCCCAACTTGTTCACTTTTGCTTTCTCTCTTTGCCTTATCAAAATCAGGAGGGGTAGGGCACCTATGTCTGGGAGGCTCTGTCAGTTAAAGGTCCCAATCTTGATTTTGGCTCAGGTCATGATCTCAAGAGTTGTGGGATCCAGCCCCATGGTAGACCCCATACTCAGCAATGAGTCTACTTCTCTCTCTCATCCTCTCCCTCTGCCCCTCCCCCCACTTGCATGCTCATGCACTCTCTCTCAAATAAATAAATAAATAAATCTTTTAAAAAAGAATCAGGAGGGGTTATCTACTTTATTGGCTTCCCAAAGAAGATTTAAGATGCATTTATCAATTTCAATGATCTCTTTTTGGTATCCTATTTTACAAAATCAACTTTGATCCCTTTTAGATTTTCATGTTTTATTTCACTGTTGTTTTCCAAATTTCTTTTTTTTTTTAAGATTTTTTAAAAATTTATTTATTTGACAGAGATCACAAGTAAGCAGAGAGGCAGGCAGAGAGAGGGGGGAAGCAGGCTCCCCTCTGAGCAGAGAGCCCGATGTGGGGCTCGATCCCTGGACCCTGAGATCATGACCTGAGCCGAAGGCAAGAGCCTTAATCCACTAAGCCACCCAGGTGCCCCTCTTTGTCAAATTTCTTAAGACAAACACCAAATCCTTTTATTTCTGGTCTCTTTACGTTAAAAATGGTAGCATTGACCACTTTAGCCATACCCCACACATTTAAAACAAAGTGTTTTCTTTTCCTGTATTTTATATAAAGCTTGTATTTTTTTCTTTTAAACCTTCTTTCACCTAGAAGTATATTTCTTACTTCAAAATTTTTCTGGTACCCTTTCAGATTAATTCTAATTTTACTGCTTAAAACATAAAATCTTTAAGTTTTCTTTATGTCCAAGTACATTCTTGATTTTTTGTAAACTGTTTAATGAATACACCCATAAAAGTGGGTATTATCTGTTCAAGAAATATAAAATTTTACCTACAGGACTGAAACAAATATGTATTCTATTTTTTAATTACTCTTTATCTTTATGTGCATATCTTACTCAACATCTGGATATATCAAAATATGAGAGAAGCATATTAAAGTCATCCACAAATTTCTCCTTGCATTTTTTTCTTTCCCTTTTCCCCCCCTTTCTTTTTTTTTTTTTTTTTTAAGATTTTATTTATCCATTTATTGGAGAGAGAGAGAGAGCGCACGCACAAGCAGAGGGAGAGGGAGAGGGAGATGCAGGCTCCCCACTGAGCTGGGAGCCTGATGTGGGGCTTGATCCCAGGACCCTGGGATCATGACCTGAACCGATGGCAGATGCTTAACAGACTGAGCCACCCAGGCGCCCCTCTCCTTGCATTTCTAATGGATATTTCCATTATCTATTTATTTGGTTGCCATATTTTTGTGTGCATATAGGTTTATGCCTCTCAGTTTCTTTGTAATTTGTCTTTTTTCATTGTATAATGTTCTTTTTTATCTTCCTGCCTTTTTAAAAAAAGGTTTTATTTTGAGAGAGAGAGAGAGAGAAAAAGAGAGAGCAAGCACCAGCAGGGGGAGGGGCAAGCAGACTCCTTTATGAACAGAGAGCCCAATGCAGGGTTTGATCCCAGGACTTCAGGATCATGACGTGAGCAGAAGGCAAAAACCTGACTGAGCCACTAGGCATCCTTCCTTCTGCTTTTAATTAATTTTAAAATCTCACTTTCTTGTTCATCTTCACTTAATATCTCATTTCTTATCTTCTTTTTTCAATCTTTATCACTTTGATTAAGGTGTTATAATTATAAATGGCTAGCTTTTGTTTTTCACTCCAATTTGAAAGTCAGTCTTTTAATGAGAGAATTAAGTCCCTTAATTAAGGGTAGGATATACTTGGATTTTTACCCTTCTACCTTACTTTATTATTTTTAAAAATTTATTATTTATTTTACAATTGTTTCCATTTTTCCCCTTTGAATTTGAAATTCCTATCATACTTCCATATTCCACTAACCATATCTTCTGACAAAAACAAAAACAAAAAACAGGCTTCTGAGTTCATTCTGAGTTAATTTTTGTGAGTGGAGTGAGACAATTTTCCAGTTTCATTGTGCTCCATGTGTTGCTCTAATTCTCCCAGCACCATTTGTTGAAGAGACTATCCTTTTCCCATTGGGTATTCATGAATATTAGTTTGTTGACCATAAATGCCAGGGTTTAATTCTAGGCTCTATATTCTGTTGCATTGGTTTTTATGCCTATTTTTGTGCGAGTACCCTATTACTTTTATTACTATAGCTTTGTAGTATGGTTAGAATCAGGGAGTGCAATACCTTCAGAATTGTTATTTCTTTTTCTCGGGATTTTTTGCCTATTTGGTGTCTTTTGCAGTTCCACACAAGTTTTAGGATTGTTTCTTCTATTTCTGTGAAAAATGTGTTTTGTGTTTTGATGGGGATTACATTAAATGGCTTTAAGTAGAATGGCCATTTTAACAATATTAATCCTTCTCTTCCATCAATGTGGGTTGTCTTATACAGATCTTCCATTTTTTTTTTAAGATTTTATTTATTTATTTGACAGAGATTTATCTGCCAGAGACAGGCAGAGAGGCAGGCAGACAGAGAGAGAGAAGCGGGCTCTCTGAGGCTCGATCCCAGAACTCTGGGATCATGACATGAGCAGAAGGCAGAGGCTTAACCCACTAAGCCACCCAAGCACACCAGATCTTTCACTTTCTTATTGAAAATTTATTCCTACTCATTTTATTGTTTTGATTCTATTGTGAAGGGGATGGTTTAATTTTTCAGATGCTTCATTTCCTGTAAAGGAATGTAACTGATGTCTCTATGTTATTTTGTACCCAGCCTTGTAACTGAAATCACTGGTTAATTCCAACAGTATTTTGACTAACTCTGGGGATCTGCTATATATAGGATTGTATCCTATATCATATTCTTGCTCCTGATCTCAGGGAAAACGTTTTCTATTTTTTCCCAATGAGTATAATGTTAGCTGTAGGTATGTCATATTCAGCCTTTACTATGTTGAGATACATTCCTTCTACAACCAATCCATTAAGGATTTTTATCATGAAAGGATGTTATATTTTGTCAAATGCTTTTTCCTGACTCTATTCAGATAATCATGTGATTTTTGTCTTTCAGCTTATTAAAGTGATGTATTGAATTTATTGACTTGTATACAGTGAACCATCTTTGCATGCTAAGGATAAATCAGATTTGGTCATGGCGTATAATCCTATTAAAGTGTTCCTGAATTCAGTTTGCTATTATTTTGCTGAAATTTTTTCCATCTTTATTCATTAGGGATACCGGTCTACAGCTTTCTTCTCCTGTGGTATCCTATTGCAGAATGGGTCTGGAACTGTCCCTTCCTGCTCATTATATTGGAAGAGTTTGAGGATTAGTGTTAATTCTTTCTTTAAATATTTGGTAG
>NC_081568.1:102899560-103146334 GCF_022355385.1 Mustela nigripes
AATTCTACTCTTGGTAGGTTGTGTGTTTCTAAAAATGGTACCCATTTCTTCTAGATTATGTAATTTGTTGGCATATAATTGTTTATAGTGGTCTGATAATTCTATATATTTCTGTAGTATCAGTTTTAATGTTTCCTCTTTCATTTCTAATTCTACTCTTGGTAGGTTGTGTGTTTCTAAAAATGGTACCCATTTCTTCTAGATTATGTAATTTGTTGGCATATAATTGTTTATAGTGGTCTGATAATTCTATATATTTCTGTAGTATCAGTTTTAATGTTTCCTCTTTCATTTCTAATTTTATCTATTTATTTTTTCTTTCCCTTAGTCTAGCTACAGGTTTGTCAGTTTTGCTTATCTTTTCAAAGAACCAGCTCTTAGTTTTATTGATCCTTTCTGTTATTTTTCTGGTCTCTATTTCATTTATTTCTACTGTTATACTTCTTATTTTTCTTCTTCTGCTGGCTCTGGGTTTTAATTAAATGTAGTTCTTTGAGATATAAAGTTAGGTTGTTTTTTGAGATATTTCTAATTTCTTAATATGTGTGTTCATTGCTATAAATTTTTCTCTCAAAACTGCTTTTGCTGGATACCATAATATTTGATATGTTGTGTTTTCATTTTCACTTATTTCAAGATAATTTTTTTTTCTTTTAATTTCCTCTTCAACTCAGTGGTTGTTTAGGAGAGTGCTGTTTAGCTTTCACATACTTGTATACCTTTTTGCTTTCCTCTTATTGTTGATTTCCAGCTTCATACAATTATTGTCAGAAAAGAAAGTTGGTATGGTTTTAAGCTTCCTAAATTTGCTAATATCAAATCTACTCTCTTAATCCCTATATCTCTCATACACGGTTTCTGAGAGGTCCTGGCTTTGATAATTAGAATCAATAATGAGAGTAGATATAAAGACAAAGAACACTCTGGTGAGAGATTTGGTGGGAGCTCAGATGCTAACAGACTCCTGTGAGTGTTATTCTTAGCTTTAAGATACACATATAACTGCCCTACGAGCTTTACTAAGACCTTGAGGGAAAGAAAATTTTGCTACCAGAGATATTAAATATTGATCCTGATGCAGCTTCCAAACTCTGCCTTAAACCACACAAATACAATCCCTCTGAAGAGACTCAGTATACATTACCCCATCTTCGAAGATGAAAATAATGTATTTCCCCCTAAACTACAACCCTATCACTTATAGAACATTAGTTTTAAACTTTAAACAACAATGGAAAAAAAAAAAAAAACTTTAATTGAAGGGACAGACATAGTGAAGGGCAAACACAATGGAAAAGAGTTTGAAGAAAAACCAGAAAGAAGCCATGGAGAATGTTTCAAAAGGGAAGAAGCAGTATGTTAAGTCAAATGCTAACAAAAGATCATGAAAGACACTGACAGCAAATTATCCACTGGGTTTAATAAGAAGATAGTCAATGACACTGGAAAAGTCAGTGTTAGTGGAGTCACGGAAGTCAAAATCAGACTGAGACAGACTGAGGAGCTCTGAAAAGAGGAAATAAAATTAGAAAAAGGGAATGAAATAGGACCTAAATAATAGACAGGAGACACTTATATAATACCACTATGTGCCAGGAAATATTCTTAAGAGCATGACACATATTAACTAATTTAATATGTACAAAATATCAGGTTTTGTTTTCATTTACTACGACCATTTTAAGATTGGAAAAGTATGGAGATTTTAATATAAAAGCACAGAGTGAATAAGCAGTGGAACAAAGTTAATATTTATTTTTTAATTTTATTTTTTAAACACAATTTCAGATTTATAGAAAAGCTGGAAGAATAAAAACAACCTCTGAATACCCTTCACCCAGATTCCTCAAATGTCATCACTTTACTATATTTGCTTTAGTTTTCTATATATACACAGATATTTTGTTTCCTAAATTGAAAGAAGTTGTAGATTTATCCTTAAACATCAAAATACATCATTGCAAACTTTGTAATTAAAGGAATGCTCTTACATTGCTATAGTAAAATGATTTAAAAATTAGAAACTGAAATACTGAACCAATACTACTACCTAATCTACAGATTTATTGAGATTTGACCGATTGTCCCTACCAAATCTTCCCAAATCCTTCAGAGAAAAAGAAAATTAAAAAGTATGTGTTGCATACTTTTAAACTCTCTCAACAGGAAACAGTTCCTGAGTTTTTCTTAACATTTCATGACATAGGCATTTTTAAGGAGTGTAGCATTTTGTAGCATATTTTGTAGCATACTCCCATTTGGGTTTGTCTCATGTTTCTTCTTCCTCTTTTTTTTTTTTAATTTTATCTTATTTTTTCAATGTTCCAGCATTCATTGTTTATGCACCACACCCAGTGCTCCATGCAATACGTGCCCTCCATAATACCCACTACCAGGCTCATCCAAACCCCCACCTTCCCTAGCAAAACCCTCAGTTTGTTTCTCAGAGTCCACTGTCTCATGTTTCTTCTTGATTATATTCAAGTCATTCACTTTTGCAAAAATTCAACAGACCTGATGTTAAGTTCTGTCCACTACATCATATCGGGTGGTGTTTAATTACATTGCTGGCAATGTAAACCATGTTCATTTGGTTCAGGTAACACCTGCAAGGTTTCTCCATTGTAAAAGTTAATAGTCTTTAATTTATGTTTTGTAATTAAGTATCATATGAGAATATACTCTGCAACTATACAAATATCCTCTGACTACCTGAACTTTTACCCCCTATTTTTTACCATTTGTTAATGAGTCTTACCTCAGTCTATTATTATTGTGATGGCTTGCAAATGGTGATAGTCTAATTTCATCATTCCTCCTACATTTATTTGCTTTGTACTGTAAGAAAGAGCTTTCCCTTCTCCCTTAATCATTCATTCATTCATTCATTCATCCCAGTGTGGTCTCAACAGAGTCTTACCCTATTCAATAGGCCATAATCCTTTTACTATAATTTATTTTGCTTTCCAAATTGGCCATGGGGAGCCCCTTCAAGCTGGCTTTTGTGTCTTTCTGACACATCTCTACCATTCTGTGAGCATTTCCTTGCTTTTTTTGCCCAACAAGATGTTCCCAGATCATCTTATTCTTTCCTTGCCCTTGTTCTAAAATCAGCCATTTCTCTAAGCAGCCCTGTCCGTCAAAGGGTGAATGAAATTTAAAAACCAAGGTCTACCAAAAAGGAATGCAGTACTACATTCCAGAACATGCACAAACTTTGAAAACATACTAAATTAAAGAAGCTAGACACAAAAGGCCATTTGACATATGATTCCATTTATATCAAATGTCCAAAATAAGCAAATCCATAGAGACAAAGTGGATTTGTTAGCTGACAAGGGCTGGACTAAAGGGAGAATCGGTTTTACTGGAATGATGAAAACATACTGGAATGTATGTTGTTGCACAACCTTACGAATACACCAAAAACTGCTATATTATGTGAGTGTATATTATGGTATAAAATTATATCTCAGTTTAAAAAAAAAAAACCAATATCTAGGCACTAGGTGTGTTCATTTGTATTGAGGCATTACTGCATGCAGGCCCTCTCAAAAAAATAAATAATTGTATACCCAATACACACATTCATATGCATATACATAAATGTGTGAACACACACATTTACACACTCACATGCATCTACAATTTATAAAGTCATGAAGTTTACACTGAAATCTCCACTTCCAATCTAACAATGCAGCATTTATTGCATCTTTCCCCTTTTCCAGATTTGTAATTCCCTTCCACAACAGTGTAAAATCTCAGAACCAGGATTTGAATCCAGATAGTTAAGTTCTCTTAGCCACCGCATCTTAAGATGTCCATTATCTTAACAACACTATAATTTATTGACTAAAACCTAGTTAAATTCAAAAAGATCACTTAATTGGTACTCACAGTTATACTGTCCAAGAGTTTAGCCATATGTTTAATAATTTCACCATGTTGTGCAGGTTGCATTTGCAGTAATTTCTTAATAACAACTACACTTTCAGCAACAACTATTTCTGAAAAAGAGAAATTATTCACATTAAATATGTATAATACAATTCAAATGCAATATTCCTGGTAAAATATGAATTTAAGTTAGCAAAATATTCTACATGTCTCAAATGACTAGGTGTAATCTATAACCACGAGTAAATTTCCAAACTTTGGGGGTGGATACTATCTTAAGCAGAGGAGTATACTTTTAATTTCTAACTTCTGTTGTTGCCTCCGAACTTCTGATATCCCCTTCCAATACCTGCCTCTTTGAATGAGAAAAGCAACGCGAGATTAGATTTTGCTGCTCACCATAATATTCAAGTGTCTTTAAGCTTTTAACTATAACTTTCAAATACTTGATTTCTACCATAAGATGGTAATCAAATAGCCACCATGTAAGTTATTTGGTTCCTATCAACTACATAATGGGAATAAAACACCTACAATCTAAATAACTTTTTTTCCAATTCTAAAGAAAACAGCTAACTAAAACCAAAAAAAATTCCTTAAGGGATATGTCCAGAAAAGTAAGTATTGAAGATCATTAATGGTAAGAAGGGTGTTACTATAGAAATAGCACTGACTTCAGAGCCAGAAAGGGTGGGCTTATGTGCTGGATTGTTTCCATTTGTCCAGTGACTCCACTCTCTCTGCCTTTCCTGACCCACTCTTTGTCCTCTGCAGATTGCATCAACTAGACTCCCTTGTCCCTGGCTTCCAGCTATGTTTAGCTGATAGGACATACTAGCAGGAGATCAAGGGGGCAGAAGAAGAGAATTTTTGCTATCATGGACCTCTACTACCAGGTTTCCCTGGCAATGTGTACATTCTTCTACTGATAGTTTCAGTGCTTCTGAATGGTTCTCGCCTGCTGAACTGTTCACACTCCTTACACCCCTTTCCTTCAGCTCTAGATATGATAAAGGGGCTTCCCATAGTCAGTAACCTGTTAGCCTCTGGACGTTATATCATACCTTCTTGGTTTCTCTTAATCCTGCCCACATCCTATAAATAGTTCCTTCAGGGGCACCTGGGTGGCTCAGTGGATTAAGCCTCTACCTTCGGCTCAGGTCATGATCTCAGAGTCCTGGGATCCAGCCCCGAATCAGGCTCTCTGCTCAGCGGGGAGTGTGATTCCCCACCCCCCTGCCTGCCTATCTGCCTACTTGTGATCTCTCGCTGTCAAATAAAATCTTTGAAATAAATAAATAAATAAATAGTTCCTTCCTTAAATTCTCTTCAATCATACCTTTTAAGTATGCCATCTGTTTCTTGCCAGAGCAAGAAATATATTTCTTATTATATATAATATATAACATTAACTCATATAATAAAACTAATATATATATTAGTAAATCTATAACTAATAATATTATTATTATAATCAACTAATATAATAATTGGTCCTGGGAGTGACTCCAAAGGAAGCAGTTCCTGAAACTGGGATTCTGAGATTGAGTTATCACACTGAAGTGGCTAATTACTAGTCCAGAGTTACATTTTTGGTGGTACCAGCAGATAACTGTAATCCAATTAGATTACAATTTAGAGAACTTATGGAATGATTCTTATATAAACAAATACTAATGCTACTGAAGCCAAATAAATAAGTCTACAATGCCTTCACTTATTATTTTGACATTTTTTATTAATAGGGCTTCATGGACATTAGAAATTCCCCTGGCATACACTACAAATGTGCATTTTAATATTATACTAGAAATGTCATGATTTGTGCTGTTATTCTCTGAAAAAAAATATGTATATATTTTTAAAAAGGTTTTATATATTTGTTTGACAGAGACACAGCAAAAGAGGGAACACAAGCAGGGGGAGTGGGAGAACGAGAAGCAGGCTTTCTGCCAAGCAGGGAGCCCAATTTGGGGCTTGAACCCAGGAACTGGGGATCATGACCCCAGCTGAAGGCAGACAGATGCTCAATGATGAAGCCACCCAGGGGCCCCTAAAATGTATTTTCTTACCTGGCTCTAAGAATACAAGTAAAATTTTTATCCTTTTTATCATTATTAAACATACTTATTTCAAATTACATAGCCCTTTCTCCAACAGAATGATAAATTGATGGTTATACAATGCTTTAGTTTACGATATGAGAAAATGTTTCTTTCTCTTCTATAGTAATATATGGTAGGTACCTTATTTTCATTATTTTAAAGATGAAGAAAGACAAATGCCCTAGAACTATATGACTTTATCCAGAATTCAGAAGGTACCATTTCATCTCTAAATTCTAAGTTAAGAGGTGCAGCTACTATACAAAGACCACCACTTTGAGCTTTGATGAAAACAAATGTTAAGATCCTGACTTTGTCAAACTTATACTCTAGGTAGGAAATTCCTTTTAAGGCAGATCGGTCTAGGGGTGCCTGGGTGGCTTAGTTGGTTAAGTGACTGGCTTTGGCTCAGACCATGATCCTGGAGGCCTAGGATCGAGTTGCACATTGGACTCCCTGCTAAGCATGGAGTCTTCTTCTTCATCTGACACCCCCCTTATCATGCTCATTCTCTTTCTCTCAATCAATAAATAAAATCTTAAAAAAAAAAAAAAAACAGGGGTGTCTGGGTGGCTCAGTGGGTTAGGCCGCTGCCTTCGGCTCAGGTCATGATCTCAGGGTCCTGGGATTGAGTCCCGCATCGGGCTCTCTGCTCAGCGGGGAGCCTGCTTCCTCCTCTCTCTCTCTCTGCCTGCCTCTCTGCCTACTTGTAATCTCTCTCTGTTCAAATAAATAAAGAAATCTTTAAAAAAAAAAATCCACAGTATAAAATTTTTTTATTTTCAAAATGTACTATTACAAAACTAGACAAAGAAAAATATTGTATAATTTTAATTATACACATGGAGAGGCAGGATTGGCTATAGCTGAAAAATATATTTGGTATCATTTATCCTTTGATGCTGTATTACTTTCCTATTGTTATAAATTACCACAAACTTAGTGGCTTAACACAATACAAATTCGGTGTCTTACAGTTCCAGAGTTAGAAGTTAACAATTTAGACCTTAAGGGGCTAAAAGCAAGATGTCAATAGGATACCTCTCTATGGAGGTTCTAGGTGAAAATCTATTCTTTGCCTTTTCTAACTTCTGCAGGTTGTTCACATTCCTTGACTCAAGGTCCTGATCTAGCAATGGCATCGCTTTAATCTCTACTTCTGACATCTGACTTTCTTGACCTCCCTCCTTTTCTTAAAAGGACCCTTCTGATTTCCATCTCAAGAATCTTAATCACATCTGCAAAATCCCTTTTGCCATGGATTCCCTTCTGCCCACAGGTTCTGGGCATAATAACCTGGACATCTTCAGTAGAGGTCTTTATTCACCCACCCCATGTGCCCTCTCACCCCTTCATGTAATGCCACCCTACTTTTCTTTTACTCTATCTCCTGTTTTTCAAAGACCACAGGACTGCAGTGCTGTTTGCTGTTCTACCATAAGCACAAAATGATCCTGTGTTCTGGACCTTTCCTAGCTTCCTCTTTGTTCTTAATAAGACTTAAGGGTCCTTACTGTAAAAAATAGAGCTTACTGTTTTGTTTTGTTTTTTAATTTAACTTCACTTTGGTAAGAACACTTAAAATGAGATCTACCCTCTCACAAAACTTTATCTGCATTATTGTTGATTATAGGTATAATGTTGTACAGCAAATCTCTAGAGCTTATTCAGCTTACTTAACAGAAACATTATGTTTGCTGTTTAGTAATTCCCTATTTCCCTTTCCCCCCACCCCTGGTTACTATCATTCCACTCTCTGATTCTATGAATTTGACAATTTTAGATTTCACACAAGTGGAATCATAAAGTATTTGGCTTTTCATGGCAGGTTTATTTCACTTAGCCTATGCCTTCAAGGTTACTACAGTGTACTATTGCCATCATTTTGCAAATGAAGAATCTGAAGCACAGGGAGATCGAGTAATTTATTCAAGATAACATTAACATTCAAACATAGGTAGTCTAGTTCTACATGCAAGCAGACAGTCCCCAACAGAGTAAGTGGTCAATACACAGAAAAACTATAACATACTTATTTTATATTACTGTCTCCCTTCATTAGACTGTTAACTCTGTAAAGGCAGGAACCTTTTATAGGCTGAATGAATATCTTAGTCACCTATTTAACACTTACTAAATATCCCAACTATATTCAAGTTCTCAATAAACATTTACTGAATTATATAAAACTTAAGGAAATAAAAAATAGTCCTCTGTCTCAATCCTTCTAGTTTACAGTAGATGGTAAATTTATTCAGCCAAATGAAATGCAGATTTCTCATAAAGATCCTTGAGAAATTTGTTGTATTAATCTCAGATAGTGATACTGAATTGTTTTAGGCAAGCTTCAAGTCTGCCTTGAAAAGTCCTCTCCATGTCAAGAAGGGAGAAGTCAGAAACATTAAAAAATAAAAACAAAACATGGGGCACCTGGGTGGCTCAGTGGGTTAAAGCCTCTGCCTTCAGCTCAGGTCATGGTCTCAGGGTCCTGGGATAGAGCCCCACATGGAGCTCTCCGCTCAGTGGGGAGCCTGCTTCCTTCTCTCTCCCTGCCCGCCTCTCTGACTACTTGTAATCTCTATCAAATAAATAAATAAAATCTTTAAGACAAAACAAAACAAAAAACCTACAAGTCTAAAAACAGCGTGTTAAATATATGTTAAAACAAACAAACAAAAAAAACAATGGAGCCTAAAGGCTGCCCCTAAGGGTTTAAGATACATTATCTGAACAGATGAGCAGATATTTCTATTAATATAAAATCAAGAGGGCGCCTGGGTGGCTCAGTGGGTTAAGCCACTGCCTTCGGCTCAGGTCATGATCTCAGGGTCCTGGGATCGAGTCCCGCATCGGGCTCTCTGCTCAGCAGAGAGCCTGCTTCCCTCTCTCTCTCTCTGGCTGCCTCTCCGTCTACTTGTGATTTCTCTCTGTCAAATTAATAAATAAAATCTTTAAAAAAAAAAAATAAAATAAAATAAAATCAAGAGTCACAGATCTTAGAGCTTCAAAAGATCCTAGAGATTTTAAAGAATCTGAGGCCTCTCTCTAGATACCTATTCCTAAGAGCAGATTTTTTTAATAGAAGAAAGGAGATCTGTTGTCAGGATTGGCCATTTTTAAGTTAAAAATATTATTACTTTCCTTAATGCTACTGATTTTAATATAAATATTCTCCTTATTTGTTTTACTAATTTTAATGAGGTTTCCAAATGACAAAAGTATACTCATATGAAAAAGAATTAATGAATCAGAAAGGATAGGCTAATGATGATTATACAACCAAAATCTGAACAATTAACGTTTCTAAATATTAAACTACAGAGAAAAAAGCCATTATTTTAATGATGGTTTTGATTTATCAAAAACAAAAGCCTAAACATCAAAATATCAGAGTTTAAATAAGTAAATTCTCCTACTTTTAAGAGTGAATGTAGATTATTTTAATCTCCCATCACATAATTACAAAACAATCTATTCTTTCCTTCAAAGTGCTACTGGGGTAGAATATTCATCTTTTAAATGAAAGTCAATAAAAGGTATTTTTCAAGAAATTGATATATTACAAAACTGAAGTAGAGATGACTGCTTTAAAATCTACAACAATTTCACATGAGGGAAAAAAAAGGTCAAAAACTAAAATTCAGAAACCTTGAATATATTTTGTATTTAAAAGAACTAATGAGTGTTCTAATTTATAGTACTTTTTGTATACTAAATTTTAAAAGAAAAATTACCCTAGTAAATCTTGGTTCATAATCTTTAATGTTCTGGAAATATTTTCCCAAGAAATGTATCATAAATAATAGAATAGAAGGTCATTATTGAGATACAGGTAATAAAACATGTTTTTCAACTCATATTTTGAAGTGTAACACAAAAATAGAGACAAAAAGAATGAAAAGTAGAAACAAGTAAAATGAATGACATTTAGCATCCTAATCTCCTCTAGTTACTTTCGATAGTCAATTAAATTACTTTCCTTGTAAATTTTTGTTGCCACTTAGTTTTAATATTACATGTAGAAAAATGTTCTACCCATCATCTTATCTTGAATTTACAGGATTAAAGTTTATAATTTTATGTTCACAATAAAAAAACACTCTAAATTGGGCTAAATTTTGTTTCAGTTTTTTCATTAGAAGTAGTGATCACAATAGTATAATTTTCTAAAGAGATTTACATGTGGGATTTGATAATTAGGGATAAAAGAGTTACTTAGTGAAAATACAAATAATAATATAAATAAAATTTAAATATAATCAATTTTCTTACATTTCAACTTTGCTTCCTATGTCCTATATGCCTATGTTTAAATATGACATATTTATACTTAGAAGTCCACAAATCATTTCAATGATTTTACACAGAAAATTGAACTTTTCCTAAAAAGAATCTTTTTTAATCAAATATACAATTATAATAAAAAATCCTCTACATAAATTATTATAAAGGTGAAAGGGACTAATACTGATCTTTCTCCAAATGGCTTTATTTATTCTAAAGTCATACCACAGAAATAACAGACATTTTACTACAGAACAGTATGAAATCTAGATTATGCATTTTACTGGTTATCACCTATCAAGTTTTACAAAATGTTTACATGTTGTTTGGCTTAAAAACACAAAGCTGTTGCAAACTGATGACTTTTAAATTGAATTTAATATTGAATATAAAATTATTAGCTGAATTTCTGAAAAGAAAAAAAAAACTCTGAAGGTACACAATAAACATACTTTTTTGATCTAGCCACTTCTCCATGTTATAGTCATTTGCCTGCTTTTAGCACCCTCTGCAGGTGAACCAATATTATACGTGACTTACATGTCCTAACTAAGCGGTAAAATATAACCTTTGTGGAAAAGGCATAATGAAGGTGATTAAACTGTGAAGAAATAAAATAAACAAACTACCGTTTCTTAGTTCTATTTAAGAAAAACAAATACTGTTTGCAACTTTATTATCTAATTTACTAAAACACTACAAAGGTGTGTGTGTGTGTGTGTGTCTTTCTATTTCGAGGATAAATTGCTACTCCCATCATGATCATGCTACTGACATACAAGAAACACTAAAATGAAATGTTAAAAAATGTTAGAATTTAAAGATAATGCCAAGAGTACTCAAACAATAAATTACTTGAAAATAAAATTATCAACTTACCATCTCTGTTAGACAACAGACATACCAGGCCATTGAGGCATGTATCAGTGACTTCTGAGATGTTGGTTGCACATCTGCCTATGGTTTGAATAGTGGCTGCTGCAAACTGTTTATCCTGGCTTTTCACATAGGTCTAAAAAATAGCATTTCAATTAGTTTATACTTTGGTACCATCAAGTGAACAAAAAGATATACTGAACTTTGTCAAAAATACAAATTTTAGAATCTATAATATTCTCATTTATATGTACAACAGGGCCAACTGATGACTTAGTTTAATTTAATTTTGTTTTTTTACTTAAAGAATGTGCCTACAGAAGAAGCACATTTTCAAGCCAGGTTCATTCACCTGTGGCCACAGAGGCTTGTGACTCCAAAACAGATAGTGGGGTGCAGTCACCCAAAGACAGCAATTAGTTTAAGTGCAAGGTTGAAAGAGATGATGAGAACTCTCTCTTTGGAGGTTTCAGTTCATTTAACCAGCAGCATCTGTGAGTCTATGAAAAAAAGGGCTGCTTTTTCAGAGACACTGAATCTAAAGTTGGGAGAAGAGGAGGAAAAGGACAAATATACTAATGACAAACATTTTCAAAATGTTATCTGAATGGTAGTAAAACTATAATAGCTACAATGAGCAGTATTGCAATAAAGATTTTAAAAATACTCAGTCTGTAATAGAATTCCCTACTTTTGAAATAGATTTTCTTTAAAAGAATGTTTTAAAAACATACTGTAAACTATGTATTTATATAAACTTAAAAAGAAATCACTGATTTAACAATAGCAAGTTAAAAAAGCTTTATAAAATTTAATATAGCCCTAAAGAATTTCACTTTGATTATAAGTTTCCTAATTTAAAAACTCAGCTTTTCTTATTTATAGAAATAAATATGCTTTAAAATATGCATACTTACATTTCTATATTATAGTATATGTAAACAAAATTTAAAATTCTATTTTCAACTGAATTTTTAAAAATGTATTTATTTTTGAGTAAGCTTTACTCCCAATGTGGGGCTTGAACTCATGACCCTGAAATCAAGTGTCACATGCTCTACTGACTGAGCCAACCAGGCATCCCTCAACTGACATTTTTAAAAAAAGATTCCCAACTTCAAATGAGATGTACATAATGTAGAATTAACACTATGGTTATTTAACATACCAAAAAGGATGTACATTTAAATGGTGTCAAAAGGACAAATAAAAAAAAATCTAAGAATATCTTAAAGCCATACAGATTTTGCGAGAACAGCACAAAGAACAAGATTAAATACTGAAGAAATAAATTACACAAATTCTCTTACTTCCATGTAGGAAAGATCAATTGTATTTTAACAGGTTCCCAGTTGATGACCTAATTTCCTCAATTACAAAAAATATCTTTAAAAAATTCTCTACTTGGGGGCACCTGGCTGGCTCAGTGGGTTGAAGCCTCTGCCTTCGACTCAGATCATGATCCCAGGGGCCTGGGATTGAGCCCCACATTGGGCTCTGTGCTCAGCAGGGAGCCTGCTTTCTCTTCTCTCTGTCTCTCTCTGCCTGCCTCTCTGCCTACTTGTGATCTCTGTCAAGTGAATAAATGAGATCTTTGAAAAAAAAAAAAAGGAAAAAAAATTCTCTATTTTACTCAAAAAGTAACATAACCTATAACCCACATAAATGAGGTACAAATATTGACAGTGATAAAAGTAGATACATAAAATGTGTATCAGAAAGTCTAACTAGACAATGGCCTTATTAAAAATGCTGATCTTAATTGAAATGGCCAGATTACCAATATTTTGAGATAGGTTCAATGTGTCACCTCTGTATAACTAAAAACTGCCATAAAACTGCCTGAGATTCACTGCCTACATCCCCAGTAAACTTGACTTAAGCAGGAAACTGATAGCAAAAGGACAGCCCAACTGATTACCTACAATAAGAAAAAGGACAAACAAAAACACTGAGACAAAAATTAAAAACTTAAAAATATATATATAAAAGCAAATTTATAAAAATGAAGTAAAAAATCAAATCTAACCAATGTTCTATAGCTATGGATTACTGGATAAAAACTTGAGATACTATATTTTCTGGCATGCATAAATATGACTAGATATCCAAAACATCCTAATTTTTAAAAATTATTTATTTATTTTGGGAGGGCGGGGCAGAGAGAGAAGAGAGAGAATCTCAAGCAGGTTCTACACCCAGTGTGGAGCCCAAAATGGGGGCTCCACGTCACAAGCCTGAAATCATGACCTTAGCCAAAATCAGGAGTTGGATGCTTAACCAACTTAGCCAGCCAGGCACCCCAAAACATCCTAATTTTACAAGAAATTCTTCTAGAAAAATAAATACCATGGAAGTACAGCAATCCAGTTATAAAATTATAACCTATGGAGATGCTGTAATATTCTACTACTCCTGTTAAAAATATAAGATCATACAATTTAAAAACTCCAGTATATTTAGCTAAAAGGAAATTTAATATAGTTATACAAGAGGATTATAGCAACAAAATAAATGAAATCAATAAAAGTTGGGAGTTAACAAAAACTGATTTGCACGTAACATGTGGTACATTTTCACTAAGAAAACTGCTGATAAGGTACAAAATTCACAATACTGATAGTAGATTTTCTGTTGCTATCCTGTACCACTAAGTCTCTGGAGCTGACTCCTCCATCTTAAAGTGCATATATCCAGGAGATAGTTTTTGAATAATATTTTTTAAGGGTGTTTGGCGGGGAGGCACCTCATCCAATTGCATTAATGGTTTTAAAAAGTACAACAAAACAAAAATAATGACAAAAACATCGTAACAGGAGAAATTTTAGACCAAAAATACATATAGCTAACAGGTCATTATCTGAAGAGAGATAGGACAGTTAAACAGGACAACTAAGTAAAAAGTGAAGCCACTTTCATGAATGCAGAGTATGGAATGGATTAGTGATGATGACAGCAGAGACATGGAATCCTTACCAGTAACATAATGTAATTTAAAACAACAACAACAGTCATAAACCAGACTTTCAAATGCTGTGAAAACATGAAAGGGACTACTATTTCATTTCCCTTAAATTTAAAATTTGTAGCTAATGTTGATTCATGAAAATTTACAAATTTCATAGTTCTCAATCTTGTCCCAAATCACTGTTTTATTTAACACAATTACCTATTTGTAAATTGAGAAAGATATATATTTGGCTGTAAACTAAACAAATGTTTTAGAAGTTATTTTATAACAGCAGTGTATACAAACCTGAAATTCTCGGAGAAGAGTTGATATGTTGGCTTCATTTGCCAAGTTTGTCAAAATTTCAAGCTATAGTAGAAAAAAGAAAGAGTAACATTGTAAAGCACCAAAAAAAAAAAAAGCATTAATTTAATAAAGACAAGGCATTGAATAGAATGGTAATTTTTGTTTTTAAAAAGTCACACTGTTACAAATGTTGTGAGGCATATACCTTTCTGGTGAATTTTGTCTTCCTACATCTCCAAGCAGAGAACAAGAAATTACATAATTTTCAAAAACAATTAGGAAAAAGAGAATCCTCCATCTTCCCTGCTTATCCCAACTTTATAATTTATATCTAATTAACCTAAACAATTTAAGGTAGTTTGTTGCTTTTTCCCCCTTTATTAATAAAGCTAGAAAACAACTTGCCCTTCATGTACTACCTCTGTTTTCCAGATACCAATTAATTCTTGGATTTGTTCTCATTTATCCTACCATCCCAAATACTTGGACATTTTAATTCTCTTTTCTTGATTCATAGTTATAAGAAGATGTAATTAAAAGTCTATCTCCAATTGGCTCACTAAAACAGTTTCAGTTCTTCCTCGTAAAAAATATTCAAGCTATCTGAAGGAAAGCATGATAAAGGAAAAAAGGGAGACACCTGGGTGGCTCAGTGAGTTAAAGCCTCTGCCTTCGCTCAGGTCATGATCCCAGGGTCCTGGGATTGAGCCCCACATCAGGCTCTCTGCTCAGCGGGGAGCCTGCTTCCTCCTTTATCTCTGCCTGCCTCTCTGCCTACTTGTGATCTCGATCTGTCAAATAAATAAATCTTAAAAAAAAAAAAAGAAACAGAGAACAGACAGGACAGATAGAAAACAAAACACAAGATGTATGTGTGATGTATATATACACATAGTCATATCACAAATGACATTAAAAATAAATGGTCTAAATACTCCAATTAAAAGGGATAGATTGTAGAGAAGTTCCATATATATTTTCAGTACTAGTCATTTTTCAGATATATGTACTGGGAATATCTTTTTCCCAGATCATAGCATCACTCTGCAGTTTATTTTGATGAAAACACTTTAATTATTTTTTAAGATTTTATTTATTTATTTGTCAGAGAGACAACAAGTGAGTACAAACAGGCAGAGCACCAGTCAGAGGGAGAAGCAGGCTTCCTGCTGAGCAAGGAGCCCGATGTGGAACTCTAACCCAGCACCCTGGGATCATGACCTGAGCCAAAGGCAGACGCTTAAAAACATTTTCATTTTTATATAATTAAAAAAAAAAAAACCAATCTCAAACATATAGAAAAGGTAAAAAGAACTATTTTGATCTGAATCATTTGAGAGTTGCCAATCTGACACCACATCATCCCCAAATATTTCTGTGTAGATTCCCTACAAACCAGGACATTGCCCTACAGAACACAATAGGATTAAGAAAATCAAGAAAATTAACAAATTAACACTTATACATACCTCCATGCAATCATCACTTCCATTAAGTTTCATTAATTATCTCAATCATAATAAAAGGATCCAATTCAGTATCAGACATTCAGTTTTATCTTTAGTCTCCTTTGGCCTGAAAGTTTCTATGTATTTTTCTGACCCTCACAACCTTGACATTTTTGATGACTGCAAACCAGTTATTTTCTAAAATATCCCACAATTTTGATGTGTATTAGATTTCCTTATGATTGAACCCAGTTTTCATGTGAGTAACCAATCATCCCAATATATGCTGAAAAGTCCATTCTTTCCACACGGGTTTGTAAGGTCTCCTCTATTATATAATACATCTTCATATACATGGATGTTTCCACGCTTTCTTTTCTATCTCACTTATTTTTCTGTCTAAATATCACAGTTTTAATTATCATAACTTTATATCCCTATGTTCTTTAGTGTAGTTATTATTCCCTGAACATAACACTCTTTCATAATCTCTGTTAGCATAAACTGCTCTCTTCTCCTACTCAGACCCTACAACCACCTCCCATTCAATGTACCAACAAGAACAAAAAAATTCACAAAAATATTATTCTTTTAAAATCCACTCAAACATCAACTTTTCCACAAGTATTTTCTAAATCCTAGAAACTTAACCCTACTTTTCTATCCTGCACAATACTCAATTCAATTCTCTATAATATCACTTAAAAAACACAGTGCTAAAATTATCTACTTGTCCAGCATACAAAGCATTATTCGAGGTGCAGGTAGCATGTATAAACTTAGTATTATTAAGATGCAGCAGCATTTATTATAACTGGATATAATAATAAAGTTTAGAAAGTATAAAGAAAATCCCTAAAAGTATCTATCTGTGTTTCTGAAAATGCAGGTCTCCATTTTGTAGATGCTCTAGCAATATCTAGCTATAGCTATCTTCAAAATAAAGATGCACTAAGGGTAGTTGAAAAATAAAAGCATGTGTACCTTCAGTGTTTTGATCATAGTTGGATCAGTTGATCGAACATAGAAACTCTTCAGATAAGGTTCAAACATACCCTAGATTATAAAAAGAAATACATAAATACATTTATGGTTTTAATGCATTCATTTCTCCCTTGAATTATGTGTTCATAATGTACATACCTTTCTTTGAATTGACATAGTTGCTATATTCTGTAGGACAATATACTGCACCTCCCTAAAAATGAAAGGAGAATTTTCATTGGATATATTTTCCAAGTAAGTACCTTTATGTAAACAGTATATTAAGCCAAAAAAAATGCAGTTAGTTTCAAACTGAACTCAAATATTAAACAGTTTTTAGTAAATCTTAGGTATTTATGTCTTCTTCTTTTATTTTTTTTTTTTAAGATTTTATTTATTTATTTTACAGAAAGAAATCACAAGTAGATGGAGAGGCAGGCAGAGAGAGAGAGAGGGAAGCAGGCTCCCTGCTGAGCAGAGAGCCTGATGCGGGGCTCGATCCCAGGACCCTGAGATCATGACCTGAGCCGAAGGCAGCGGCTTAACGCACTGAGCCACCCAGGTGCCCCTTATGTCTTCTTTTTAAACACATTTTCCTATAAACTAATAAATAAGATTTGATTCATCACGTGGAAAAGTTAAAACCTATTTTACAATACTGTATTCCTAAGATGTAAAGCCAAAACTACAGCTGCTCTGAACACATGCAAGGAAGGTGCTCTTAGGGCTAACAGAATAAACATGATCATAGCATTAATATAAACTCTTGATCAGATGATCACCATATCCCTCAGTTCTAACCAGAAAGACTAGTTTAAAAAAAAAAAAAAGCTGTGTTACTTTATGTCCAAATATCTAAGAAATGAATGTAGAAGTTAATGTGGTATAAAGCTTCACATGAAAAAATGCATTCCAGAACTTCCTGATAGCCTTTGAACTAGTTACAGAAAAGAAAACATTACTGAACTGAGAAAAAGGAAAAGAGTGACCATGTATAAAGACACGGTCTTTACATACAAAGAATCCTAAACACAAAGGTGTTTAGGTCCTAAGCACAAAGAATATCACTAAGGAATGGCAAAAGTCAGTCTAGAGTTAAGTAGCTGAGGCACTAAGGTCTTGTTACATGTATCTTTTTCCCCCAACTCTATCAGCAGAAGTAAGGACTCAATGAAAGAAATTTTAAATTTAAAGTAACTAATTATAACAAAATATTCAGGGTAAGCTAAATAGCTGAAACTGTTTTGTAATTCTTAAAACAGAGAAAACAAAACGACAATAAAAATCTGATCTTAAACATTGCCAAAATATTTTCAATCTCTTTGGGCTTGAGTTTAAGAGAAATTTTATATTTATCACCAACTTAGAGATAAAATGTATAAAACTTTGCTTCAAAGCCATTATAAGGGTGATGAGAACTTCTGTCATAAAATATAAGAGAACTATGTTTCCCCCACATGCCTCTACACTTAGATTCAGAGATCAAAATGTATAAAGCTTGTATGATGACCCTTAAGTATGAAATCTTATAGACAGAACACAGAGTCATGTAATCAATGTCTGAAAGATAGATTACAGTTGTACAAACACTACTTTTGAAGCCACACAAAAGAAAAAAAAACAAAATCACTTCCTACCTATTACTACGAAGTAAACGCACTAGTGATTTCGAAATGATGCCAACTTCAGACTTTGGTGATATGTGCCAATACAGCTGAGCAACTGCCATAACCACCTAAAAGATAAAGCATGAAAACAGTAAGAACTATAAACATGGGAGCAATCTACAGCTTTGAAGTACATTCTTACATATTGTTTACTCCTACAAAATTCCTGTGATTACGAATATGCTACTATCCTTTGAAGCAGGTTGAACAGTGTCCTCCCAAGAATTCATGTCTACCTGAAGAATGTGACCTTACCTGGATAAAAGTCTTTGCAGATATTATTAAGGTAATGCTGGAGATGAGATCACACTGGATTAGGGTGGGCCCTAAATCCAGTAAGTGTCCTTATAAAGAAAATTATAGACACAGACACATTAAAGAAAGCAATGTAAAGATGGAGGCAGAGACTGGAGTGATGAATCTATAAGTCACTGAGTGCGGATTGCAGGCAATCACTATAAACTAGCAAAAGGCAGTTTCTCCCGTAAAGCCACCAGAAGAAACGAACCCTTTGATGCCTTGATTTTGGACTTCCACTTTCTCACTAAAAAGTGAGAAAATACATTTCTGTTGTTCTAATTCACCTGGTTTGTGGTAATTTACTATGACAGCCCTTGGAAACCAATACACCATTGAGAAAGAAAATAGATGTTATCAGAAAACAGATGTTAAATGAGCTACCGAAAGTCTGCCTGCCAGTATGCAGCAAAGCTTTTCGTAACACTCCAAACCCCATACTCTTCCTAACATTGCTGCTGTTGCTCTGAGATTGGGAATATTTTAAAGTTTTAAGTATGCCTTTCCAAATGAAGTCCAAATACTTTTGAAAAAGTAACAAGTAACAAGTAAGATGAAAATTTAAAAAATCAGTATATTAAATTTATAATTAAATGAACTCTACTAAAATAATTCCTCTAAAGTAACAGAATTTGAAATAATCTTTTGTTTTCAAAATGCAGAACCTTAAAAACAGTCTTTGCTTCAAAGCCATTATAAGGGTGATGAGAACTTCTGTCATAAAATATAAGAGAACTATGTTTCCCCCACATGCCTCTACACTTAGATTCAGAGATCAAAAGTCCAAACTGAAAAGTGATCCAGTTTAACCTGTGACAAATGCAGAGAGTTACAGTAGTTATATCATCTTGACTTTAGCTCAGAAAACATTAATACTACTTTACTTATGCTTGTTCTATAAGGTTCTAACAAATATATGGCAGTAGTTTTATATATGCTTAAAGAGTATACAGCAGCTGAGGGTGCTTGAGATAAAAGGAGTTCCTTCCAAAACTAAGAAACATTTTTAAAATGTTTTTATTCTATTTATTTATTTTTAAAAAGCACTTTTAAAAAAATACTGCTCACAGAGTCCCAAATTTACTGTTTCTTGGCCCATTGCTGTACTTTTTTTTTCTTACAAAGCTGATTTATAGCTTTCAGATATTACTTGGCAATTGAGGAACTTAAGGATATTTTATTTCTTCACTTGTGATCCACAAATACACTGTAATTATTGAACAAACTGTCCTGAATTTAAAAACTTACAAAATAAGAGCACCTGGGTGGTTCCATCGGTTAGGCATCTGCCTTTGGCCCAGGTCATGATCTGGGACTAAGTTCTATGTCAGGCTCCCTGCTCAACAGGGAGTCTGCTTCTCTCTTTGCGCCTTCCTCTCCCCCATCTCATGCTCGCTCTCTCTCTCTCCAACTTGTCCTCTCTCAGTAAAAATTTTTAAATGTTAAAAAAAATTTAAAAATAGTATCTTATAAAATAAAATTTCTATGACTGACTTAATCTACAAGAAGGTAATGGTCATTTTTACAAATACTAAAGTATACAGTTGGCTAATAAGTCTTAGTATATTATAGAAAAGAAAGTAAAACTTAATTGTAATGTATTTTACAGAAATTAAGCCCTTTTCTATTAAAAATTGTCCAATGCTACTAGTAAGAAAGTAAACTGTACTTTCTATATATGTCAATGTTTTAAAGATTCTAGATGCCACTCAGTATGTAATCTCTTCTACTATACTAATTAGGGCACTCCCTCAAGCCCACAGGCGTACAAACTCTTCTTCTCCCCTAGTATTTACAAATCTAAAAGTTTCAAGTTGCTTCCATAACCAGAATTTGAAATCTATAGTCTAATTTGTAAAAGCCAAGAGGGAAACTCCCTATCTCCAAAGTCCAAAATGACTAAAATATACACATAGATGGGTCCTCTACAGTTAAATTATGTGCATTCATGATAAAGTATATCCTATAAGCACTTTTCTATTCCTAACTATTCTTACCACTTTTGCCTTATCTACAGTTAGGACAGCCTCCCAACACTCTGCTGACAATGCCCCTTATCTACAAATCAATACATAGCACTGACCAAGTTTCCTGAAAAAATTTTCAAAGTTTCTCCTTTAACTGTGAGTCAGGCCAGAAGAAGGAAATCTACTCACAATCCTTAAACAGCCAACCTTTATATGTACTTAACAGCACCCAATTAGAAGGATAGCAAAATATATTGGGACAAAAAGTAAATTACTCTATTTGGTATATATCAAATAAGTATGGAATTAAAACATACTGGGGAAAAAAGTACAAACTACTTCTATTTGTTTCACCATTTTTGATCAGTAAGTATTTTGATTATAAAATCAATTCCCAAGATAAAGATAAACAGTGAGTCAACTATAAAGAGAGTTTCAGGTGACAAGTTACAGCTACTTAAATACAATCTGGCTAAGCTGGGCTCACTGAACTATAACCATGTTTTACAACATTAGAAAAATAGCATTTTTTTATTACTGTGTATGGCTATTTAATAATAATATAGAAACTAAATTATCAGGTATAAGATAAAAACTTCTGCAAATTACTAAGATACATAGACAGAGCTCTAAGCTCTAAATCAGCATGCATCCAAAACCTTAAAATAACTCACATTTTCAAAATTTTTATTAGTTGAACAGAACCATTCATTAAGAACATGTTTTAAATTAACAATATTAAGAAAATGTTTTACTCCATCAAATGTTTAGATATAACTGCCAGTTAACAGGTAACACAGAGCACAGAAGAAAAAATTAAATAGCACTATAAAGTAAGCAAAGAGAAAACCCTAAAGAACATTCTGCAAGACTTGGGAGGTTTAAGAGCTGTAACAACCAGGTACTATACATACTGGTTTAGATTACCTATTTATAACAGATACTTTAAAATAAACTGGTATTAAATGAGATGAAATTTTATTGAATAGAGAGGACTGACTAGGGAAAAAAGTTTAAAAAGTACTATATACAGTATGATTTTTACCTTGGTTTAAAAAATATGTATGTATAGACAAACATACAAGTGAATATATGTATATTTATGCAGAAAAAGGGTCTGGAAGAAAATGCATCAAAACATAACAGTGATTTCTGAGTGATGGGAATATGATGTTTTAATTTCTTTAAAGTTTTGCCAGTCCCTATTTCCTAATGTTTTATTGTGCACATAAATAAATGAAATATAAAGTGTATTTAAACCAAAAAGATGTAAAACAAAAGAAAACAAACTCAGGAGTCAAATGAAAATGATTTTTAACTGCTATTCCTACCAGTTAAAATCTTTTAGGTATGCAGCATTATGATAGACACTTTCTTTATATGTTAGTCTCTTAAAAACTCTTATTAGGTTGACATGAATATTAAGGACTGATACCACATACTCTCAACTACAACCAAGTAACAGAAATATGCAGTCTTCCAACCCAATGAGAAACATATTAAGCTCATATATTAGGAAAAGCCAATTAACAAAACTGCAAAAGTAAATGAAGTCCAATAGGCATATAACTACCAAACCAAGTAATCTCATCAAAACTGATATTTTTGGTGTATGATCAAATAAACAAATGCTCCCTTAGCACACTGAAATATTGTTCACTGAACTTAAATACTTTTAACAACTGTTTTTAAAAATCCATAAATTATTTCTTATAAGGGTGTTAAATTACCGCTGCATTCCTGCTCTGAAGCAAAGGCTTTGTATTCCGAATTAAAAGTCTATGGTCTGGATCCATAGTATATGGCTTCTTCCTTTGGTCAGTCTTTTCCTTCTGTTCATCATCAGATTCATAGAAATTCTTTTCGTTGTCTTCTAAACCATCATCCTGAAAGAAATACAAAGAAAACATTCTTTTTGTTGGTTTTTTTTTCTTTTTAATTTTATTTATTTGACAGAGATCACAAGCAGGCAGAGAGGCAGGTAGAGAGAGAAGGAAGCAGGCTCCCCGCAGAGCAGAAAGCCCAATGCGGGCTCGATCCCAGGACCCTGAGATCATGACCGGAGCCGAAGGCAGAGGCCCAACCCACTGAGCCACCCAGGCGCCCAGAAAACATTCTTTTTTAACATCTACAATCATGATAGTATTTTATCGTAAAATACCACTGTTGAAAGTATTTGAAAATCTTAAGCTACCTGTATAAAAGAAGGCCTTGCTTTTTCTCACATTTGTAACAATGTAACTGTCCTTTAGTGCTATACATAATATTTCTTTTCTGTTATATAGTAGACCTCTGAAATATTAAATCCCCATTGATATATCCATAGCTGACAAAAGGCAAAACTTGATAATGAGACTCTTAACAAAGCTATAACAGAAGATTACCTAAAACCTGAGAACTATTTCCATACATTATCAGTCACTCTGTAACTGGATCTAAAAGTCAGAACAAAGAGAACTGTTTCAACTGCAGCATGCATAAAAGAAATCATAATAAAACTTGACAGGTTAAAAACTAGTGTGTAAGTATGTCCCTGTATTGTCAAGAAAGACTCAGTTTGATACTTAATGCATATCCACAGGGGTTGATTCTATATTTTTGCTTTGTACAAATTACTTTGTAATTTGAATTCATTGTTATCTCTGTCAAAATCTGCCTAAAGGCATTTAGTCTTAAAAATAAACAAACAAAAAACATTAAAAGACAATAATTCTACCTAGATCCAATTCAAGAGTCGTTTAGAGGTAATTTTTGTTACTAAGTAGCTGAAACACAATTTTTACTTCTGAAAAGATGAAGTTGATATACTTTTCACTACTCCTCTATCTACAACTAGAAACTGCAGACATTATTTAAAAAATAAACTTAAGTAAGGAAAGACAGAGAGGAGAAGAAAGACTGGATATGGACCTCAGGACCCAAAGAATGAAACAAGAAAAGTTCCTTGGGTTTTCATTTTTACCACATTTTACCAAGGACTGAAAAACTGAGTGCCCAAAACACCAAGCACAGATAAAACAAACCCTCCAAAAGCCTACTCTCAAAGCCAAAAGGACCAAGTAAAAGAAAAATCTAGCAAGACATCTTTTAGAAAATAACTACTCTACTGTAGCTACCAATAGAGAAAAACTAAGGTTTCATTCCTACCCCCATCAGCAAAGGCTGGCATGGAACCTGCCATGAGATGCCTCCATCATCCCACTGGAATGATGTCAGAAAAGGCCACTATAGCCAAGACTTTAATTCCCAGGAGATAACATGCCATCCCCATGGTGTCAATGAAGACAAAGTGAGGAACTTGCATATCTAAGTCCACCCATCAAGAACAAAGTGACCTTGGGGCACATGGGTGGCTCAGTCATTCAAGTGACTGCCTTCAGCTTGGGTCATGATCCCAGGGTCCTAGGATGGAGACCCATGTCCTCCTGCTCCCTGCTCGGCAGGGAGCCTGCTTCTCCCTCTCCCTCTGCCTCTCCTCCTGTTTGTGTTTATTCTGTCAAATAAATAAAATCTTAAAAAAAAAAAAAAAAAAGAACAAAGTGATCTTATCCCTCCCAACTGAGCTAGTCTAAGAAAAAGTACTCAGTGGACACTTAAGATTTATAGCACCACCACCCAGTGGTAACAATGACACTAGTGGAGGAAACATGTAGAACAGCCATGAGACATTTCTATCCCTCCCAGCCTAAGAGCTATCAGGACAGAATTACTGGGGAACCTGAAATCCCATATTCAGCCACAGTAACAGTGAAAACAACCTCCCTGGGATGTCAATGGAGGCTAAGTGGGGAAACTGGACTTCTACCACGACCTGGAAGTAATGAGGGAGCATGCACTCCACCTTTCCTTAATGGAGTGTTATCAAACAAACCCAGCTAAAACAGAAGATCTGGGGGTGCCTGGGTGGCTCAGTGTATTAAATCCTCTGCCTCTGGCTCAGGTCGTGGTCCCAGGGTCCTGGGATCAAGCCCCACATGGGGCTCTCTGCTCAGCAGGGAGCCTGCTTCCCCCTCTCTCTCTGTGCCTGCCTCTGCCTGCTTTGTGACCTCCACTGTCAAATAAATAAAATAAACTCTTAAAAAAATAAGTAAAAAATAGAAGATCTGAATAAAATGTAGAATCTCATAATATTCAAAATGTTCAGGTTTCAATAAAAATTATTCATCATTCCAAGAACAAGATATAAAGTTGGATGAAAAATGATAAACAGTAGATACCAACATTACAACAACAGGAATATTAGAAATATCTGATTAAGATTTTACATCAGCCATCATAAAAATGCTTCAAAGGAAAATGAGGAACACCACTGAAATAAAAGGAAAAATAGAAGGTCTTAGCAAAGACTTACAACGTCTTGAGAAAAAAACAATATATAAAAAAGACCAAACAGAAATGTTAAAGTGAAAAATATAAGAGTCAAAATCAAACAATGACTGAGACCAAAAGCAGTATTAAGGAGACAAGGAAACCATCAGTGAACATAATAAAAGAGAAATTGCCCATTCTGAACAACAGTGAAAAAAAAAAGACTAACAACAAAGAAAAAACAAAAAGAAAAAAGAAAAGCACCCCGCTACACCACCAAAAAAAAAAAAAAAAACAACCTCAGAACTTCAGGGGACTTGTGGAACTATAACAAAGTAACATCTTTTGTCATCTGAATCTTGGAAATAAAGAAGACAAAGGGTGGGGCTGAAAGAGTACTCCAAGAAATAATGGATGACAAAATATTACTTGGCAAAAGAAATAAAAACAGACTGAATAAGGTGAGTGAATAAACTCTAAGCAAGATACATACAAAGAAATCCATAATAAGACATACTAAGTCAAACACATACAAAGAAATCCATAATAAGACATACTAAGTCAAACATCTGAAAACCAAAGACAAAGAGAAAAAATCTGGAAAGCAGCATGATAGAAATGACACTGGAGAGGATTTGGTAATGAGTCAGAGTGATTAGTGATGAGGATAAAAATGTGAAATAAGTTGAAGAACTTCTTAGAAGTTAAAACCAATAGGATGCAGTGAATGAATGTGAAGGATGAAATGGGACCACTTACACAGGCTGTCCCCATTCCCAGCCTGGATAACCAAGCAGATAATGATGTCACCAGATAAGAAAACCTGTCCAGGGAGAGAAAGAATCTCTCTCTTCTTCATGGCTTCTTGCTATACAAACATTCTTAAAAGATAGTCTAAAACAAAACCTACAAATGCCTTTACTCAAAAGAGCTTCAAAAATGAGGAATTCCAATGAAGAACCATCTCCCAATATTTTCTTTTGTTCATGACTGACCTACCCTTATTTCTAAGTGAATTCTCTTTCTACACATTCACAAATTCCTCCTAAGAAAACCAAATGTATAATTTGTGATCTCTAATCATTTTTACTTCAATACGGTAGAAAAGTTTTTAAATCGGCTACATAACTAAGTAAAGAGTTTTTAAACTTGACACCAAAAGCACAGTCCATAAAAGTGAACATAATAAACTGGATCTCGGGGCACCTGGATGGCTCAGAGGGTTAAAGCCTCTGCCTTCGGCTCAGATCATGATCCCAGGGTCCTGGGATAGAGCTCCACATCAGGCTCTCTGCTCAGAAGCCTGCTTCCCCCTCCCTCTCTGCCTGCCTCTCTGCCTACTTGTGATCTCTCTGTCAAATGGATAAATAAAATCTTTAAAAAAAATAAATAACCTGGATCTCATTAAAGTTAAAAAATTCCTGATCCATGAAAAACCCTCTTATGAAGAATAAAAAAATTCTAGACTGGCAGAAATATCTGCAACCACACATATGATAATGGACTAGTATCCAGAATATAAAGACAACTCCCAAAACTCAACCGGAAAAAAAAAATTAAATTTAAAAAAGAGCAAAAGGTATTTTTAAGGACTGACCTGTACATCTCACCCTCCAAATTCACATGTTGAAGCCCTCATTCTCAAAGTGACTATATGACAAACTAGGGCCTTTAAAAAGAGGTCATTAAGTTTAACTGAGACCATCTGGGTGGCACCCTAATTCAACAGCACTGGTGTCCATATAAGAAGAAAGAGAAATGCCAATGGTGGCATAGAGAAAAAAACCATTTGAATACCCAGTGAGAAAAGAGCCATCTGCAAGCCAAAGAGAGACACCTCAGGAGAAACCAAACTTGCCAACACCTTGATCTTGAACTTCCAGCCTCCTGGAAGAACTGTGAGAACGTGAGAAATAAATATCTGTCCATCAAGCCACCCAGTTTGGTATTTTCTTATGGCAGTACTAGCAAAATAATACAGACTTTCAACAAATAAATTCACTGAAGAACGTATGGCAAAAAGCACATGAAAAAATAAAACTTCATTACCTTCTAGGAACGCACAAATTAAACCTACAGCATATCAAAATGACTATACTACACACATATCAAAATGGCTCTCATCTTATATAAAAACATAGTGACAACACCAAATGATAGTGAGAACATAGGAAACTGATCATTCATACACTGGTGGTGACTCTAAAAGGTTATAGCCACTCGCAGTTTGGCAATTTCTTACAAAACCAAACTTGTAATTACCATACCAGTAATTGCACCCCTGGGCATTTATCCCTGGGAAATAGAAATGTATACTCATACAAAAATCTGTTAACAAGTATTCATAACAGCTTTATTCCTAGTAGCCAAAATGGAAACAACCCAGATGTCCTTCAATGGATGAATGGTTAAACGAATGGTAAATAAAATGGTTGAACATTTATGCCATGGAATGCCACTCAGAAATAAAAAGAAAAAAATAATGATATATACAACAAATCCAATTAATCTCCAGATAAGTATGATGAGTGAGAAAAATCCTAAAAGATTACATATTGTATTGTTACATTTGTATACCATTCTTGAAATGATAACATTATAGTTAGAGAACCAATTAGTAATTGCTGGGGGTGGGCAAGGTCAAGCAAAGGGAATGAAGTAGTTTCAGAGATGCAATGGCAACAAGAAGGATCTCTGTGATGGAAATATTCTGCATCTGGACTGTACGAATGTCAGTATCTTTGTTGTAATACCTTACTATCTTCGTTGTAATACCTTACTAGTTTTGTAAGATGTTGCCACTGGAGGAAAACAAGCATAGGTTACACCAGACCTCTCTGTATTCCTAAAACAGCATGTGAATCTACATTATTGTAAAATTAAAAGTTCAATTAAATAAAACTAAGGAGAAAAAAAAATCAATAAATTCTTTTTCTTTTCTTTTTCTTTTTCTTTTTTTTTTTAGTAAGCTCCATGACCAGAGTGGAGCCCAACATAAGGCTTTAACTCACGACACTAAGACTGAGACCTCAGCTGAGATCAAGAATCACACACTTGGGGAGCCTGGGTGGTTCAGTGGGCTAAGCCTCTGCCTTCAGCTCAGATCATGATCTCAGGGTCCTGGGATCGAGCCCCACACTGGGCTCTCTGCTGAGCAAGGAGCCTGCTTCCCCCTCTCTCTCTGCCTGCCTTTCTGCCTACTTATGATCTCTCTCTGTCAAATAAATAAATAAAATCTTTAGAAAAAAAACAAAAAGGAAATCACATACTGAACTGACAGAGTCACCCAGGTGCCCCAAATCAATAAATCATTTAAAATCTATTTATATATATTTATTCATTGTTACAATAATAAAAGAAGTGATCTTAAATGTTATAGATTAATATCACTTACTGAAGTACTTTTACTTTGTTAAGTGTGTACGGATAATATACAATCTTCACTTAATTCGACTTAAATATCACTGAAAATACAGAACTATTACTATTAGGTTTTTTAGAAGTAAGCATAATATTATCTCAATGTTTTTAAAATCCATAATAAAAAAATCTTAAGAACGTCTCCAAACAAAAAAAACACAAAATTTATATTCTCTGGAAACCAAAGAAAAATTTTTAAATACTCACCTTCAAATATAACCATAAATTACAACATTATCATTTTCCTTTGAATGCATAATTCAAAATAAACTATAGTTGATCCTTGAACACAGATTTAGGAGCTAACCCCAACATAGCTGAAAATCTGAGCATAACTTTTGACTCCCCCCAAATTTAACTACTAATAGCCTACTGTTAATGGAAGCCTTACTAATAACATAAATAACTGATTAACATATACTTTGTATGTTATATGTAACACATTAAATTCTTAAAATGTTAACTAGAGAAAAGAAAATGCTAAGAAAATCATGAGAAAACACATTTATAGTACTATACTATATTTACTGAAAAAAATCTATGTATACATGACCTGCACCATTCAAATCTGTGTTGTTCAAGGGTCAACTGTACTTGTCTGCCAGTCCTTTGAAGAAAAAAAAAGAGACTATAAATGGACTATAAATGAGATATACTCCTGTCTTTTTATTTGTTTACTTTTATTTGCATTTATTTTATGCATAAAATAAATGGGCCATAAGTTTTTGTTTCTTCAGTTTTTACCAGGATAGCTTTTTTTCTATGCAACCTCCTGTTCTGATTTAGGAACAGTCTGCTCTTTTTCAGTAAGAATCCTCTCAGTGTGGCAGGGAGAACGCAAAGTTTGACTCTCTTGCTTTACATGATTTTGTACAGTTATCTGGGTCACATAAACAGCAAACCATTTTCAGAGATCATCTCAGCCCACTTATAGGAAGAGATGCACTGTTACTCAAGGCCAGACTTGAGTGACTTTCCATTATGGAGTTCCAGGCCAAACTGATTCTATTATGTGCATTAATAAATTAATAAAATGATATCCAAATAATCACATTCGCTAAGCATGACCACTCTCCTACAATCCTTAGTCAACCTTAATCAAACAAATGTTCAAACACTACCTGAAACTGATATATGATGAACTGCTGTGTTGATACAATCTAACTAGCAAAATTCTCAAATGCACATAAAAAGCTAATCACTAAGCATTTACTCATTCCACTTCTCCTTCATTATTAACACACTTTATTAAAGTTCAATTATATTATTTGAATAAGACATTTGCATTGCTTGATTAATTAATAAAGGGCTGACGTGAGGCTGAATGAGATAAGGCTTCCACACAGAATGGGAACAATCTCCAATAATATACATCTGAGCTGCTGGCTATATTTTCACAGGTGTTCAATCCATAAGAATGGACAACAGCCCCAACAGAATGGAAGCCAGGTGTACACAACCAAAATGGGTATATACCACATCACACCACTTCCATAATGTACTGGCTGGCAAATTACTTGACCTCTCCTTGTCTTAATTTACCCATCTGTGAAAGGGAATAAAAGCAGTATCTATATCATGAAAGTATTTATAAAGACTGATAACGTTAGTGGAGGCACTTAGTGCCTCATGCCTACTAAACACTCAAGTAATAGCTATTACCACAGCTTTTATTAAGAAATTTTCTTCCTAGAAAAACCACATAACAGAAACCACTAATTTACCGCAAATCAAATATCCTGAGTTGCCAAATATAAAGTTTACCCCTAAAATCTCAAAAAAGAGACTCTCATATTTGAGAATTTACAAAGGTATCATGAAACTCTTGTACAACTACTTCATTTTTACCATGATACACTGTTTGGAAAACAGTGAAACAACTTTAATCAATGACAGTTGTAGATGCTTAAAAGAAGTCCCAAACTCCAGTGACAAAAAATGTCATTATAAATATAAAAGGACTTTAAAGATCACTTTTTAAAAATAGGTAATACAGGATAATAGAGTTCTGCTTCCAGTAATAAGAGAGACAATGTGAAACAAACCCTTCTAGTGAGAACTAGGAAAGCTAGGGAGAAAACATGAAACACATCTCAAAGCACTAACAAGCTAAAAGAACAGTGATGAATTATGTAGGCAAGACCTAGAAATCCATCTGCGATTTGCAATTGCTTTTCCCTAAATACACCTGCTATTACCTAACAGGAGTCTGAGAGGCCTATAATCTGAGCACAGCTTTCAACAGATTCACAAAAACATACAAACAAAAACTAGACATTAAGATCCACCAAAAAGCAAAATTCCTACTAACTCTCCCAGTCTTTAGTTTAAAAGCTGGGAGTCTTAAAAATAAATTAATTTAAGTAAGTAAATAAATAAAAGCAAGTCTTTTAGGGAAGAAGATGCTAAACTAAAGCCCAACTTTTAATCATCTTAATCCATAACTGAAGTGATAAAGTAAATCAGATTTTAGATATCCTTACCTAGTAATAATTCCACAAGCAAACTGAAACCCAACAACCAAAGCTTCAAATTAGTTCAACAATGTTTTACAAAGAAGGAAAAGAAGGGAAGAAAGAAAATACAATGTCATTAAGGCTAAGGATTCAGTTTCCATTTCAAAAGAAAAACAGGTTATTATATGGAAAGTGGCAAAAGAGGGGCTTCTGAAATAGATGTGCAATATCTGTTTCTTAATCTGACTACTCATTATATATGTATATTCATTTCATGAAAATTCCCTGATAAAGTCATTTGCTTTTGCCACATGTACATTATATATTACTTCAATGAAAACTTTTAAAAATATGCATATAAGAAAAGACACAATGATGTGACTACAAATCAAGAAAAAAATACAAGTTGGAGCGCCCGGGTGGCTCAGTGGGTTAAGCCGCTGCCTTTGGCTCAGGTCATGATCTCGGGTCCTGGGATCGAGTCCCTCATCTGCCTCTCTGCTCAGCAGGGAGCCTGCTTCCTTTCCTCTCTGCCTGCCTCTCTGCCTACTTGTGATCTCTCTCTGTCAAATAAATAAATAAAATCTCTAAAAAAATAAAAAAAGAAATACAAGTTAAAAAAAGCTAGATAATGGGGATAAAAAAAATTTAAGATGGACTATAAAATAACTATGGATAATATGTTCAAGGAATTACATGGATAAGATTGAGCTTTTAGAAAGGAATTCAACACTATTAGTTGTTACATAAAAGTGACATTCAGTTTTTTTTTTTTTAATTTTATTATGTTATGTTAGTCACCATAGAGTACATCATTAGTTTTTGATGTAGTGCGCCACAATTCATTGTTTGAGTATAACACCCAGTGTTCCATGCAATACATGTCCTCCTTAATGCCCATCCCTCGGCTACTCCATCTCCCCACCCTCCCCCAAAACCCTCAGTTTGTTTCCTTGAGTCCATAGTCTCTCATGGAGCGTCTCCCCCTCTGATTTTCCACCTTCATTATCCTCTTCCTTCTCCTAATGTCCTCCATGCTATTCCTTATGTTCCACAAATAAGTGAAACCACATAATAGTTGACTTTCTCTGTTTGACTTATTTCACTTAGCATAATCTCCTCCAGTTCCATCCATGTTGATGCCAAAGTTGGGTATTCATCCTTTCTGATGGCTGAGTAATATTCAATTGTATATGTGGATCACATCTTCTTTATCCATTCATCTATTGAAGGGCATCTCAGCTCTTTCCACAGTTTGGCTATTTGGACAATGTTTTGCTATGAACAATGGAATATGGGTGGTCCTTTAAAATACACCTGTATCTTGGGGGAAATACCCAGTGGTGCAATCACTGAGTCATAGGATAGCTCTATTTTTAAGTTTTTGAGGAATCTCCAAACTGTTTTCCAAAGCGGCTACATCAATTTGCATTCCCACCAACCATGTAAGATGGTTCCCCTTCCTCCATAACCTCTCCAACACTTGTTGTTTCTTGCCTTGTCAATTTTTGTCATTCTGACTGACGTAAGGTGGTATCTCAGTGGGGTTTTGATTTGAATTTCCCTGATGGCGAACACTTTTTCACGTGTCTGTTAGCCATTTGTATGTCTTCTTTGGAGAAAGTGGCTGTTCATGTCCTCTGCCCATTTTCTGCCATGATTATCTGTTTCTTGGCTGTTGAGTTTGGGAAGATTTTTATAGTTCTTGGACATCAACCCTTTATCTGTAGTGTCACTGCAAACATCTTCTCCTATTCTGTGGGTTGCCTCTTTGTTTGTCTGTTCCTTGGCTGTGCAGAAGCTTTCTATCTTGATGAGGTCCCATAAGTTCATTTTTACTTGTTCCCTTGCTTTTGGAGATGTGTCTTAAAAGAAGTTGCCATGGCCAATGTCAAAGAGGTTACAACTATGTTCTCCTCCAGGATTTTGATGGATTCCTGTCTCACCTGAGGTCTTTCATTCATTTAGAGTTTATCTTTGTGTACAGTGTAAGAGAATGGTCCAGTTTCATTCTTCTGTATATAGCTGTCCGATTTTCAAAGCACCATTTATTGAAGAGACCATCTTTCTTCCATTGGATATTTTTTCCTGCTTTGTCAAAGAGTAGTTGACCAGAGTTAAGGGTCTATATCTGGGGCCCTATTCTGTTCCATTGATCTGTGTCTGTTTTTGTGCCAGTACCATACTGTCATGGTGATCACAGCTTTATAATATATATTGAAAACAGTCAACATGATGCCACCAGCTCTGTTTTTCTTTTTCAATATTTCCTGGGTGATTCGGGTCTTCTCTGGTTCCATACCAATTTTAGAATTGTTTCAGCACTTTGAAAAATGACACTGGTATTTTTATTGGGATGGCACTGCAAGTATAGATTGCCCTGGGCAGCACAGATACTTTAACAATGTTCATTCTTCTGATCCATGAACATGTAATGTTTTTCCATCTTTTTGTGTCTTCTTCGATTTCTTTCATGAGTGTTTTTGTAGTTCCTAGAGTACAGATCCTTTACCTCATTGGTTAGGTTTATTCCAAGGTATCTTATGGGTTTGGGGGCTACTGAAAATGGAACTGATTCCCTAATTTCTCCTTCTAGTTACATTGTTAGTGTATTGGAAAGCAACTGATTTCTGTGCATTGATTTTGTATCCTGCCACATTACTGAATTGCTATATGAGTTCTAATAATTTAGGGGTGGACTCTTTGGGGTTCTCTACGGAGTATCATGTCATCTGCAAAAAGAGTGAGTCTGATTTCTTCTTTGCCAATTTGAATGCCTTTTATTTCTTTTTGTTATCTAGTACTTCTAGTACTATGTGACAAGAATGGACATCCTTGTTGTGTTCATGATCTCAACAGGAAGGTTCTCAGCTTTTCCCCACTGAGAATGATAATTTGATCTGGGGTTTTTGTAGATAGTTTTTACGAAATTGAGGAATGTTCCCTCTATCCCTACACTCTGAAGAGTTTTAATCGGGAAAAGATGCTGTATTTTGTCAAATGCTTTTTCTGCATCAGCTGAAAGGGCCATATGGTTCTTGTCTCTTCTTTTATTAATGTGTTCTATCACACTGACTGATTTGAAAATGATGAACCATCCTTGCATCTCAGGGATAAATCCCACCTGGTCATGATGGATAATCCTTTTAATGTACTGTTGGAACCTATTAGCTAGGATCTTATTGAGAATTTTGGCATCCATATTCATCAGGGATATTGGTCTGTAATACTCCGTTTTGATGGGGTCTTTGCCTGGCTTGGGGAACAAGGTAATGCTGGCCACATGGAATGAGTTTGGAAGTTTTCTCTGTTTGTATTTTTTGAAACAGCTTCAGGAAAAAAAGTACTATTTCTTCTTTGAATGTTTGGTAGAATTCCCCAGGGAATTTATCAGGCCCTGGACTCATTTTTTGGGAGGTTTTTGACCACTACTTCAATCTTATTACTGGTTATTGGTCTATTCAGGTTGTCAATTTCCTCTTGGTAGTTTATAGGTTTCCAGGAATGCTTCCATTTCTTCCAGGTTGCTTAATATATTGGCATATAGTTGTTGATAATAACTTCTAATAATTGTTTCTCTTTCCTTGATGCTAGTCTCTCTCCCTTTCATTCATAATTTTATTAATTCGGGTCCTTTCTCTTTTCTTTTGGATAAGTCAGTGGTTTATCAAGCTTATTAATTCTTTCAAAGAACCAGCCTCTATTTCATTGATCTGCTCTACTGGTATTTCTGGTTTCTAATTCAATGATCTCTCCTCTAATCTTAATTTTTAATTTTCCTTAATTTTTCTTGTGCATCGCTTAGGTTTTATTTGTTGTTCTTTCTTCAGCTCTTTAAGTTGTAAAGTCAGTTTGTATATACCAGATTTTTCTATATTTTTGAGTGAGGCTTGGATGGCCATGATGGCTATGTACCACCCCCTCAGGATAGCCTTTGCAGTATCCCATAGGTTTTAGACCAGTATGTTTTCGTTCTCACTGGTTTCCATGAATTGATTAAGTTCTCTGATTTCCTGGTTGACCCAAACGTTCTTAAGCAGGATGGTCTTCAGCTTCCAAGTGAATGAATTTCTTCCAAATTTTTTCTTATGATTGAGTTCCAGTTTCAAAGCACTGTGGTCTGAGAATATGCAGGGAATAATCTCGATCTTTTGGCATCAGCTGAGACCTGATTTGTGACCCTGTATGTGGTCTATTCTAGAGAAAGTTCCATGTGTGCTCGAGAAGAATGAATATTCTGTTGTTTTAGGATGAAAAGTTCTGTACCTATCTATGAGGTCCATCTGGTCCAGGGTGTCATTCAGAGCTCTTATTTTCTGCTTAGATGACCTGTCTATTGCTGACAGCAGAATGTTGAGGTCTCCTACTATTAATATATTATTATCAATATGTGCCTTTCTTTTGGTTAACAGTTGGCTTATGTAGTTGGCTGCTCCCATGTTGGGGTCATAGATATTTACAATTGTTAGATCCTCTTGTTGGATAGAACCTTTAGGAATGATAAGGTGTCCTTCTGTATCTCTAACTAGTCTTTTTTAGAATCTAATTTGTCTTGATATGAGAATTGCTACCCCAGCTTTCTTTTGAGGTCAGCTGGCATGAAAAATGGTTCTCCACCCCTTTACTTTCAGTCTGGATGTAACTTTAGGTTCAAAATAAGTCTCTGTAGACAGCATATGGATGGGTCAGGTCTTTTTATCCAATCTGCAATCCTGTGATGTTTCATGGGAGCATTTAGGTCATTCACATTAAGAGTGATTATTGAAAGATGATTTTATTGTCATGTTGTGTGTGAAGTCCTTGTTTCTATAGATTGTCTCTATAAATTTCTGTTCTATGTCACTCTTGGGGTCTTTCTACTTTTACAGAACCATCCTAAATATTTCTTGCAGGGCCAGCTTGGTGGTCACATATTCTCTCAGTTTCTGCCGATGTTGGAAGCTCTTCGTCTTTCCATCTATCCTGAACAACAGCCTCGGATAAAGTATTCTTGGCTGCATGTTCTTCCCATTTAGTACCCTATGTCTTCCCAACTCTTTCTGGCTTGCCTCTGTAACAGATGCAACATTATTCTGATGCTCCTCCCTCTATATGTAAGAAATCTCTTCCCTCTCTCTGCTTTCAAGATTGTTTTCTTGGATCTAAGATTTGCAAATTGTACTATTATATGTCATGGTGTTGGTCTGTTCTCACTGATCTCGGGAGGAGTCCTCTCTGTATCTTGGACATGAATGTCTGTTCCCAGAAGAGGGAAATTCTCAGCTACAATTTGCTCAGATATATCTTCTAGACCTCTCTCCTCCCCCCACCCTCTCTGGGATCCCAATAATGCTGATATTGGAATGTTTCACTGAGTCACTAATCTCTCTCAGTTTGATTCCTTGGGTCTTAATTTGTCTTTCCCACATTGCCTCAGTTTCCTTCTTTTCTATCATCTTATCTTCTAGCTCACTAATTTGTTCTTCTGCCTCACTTACCCTGGCTAGAGATTCTATATTGTCATTAATATTTTTCTAAGGCCTAGAATTCACCTTGATAACTGGTACTCTGAACTCTATTTCTGACATCTTGGTTATACCCATTTGCATTAGTTATGTGGCAGAGGCCACAGTCTCTGATTCTTTGCTTTGTTAAGGGTTCCTCCTCTTAGTCTTTCTGTTGAGGGCTAGTTGAGGGAATGTACAGAGTCCAAATTATTGATCACAACCCAAGCAAGATGCACCTGTTTTATTGGACCTTAGGATTGTCAGCCTCTTGTCTTCTGAGGGAGGGGCCTGCCATGCTGTTACTCAGGCAACCCTGTTTGGGCAGAGTTGCTCTGACCCCTCTGGGGGGAGGGATGGGCTCAGTGTAAATCAATTTCTGGGGACTTTTGTTCTCAGGCAGCCTTCTGCATCTCTTCCGAGAGTCAGAGCAGAAGTAACTGCATCCAAACTGCATCCAAAGAGATTGCAGTCTGATCTTCACTGAGCTCCAATAATGTCCATAATGTCTCCAATTCTGTCTGTGCTGCTAAAAACCACAGCATCCTGGTGCTCACTCTGGCAGCATATATACTAAAACTGGAATGATACAAGAAGATTAGCATGGCCCCCATGCAAGGACGACACATAAAACCACAGCATCCTGGGTTTTGCACCCCACAGCAGCAGTCCCAGCCCTTGCTCCCAGGGCCAGACACTTCTCTGTCCTTTGTGCTTCTAAAGCCACAAGTTGCCCCCTGTTTGCATGTGCATCCCTATAGCTCCAGGTTTCAGTCTGTGGCATTGCCCTAAAGTCCTTTCTCTGCCATTACTGGTCTTCGAGTCTGTGCCTAGTCCCCAGCAAGGGAGGCTTTTGCCCTCCTGGCTCAAGATCACACAGGCTCCCTCTCCTTCATCTTCTGATATCTGCCTGCACAATCACAATCACAGCTCCCCACTTCATACCTCGAGACTAAATGCCAGAGAGATTCTGTTTGTAGACATCCAGATAGATCTTCTGATTTTGTGAGTGTTCAGAATTGCCTGGTAGATAACCAGCTCAATTCAGGGGACCAATGGAAATAGGGTCCCCTTTTCCTTCACCATCTTTATTTCAACCTGACACTCAAATTTGTTTTTTAAGATTTTATTAATTTGACAGAGAGAGATCACAAGTAAGCAGAGAGACAGGCAGGGTGGTGGTGGGGAAGCAGGCTCTCTGCTGAGTAGAGACTGATGCGGGGCTTGATCCCAGGATCCTGAGATCGATCATGACCTGAGCCGAAGGCAGAGGCTTAAACCACTGAGCCATCCAGGCACCCCTTCAATTTTTAATACCATTTTGATATAAAGTATTATAACTTATAAAGTGTTATAACTTATAAAAGCAACCACTTATAGAGTTAACACAGTAACCTTCTGAAATTTCACTTTGACTGTTACATGTGTTATAATTTTGACAGATCACAAAGAAAATTTGTGCTTAGAGAGAAGAGACCAGATAATAAACTTTAATATACTTCCATGTGTACTTGAAAGGGGTATTTGGAAGTATTTTATTTTTTAATAACACATATTTAATGAAAATAAAACCTATTATTTTCCAAAATAAAACATTTAGTTAAAAGAGTGGCACTGATTTGTTTTGCTTGTTTTTTTTTAATATAGTATAGTTGAAACACAATGTTACATTAATTTCAGGTATACAACATACTGATTCAACAAATTTATACGTTATGCTACCCTCACCACAATTACAGCCACCATCTATCACCATATATTGCTATTATAATATCACTGACTATATTCCCTATGCTGTGTGTTTTATTTCCATGACTTACTCATTCCATAACTGGAAACCTGTATCTCATACTCCTCTTCACACATTTTGCCCATGCAGCCTCCTCTCTCCTCTCCTCTGACAACCATCAGTTTGGTCTCTGTATTTATAAGCCTGATTCTACTTTTTATTTGTTTATTCTTCTATATTTTTAAAATTCCAAATATGAGTGAAATCACATAGTATTTGTCTTTCTCAGTATGATTTATTTCACTTAGCATAATACCCTCTACGTTCCCCTGTATTGTCACAAATGGAATGATATTGGGGGAGGGAGGTTTGGTCAGAGAGAGAGAGAATCTTAAGCAGATTCCACGGCCCAGTGTGAAGCCTGACATGGGCTCAATCTCACAATCCTCAGATCATAACCTGAGCCGAAATCAGGTTTCAGTTATCAGTCACACGGTTAACTGACTAAGTCATCCAAGCACCCAGGATCTCATCTTTTTTAAGACTATGTAATAGTACTGTGTGTGTGTGCGCGCACATTCTTGCTCATTCATCTATCAATGAACTCTTAAGTAGCTTCCATGTCTTGGCTATTGTAAATGATACAATAGACACGGGGTGCATGTATCTTTCTGAATTAGTGTTTTCACTTTCCTTGGGTAAATGCCCAGTAGTGGAATTATTGGATCATATGGTATTTCTATTTTTAAGTTTTTAGTGAAACTGCCTAATTACTACAACTTATTCTATATCCTCCAGTATTTCTTATTTAAAAACTGATCTGATGCACTCTCAACTTATTTAATACACCTGTGAATCTGGAACTAAGTAGAAAGACCTCTTCTACATCACTGAGCTAGCTATTATGAAGCTCTTAAAAATTATTCTAAATATAAAGTCCTTAATCAGAGTATTTATACATATAATTTTCATCATCTTAATAGTCTATTTTCCTGATTAACAGATAATAAAAAGTAAAACTTAAAAAGAAAAAAGAAATTATTATATCTCTCATTCTGCCAAGGAGCAGAAAAATACAAATGTGTTTTAGAAGTATTTATATCGTCTATGGCCATACCACCCTGAACGCGCCGATCTCGTCTGACCTCGGAAGCTAAGCAGGGTTGGGTCTGGTTAGTACTTGGATGGGAGAAGTATTTATATCAATAAAGTAAAAAAGCAAAAAAGCATTTGTTATATATATTATTTCTATTGAGCCTGGAAAAATGAGGCATTACCATACATACGGTTTCTAAAGGATATTAATTAAATCACATTATATTGTGGTTTACATTGGTGATTTTTCAAACCACACAGTCATCAAGTAATGTCACCTTTACTTCAATAAGATACTGATATGACTATTATAAAAAACAGAAACATTTCAAAGTAATCTGACTGATATTCAAAAAACAATAAACCTTTAAAACCTGCTCCTTTGCACCTTGGGAAAATGGATGGTTCTAAAGCAAAGGGAAGTAAAAAATAATTTAAACAAACTCCCTAAGGCCAAAGCTGAAAAATTTGGGCAACAAATTAAATAATAATAGTAATAGTTTTCAATCCAAATAAAGTATACTTACTCTATGTTCATAGTTAAATAAGCTAATAATTAAAAACAAAATAAGTAAGAAAGAAAAGCCAGGTATACCTTACAGAAGAATTCTAAATAATATCTATGTTCATATCATGTGAATGTGCACTGAAGGCTTGAAATACATTTCTTTGAGAGTGTCTAAGTGATGTGTATCTCAAACAACCCATGCAGAATTAAAGATACTACCACTGAAAAACTAGTTAAAAAAGAGTCCTACTTATTCAGGACATAAATACATAAAATGTATGTGGTAAAATTCATAAAATGAGTATTAAGAAGCTGGACTTATAAACGAATATATATTTCCCTGAGATTTAAAACAGAACGTGTGTGTATAAAATAAACCTATATATCACAATAGACAGACTCTCTCCATCTTTCTAAAAAAATATACCTTCTAGGTGTGCTTAGGTGCCCGAGCTACTGAGGGTCTAGGTCCGGGCAGCCGAAGAGTGTGGTAGGTAACGGTCGTCAGCGCAAGGGTCATTTCGTCGCTGGGCCCTCGCCCGCGGTGATGGTGGTTAGCAAGATGAACAAAGATGCGCAGATGAGAGCAGCGATTAACCAAAAGTTGATAGAAACCGGAGAAAGAGGACGCCTCAAAGAGTTGCTGAGAGCTAAAATTAATTGAATGTGGCTGGAAGGACCAGTTGAAGGCACACTGTAAAGAGGTAATTAAAGAAAAAGGACTAGAACACGTTACTGTTGATGACTTGGTGGCTGAAATCACACCAAAAGGCAGAGCCCTGGTACCTGACAGTGTAAAGAAGGAGCTCCTACAAAGAATAAGAACATTCCTTGCTCAGCATGCCAGCCTTTAAGATTGAATTAGATTGTGTTGTTTTGTGGTTTTATTTCTGAAAGTAAAAACTTGCCATAAATTAGGAATCGATTTCCCAAAATAAAATTCTTTTTTGTATGATGGTAAAAAAAAAAAAAAAAAATATATATATATATATATATACCTTCTAGTTGAACCAAACAAACCACCCTTTAAATCTCTTTCAGAAAATAGGAACCAATTTATATTTAGGAAAGCTTTTTAGTTTCCTTAAAGTGAAGATATTGTTTCTGAATAGATATAAATGAAAGTATATCTAGAGTATCAATAATTTCATATAAAATCTGGAAGAAGTTGAAAAGAGAATTAAAATAAGAGCAGCTATGAGTTGATGAATAGGTGATATGTAAAGGGGTACTCAATAGACTGTTAGGTATTTTTGTGATGCTTAAATTTTTCCATAATTAAAAATTTGAACAGTGAGTTTTGACTGATGATCTACTAAAAAGCTATAGTACTGAAGATACTATGGTACTAGTTAAAGAATAGACATATTAATGTGATAAAACATAAAAACAGACCCACATGAATATATAGCCAACTGATATTTGACAAAGGGGTAAAGGCAAATCTATGGAGAAAATGCAGTCTTTTCAACAAATGGTGCTAAAACAACTAGACATTTATGTGAAAAAAAAATCAATCTAGACCCAGATCTTATAATCCAAAAATTCATTCAAAAAAAGGTTTACAACTATAAAACATAAAAACTATAAAATTCCTGAAAATAACGTATGACAAACTCTAGATAATTTTTAGATAAAACATTAAAGAATTAGTCCATGAAAGAACTAATTCATTAAGCTGGATTGCTTTAAAATCAGAAACATCTACTTTGCAAAAGACAATGTCAAGACAAAGAAAAGACAAGTACAGACTTGGGAGAAATATTTGGAAAAAGCATACCTGATAAAGTTGTTATCCAAAATAACATGGAAGGCTTTTTTTTTTTTTCACACATCACAAAAACCTCACAGGTCCAGTTACCATCTGTCACTACATAAAGTTATTACAGTATCAATGACTATCTTCTCCATGCTACATACAACCTCCGGATGACTTACTTATTTTATAACTGGAAGTCTGTAACTTCTAATCCCCTTCATCTATTCCACACATCCCCATAACCCACCCCCCTCTGGCAACCACCAGTTTGTTCTCTGTAAGTCTGTTTCTTTGTTTCTTAGATTGTACTTAGAAATGAAATCATACAGTATTTATCTCTGACTTACTTCATTTAGCATAATACTTTCTAAGTACACCCATGTAATTGCAAATGGCAAGCTTTTATTCTAGCTGAATATTTCACTGTGTGTGTGTGTGTGTGTGTGTGTGTGTGTGTGTATGTATCACATCTTCAATCTTCATCCATTCATCCACTGAGGAACTCTTTTAGGTTACTTCATATCTTGGCTAGTGTAAATAATGCTACAATGAACTTATGGGTGCAGCTACAACTTTTAAATTAGTGTTTTCATTCTCTTGGAAAAATACCCAGAAGTAACAATGCTGGGTCATATGGTGATTCTATTTTTAATATTTTGAGGAATCTCTATACTGTTTACCACAGTGGCTGCACCAATTTACATCCCCACCAATAGTGCATGATAGTTTCCTCTTCTGTACTTCCTCACCACGTTATTTCTTTTTGTTAGGTAATGGCCATTCTGACAGGTGTGAGGTGATATCACATTGTGGTTTTTATTCATACTTCCCTGATGATCAGTGATACTGAGTATCTTTTCATGTGTCTGTTGGCCATCTGCAGCTCTTTGTTGGAAAACTCTATTCAGGTCCTCTGACCATTTTTTAATTGGATTTTGTTTTATTGTTGTTGACGTGTATTGAATTCTTTATATATTCTGGATATCAACCCCTTATCAAATAAATCATTTGCAAGTATCTATCTTCATTCAGTTAGGTTGCCTTTTCTTTTTGTTGATGGTTTCCTTCACTGTATAAAAGCCTTTTAGCAATGCCTGGGTGGCTCAGTTATTTGGGTATCTGCCTTCAGCGCAGATCATGATCCCTAGGTCCTGGGATTGAATCCTGCATCAGGCTCCTTGCTCAGTGGGGATCCTGCTTCTCGCTTTGCCTGCCCCTCCCCCTACTTGTGTTCTCAATCTCTCTGACAATTAAATACAATCTTAAAACTAAACAAACAGGAGCACCTGGGCGGCTCAGTGGTTAAGCGTCTGCCTTCGGCTCAGGTCATGATCCCGGGGGTTCTGGGATCGAGCCCCACATCGGGCTCCCTGCTCAGCAGGAAGCCTGCTTCTCCCTCTCCCACTCCCCCTGCTTGTGTTCCCTCTCTCGCTTTGTCTGTCTCTCCCTGTCAAATAAATAAAATCTTAAAAAAAAAAAAACTAAACAAACATAAAAACTTTTTAGTTTGATGTAGCCCCATTTCCTCCCCCCCTTTTTGTTTTGCTACTGTTGCACGTAACAACTAAAGACACACCCCCCAAAATATTGTTATACCTCATAGCAAACTGATATGTATTCTTCCAGGATTTTAATGGTTTCAGGTCCTACATTTAAGCCTTTAATCCATTCTGTGCTTATTTTTGTACATGGCAAAAGAAAGTGGTCTACTTTTACCAACACCATTTATGGAAAAAGACACTTTCCCATTCTATGTTCTTGTCATCTTTGTCATGAATAGACCATTAGGGGTGGGTTTATTTCTGGGCTCTTTATTCTACACCATTGATCTATGTGTCTACTTTTGTGCCAGTTACTGTTTTGATTAATATAGCTTACATATACTTTGAAGTCAGGAAGCATAATTCCTTTAGCTTTGTTCCATGTTCCCAAAATTACACTGGCTACTCAAGGTCTTTAGTGGTTCCATACAGTCTTTAGATTATTTGTTCTAGCTCTGTGGGAAATGACACTGGTATTGTAATAGGAACTGCAAGGAATCTGTAGATTACTTTGGGTAGTCTGGACATTTTCACTATTAATTTTCCTTACACATGAGCAGGGTATATCTTTACATTTATCTGTGTTGTCTTCAATTTCTTTCATCAATCTCTTAAACGTTTCAGAGTACAAGTTGTTCAACCCCGTGGTTAAATTTTTCCTAGGTTTTGTTTATATATATATATATATATATATATATATATATATATATATATAAAAATGTATATGGGATTACTTTCTTAATTTCTCTGATAGTTCATTGTTAGTATATAGAAACAACAGATTTCTATATATTGTTTCCTGAAAGTTTACTGAATTCGTAAGTTACTTCTAACAGTTTTTTGAGTCTTTAGGGTTTTCCGTATCTGGTATCATGTAATCATCAATACTCAGTTTTGTCAGTCTTGTCCTTTCCAACTTGTATGTCTTTTATTTCTTTTCCTTGCCTAATTGTTATGCCTAGGACTTCCAATACTATGATAAATAAAAGTGGCTAGAGTTAGCATCTTTGTCATACCCCTGATCTTAGAGGAAAAGTTTTCCTTGTTGGCTGTGATGTTAGCTATGGATTTATCGTATATGGCCTTTATTATATTGAGGTATGTTCCTGCTATACCCACTTGGTTGAGAGTGTTCTATCATAAATGGATGTCAAATATTTGCAAATGCCTTTTCTGCATCTTACAAAATGATCCTATGACTTTTAACCTTTATTTTGCTAATGTGGTACATCATGTTGATTGATTTGTTAAACCATTCTTGCATCTCTAAAACGAATCCCACTTGGTCAATCCCACTTGGTCACGGTGTATGATCCTTTTAATATATTGCTGGAACTTGGGGTGCCTGGGTGGCTCAGTGGGTTAAGCCGCTGCCTTCGGCTCAGGTCATGATCTCAGGGTCCTGGGATCGAGTCCTGCATCGGGCTCTCTGCTCAGCAGGGAGCTTGCTTCCCTTCCTCTCTCTCTACCTGCCTCTCTGTCTACTTGTGATCTCTATCAAATAAATAAATAAAATCTTTTAAAATATATATATATATATATATTGCTGGAACTTAATTTGCTAATATTCTATTGAGGATTTGTTCATCTACGTTCGTCAGGAATACAGGCCTGTAATTTTCTTTTTCTGTTGTGTCTTTGGTTTTCCTATCAGGGTAACTCTGGCCTAATTAAATGAGTTTGGTAGCTATGCTTCCTCTTCAATTTTTTGGAGTAAGTCGAGAAGTACAAGTATTAACTCTTTTTCAAATGTTTGTTAGAATTCACCCGTAACACCACCTGGACCTAGACTTTTGTATATTGGGTGTTTTTGATTACTAATTCAATTCATTTTGAGTGGTTGATCTATTCAGATTTTCTCCTTCTTCATGATTCAGTCTTTGAAGATTGTATGTTTCTAGGAATTTATCCATTTCTTATATATTGTCTAATATTTTGGCATATAACTATTTATAATATTCTCCTGTAATCCTTTGTATATCTGTGGTATTGTTTACAATTCCTCCTCTTTCATTTCTAATTTATTTCGGCTCTCTTTTTTTCTTGATGAGTCTGGCCAAAGGTTTATTGATTTTGTTTAACCTTTCTAAGAACAAGCTCTTAAGTTACTGATCTTTTCTTTTCTTTTCTTTTTACATCTCTGATCTATTTCAAAATGTTGTTTTTATTATTTCCTTCCTTCTTCTAAATTTGGACTTCATTTGTTCTTTTTCTAGTTTGTTTTTTTTTTTTTAAGACTTCATTTACTTGAGATAAACTGAGAGACAGACCACAAGCAGGGTGAGGGACAGAACGGGAAGGAGAAACAGTCTCCCTCATGAACAAGGAGCCTGATGTGGGGCTTGATCCCAGGACCCAGAGATCATGACCTGAGTTAGAGGCAGGGGCTTAATCAACTGGACCAACCAGGTGTGCCTTTCTAGTTCCTTTAAATGTAAAGTTAGAGGGTTTGATATTCCTCTTTTTTCTTGAGGTAGGCCTATATTATTATGAAATTCCCTCTTGAAACCATTTTTGCTTTGTCCCAAAGATTTTGGATTGCTGACTTTCCATTTTCGTTTGTCTCAAGGTATGTTCTGATTTCCTCTTTGAATTTTTCATTGACCTACTGTTTAATACCATGCTGTTTAGTTTCAATGTGTTTGTGGTTTTGTTTTTTTTCCACTTTTATGTAACTGATTTTTAGTTTCATAGCATTGTGGCCAAAAAGGTGCTTGTTATGAATTAAATGCCAATTTTATGGAGACTTGCTTTGTGGCCTACTGTGTGATCTATCTTAAAATACTGGTACCCCCATTGCGGAGGGTATTTGCTTTGGTGAGTGCTGTGAAATGTGTAAACCTGGTGATTCACAGACCTGTACCCCTGGGGATAAAAATATATGTTTATAAAAAATAAAAAATTTAAGGGGCACCTGGGTGGCTCAGTGGGTTAAGCCGCTGCCTTCAGCTCAGGTCATGATCTCAGGGTCCTGAGATCGAGTCCCGCATCGGGCACTCTGCTCAGCGGGGAGCCTGCTTCCTTCTCTCTCTCTGCCTGCCTCTATGCCTACTTGTGATCTCTCTCTGTCAAATAAATAAATAAAAATCTTTTAAAAATAAATAAATAAATAAATGAAAAATTAAAAAAAAAATACTGGTATCCATCGTTTCTTCAAACCAATTTGCATGGTATACATTTTTCATCCCTTCAATTTTCAGTCTGTACATCTTTACATCTGGAGTTTCTTGTAGGCAAAACCTATAAGGGTCGCATGTTTTTATCTATTCAGCCATATTATATCTTTTGAATGCAAAATTTAGTCCATTTACATTTAAAATAATTATCAACAGGTATATGCTTATTGCCACTTTAACTGTTTTCTGTTTTTGCAGTTCCTCCCTGTTCCTTTCTTTTCTATCTTTCTTTGTGGTCTGATAACTTTCTTTAGTATTATGTTTAGATTCTTTTTCCTTTCTATATTTACTTTTTAAGTTTTTTTCTTTGTGCCTACCATGAGGTTCCCCACTTAACATCTTATGTATGTAACAGTCTTTGAGTTGATAATAAATTAATGTTGAGCACATTCCAGAACTTTATATTTTTACCACACCCCATTTAATATTTCTGTTGACACTTTTTTTTTAAAAGATAGTGCATAAGAGAGAGAGTTATGCATCCAAGCAGGGGAAGGGGAAGAAGGAGAGAGAGAATTTCAAGCAGGCTCCATGCCTAGCACATGCCCAGGATACACGGCTTAATCTCACAACCCTGAGATCGTGACTGCCAAAAAAAAAAAAACCCAGCCAGCACCTAACCAACTGTGCCACCCACCTGGCCCCTGACACATTTTACATCTTTTTATTTTATATACCTCTTAACTAATTATTGCATCTTTAATTAATTTTACTACTTTGTCTTTTAACCTTCATACTTGCTTTATAAGTGTTTGATCTACAAACTTTATTATTTATTTACTTTTTCTGGTGAGATTTTTACTCTCATATACTTTATTACTAATTAGTGTCTTCTCTTTTTTAGTTTACAGAAGTTCCTTTAACATTTCTTGTAAGACCACGTTAGTAGTGATGGACTCTTTTAGCTTTTGCTTATTTGGAAAACTCTTAATCCATCCTTCAATTCTGAAATGATAACCCAATAAGGTAAAAAACATCTTGACTGCCAGTTTTTGCCTTTTAGCACTTGGGATATGTCATTTACTTCCTTCTGGCCAGTAAAGCTTCTATTGAAAAATCTGCCTATGGCCTTACAGGGTCTCCCTTTTATATAATATGTTGCTTTTCTCTTGCTTCTTTTATGATTTTTCTCTTTATCCTTAATCTTTACCATTTTGTGTCTCAATTATGTTCATCTTATCTGGAACTTTCTGGGCTTCCTGGACCTAGTGTCTCTTTCCTTCCCTAGATTAAGAAAGTTTGGGGGCATAATTTCTTCAAATAATTTTTCTGACTCTTTCTTTTCTCCTTCTGGGACCCCCATAATGAAAATGCAATCCTGCTTAATGTTTTACAAATGTCCCTTGGGGTATCTTCACTTAATGTTTTTTTTTCCATTTTGCTGCTCTGCTTGATGTTTTGCATTGTTTTTTCTTCTAGTCTGCCGATACATACTTCTCTTTCAACCATTTGGCTGCTGGACCCCTCCAATGTATTTTTCAGTTCAGTTATAAAATCTTCTTGGTATTTACATTTTCTATCTCTTTGTTCAAATTCTCACTGTACTTCTCCATTTTTCTCTGGAGAACCGTGAGCATCTTTATGACCATTACTTCAAATTCTTAATCTGGTAGGTTGCTTATCTCCATCTCATTAGTAACTGTTTCTAGGTATTTGACTTGTTTTTTGGTATGAAACATATTCCTGTTTGTCCATTGTCTGTCACTCTGTTTTTCTATGTGTATTAGGGGAAATTATTATGTCCCTCAGTCTGAGGACTGGTCATGTGTATCAGCTGTTCCATGTGGATCAGAAGTGTTATCTCCTCTGGCCATCAGAGCCAGGGACTCTTAAACGCAACCCTTAATAGGTTTTATGTGTCCAATGGCTGTGATAGGGCCATGGCTGCTGCACAGGAGTGGAAACACTCACTTGACCTGGCTCAGCCACTATGTGAGGCAAGCAGGGTTCAAACTGTTTGACCAGTCCAGTTACAACTTAGTCTCTACTTGAGGTGAATGAGGCTAAGGACTTATATCTGGCCCAGTGATGGCTGGAATACTGTCCAAGGACGGCAGGGCTGAACATGCTTGCCTGGCCCTGCTGCACCTTCAGTGCTACATGGGACGGACAGGGTGTGGGGTGCTTGCACAACCTGGCACAGCCTGGATGGACAGAGCCTTCTCTCCAGTGCTAGCCAGCTAGAGAGATAGCACCGACAATGATGACTATTTGCTCTATCACTAGCAAGTCAGGATGAGATTGCAAAAATAATATCCACCAGCACTTCCATCCCCAGACAAAAAAACTTGCAGTTTCCTATCTCTCTGGCAGGCACTTTAAAATTAGTAAATGGGTCTCCCTCATTTATGGTGGTGTGTTTTCAAACTGCTGCTTTTGCACTTATCTTGGGACAGGTGGGGTTCACACTTGAGCCCTTTAAGACCAAAATCTCTCTTCCCTATAGTTCTATGATTCTTTCGGTCTTAATCTACATTGAATTTTAAAACCAGGTATTTGGGGGCTTGTCTTCCTGGTGCAAGCCCCTAGGGCTGGGGTGCCTAAAGTGGGACATAAATACCTTCACTCCTCAAGGGAAAATCACATATTTTGGAGACTCCTCCTCATTGTGTGGTCACTATATCTGGGATAAGGCTGTGGGTGAGGCCATGTCTTTGCCTCTCCTACCCATCTCAATGTGTCTCTTTTGTCTTTTGGTGTGGAAGTGCTATTCACCCAGTTCTCAAGTTCGTTTCAGAGGAAAATTATTCTACTTATAGCTCTAAGTTTGTTGTGTACATGGCAAGAGGTGAGTTCAGTGTCTTCCTATGCTGCCTGAATCCCCCTGAATAAAAAACTGTTACAACTCTACAATAAGAAACCAAACAATTCAATAACAAAAGATCTGAGCAGACAAATCCCCAGAGAAGATATACAGATGACAAATACACATAAACAGAGATGTTTAACATCATATGTAATCAGGGAAATGTAAACAAAAATGAAACAATAATAAGATATCACTACGTTTTTATAAGAATAACCAAAATCCAGAACACTGACATTACCATATGTTAATGAGGATGTGGAGCAACAGGAACTCTTAATTCACTGCCAGTGAGCATGCAAACTGGTACAGCCACTATCAAAAACAATTTGGCAGCATCTTAGAAAATTAAATATACTCCTACCAAAGGATCTAGTAATCATGATCATTGGTCATACTCAAATGAGTCCATACAAAAACCTCAAAAACTCAAAGGAGTCCTACACAAAAACCACTTTTTAAAAAGCTGATTTATAGCAGCTCTGTTCATAATAACCAATTCCTGCAAACAATCCTTCAGCAGGTGGAAGGGTGCATAGACTGCTGTATATCCAAACAATGGAATATTATTTGGTGCTAAAGAGAAACAAGCTATAGAGCCATGAAAAGATGTAGAGAATCCTTAAATGCATATTACTAAGTGAAAGAAGCCAATCTAAAAAAGCGATAAAGTGTATTATTTCTAGCTGTATGATACTGTAGAAAAGCAAAACTATGGAGAGAGTAAAAAACTGTTAATTGCCAAGGTTTGTGTAGGGGAGAGAGATGACTAGGCAGAGCACAAAAGACTCTTGGGGCACTGAAATTATTCAGAAGACTATAATGGTGGAGTCATTTTACACAGAATATACAACACCAAAGGTGAACACTAATGTAAACTATGGACTTTATGTGATAACTGATGTATTAATATACATTCACTGATTATAATAAATGTACCACTGTGGTATAGAACGCTGATAGTGGGAAAGTTGAGGGTGTAAATAAACAGGGAGTACAAATGACCTCTGAACAACACAGGGGCTAGGGGCAATGACACCACCAGCCCCCAGTCAAAAATCCGGGATGCCTGGGTGGCTAAGTTGGTTGGACGACTGCCTTCGGCTCAGGTCATGATCCCGGAGTCCTGGGATTGAGTCTGGCATTGGGCTCCCAGCTCCATGCGGAGTCTGCTTCTCCCTCTGACCTTCTCCTTGCTCATGCTCTCTCTCACTGTCTCTCTCTCAAATAAATAAATAAAATCTTAAAAAAAAAAAAAAAGTTGTGTACTTTAAAAAAAAAATCCAAGTATAACATGGAATTGCTCAAAACCTTAACACATATTGATCAGGAACCTTACCAATAACATAAATAGTCAATTAACATATATTTTGCATGTTATATGCATTATATACCATATTCTTAAATAAAAGAGAAAAGAAAGTATTATTAAGAAAATCTTAGGGAAGAGGAAATACATTTACAGTACTGTATTTCCGAAAAAAAAAAAATTCACATTTAAGTAGAATCATGCAGTTGAAACCTATGTTTATCAAAGGTCAATGATATATTGAAATGGCATTTTCTGCTCTATTTTGTTATGAACCTGAAGCTTCTCCAAAAAATAAACTGTAATTAAAAAAAAGAACCGGAGGGGTAGAACCAGTGAGTTTAGTATCTGAACCTATCTCATATGAATATAGGCCTCCCTTCACTGTGTAATGACCACACCAAATGCTAATATAAAAACATCACTTTGCTATAAAACATTTACTTTCAGTAAAGAGAAATGTTATTACATTAAATATAAGATTTATGAAGGTAAAAAAAAATTACTCCTACTCTATAAACTGTATTTATAAAGTCACAGTTTATACAACTTTAAAGTACCATTTTTATTACAGACTCATAGAATAAAGTATGAAATTATGCTTAAGTAGTAATACTGTACATAGATTTTTTTTACCTGAAGCTCCAAATGCAAATGTTAAAATTACAGTAAGTCCGTGTTTAAACCCACAGTTTTTTACTCTGAAGATAAACTTTGATTTTAAGAGATCTTAGGACAGAGGGAGACTTGCTCATTTTATCTCAATGAATCTTTACTAAGAAATAAACACAAACTATAATCTTTATGTTAGTTCAACAGGAGTAACAAGAAATAAAAAATAAAACTGACAATTAAAAATTACATAATAAGGGCGCCTGGGTGGCTCAGTGGGTTAAGCCGCTACCTTCGGCTCAGGTCATGATTTCAGGGTCCTGGGATCGAGTCACGCATCAGGCTCTCTGCTCAGCAGGGAGCCTGCTTCCTCCTCTCTCTCTGCCTGCCTCTCTGTCTACTTGTGATCTCTCTCTGTCAAATAAATAAAATCTTAAAAAAAAAAATTACATAATATAAAATCTGCTTCCGTATGAAAACTGGAGAAAAAATCAAATACCTCTGAAAAACATTTTCTTCTGCGACACGTGACCAATAACACTGGAGTCAGTACAAATAAACAACTCAGCTGAAGTAATCCCTAATGTTAGCAAAGATTTTTCACAAATACCTTACTGGATCCTTAAACAACCCCATGAGGTTAGCAAAGCAGGTATTCACTGTCTTTTTCACAAGATGAAAGAACTGAGTTACACAAGCTTATTTGAATTTATCAGTAATCTCAGACTGAAAGTGGTGGGGCCAGGGATTTTACCTCTAAGTCCTAATTCCTCATCTTGTCCTCTCTCTCTTTATAAAAAGACACTGAATGTATCCACTTGCCTTCTAAATTCAGTGATAGCCTAGTGGACCCTAGCATAATCTTAAGATTTGTACCAGGATAAAAGAATCTCTGCAGTCTGCTATGGACACAGACTATTACCTAATGCTTAAAAGCTATGCAGAGGAATACATCATGAGAGTCTCATGTGATCTGAGATACCTGTATTAGCACAGAAACAAAATACCATAGATTGGGTGGCTTAAAAAATAAACATTTAATTCTCAGTTTTAGAGGCTGTCAAGTCCAAGATCAAGGTGTCAGCAAACTGGGTTCCTGGAAAGAACCTACTCCCTTGCAGATGGCTGCCTTCTCATTACATCCTCACATGGCAGAGAAAGAAAGAGGAAAAAGCTTTCTGGAACCTCCTCTATTAAGGACATTATTCCCATGGTGAGGCCCCACCCTCACAACTCCATTTAAACCGAATTACTTCCAGGGTACTCGGCTGTCAGTTAGTAGAGCATGTGACTCCGTTTCAAGTTTATAAGTTCAAGGCACATGTCGAGTATAGATACTACTTAAAAATAAAGTAAAATCTTAAAAAATTGAAAAATAATAAACCTAGTTAACTTCCCAAGTCCCCACCTCCAAACAGCATTACCCTTAGGGTTAGGATTTCAACATATGAATTCTGGGGAACACAAACTTCAGTCCACAGATACCACAGCAATATACTGGTGTACATTTCTGTGACACTGCGTTAAATGTACCTAAAAAGACCAGAGTGGGTAGGTGATTAGCAATATCGTAATCACTTAGTTAAATTAACTATTTAGTATGGATATAGAACACCTTATCAGAGAAATACATCCACTAGGGGGAAAAAAAAAAGTCATGTCTAATAAAATTTTAAATTTAATATTTTTCTCAAAGAAAGAAAGAAGTCATCTCTCTCCCCCAAAATTATGTCTATACAAAACAAACCAGGATATGTATACTGGTTTGAGACTTTTTCCTTTCATGAGGTAAATGCTATGCTCTTCACTTTACATATTTTATATCACAGCCCAGTGACCACTATGCCACACAGGTGGAAGTGTGGGTTTGAGGACCATTGAACACTGAATCTCCCCCAATACATCACAATTATGGAAACACCTGTGCCCAGTAACTTTCTGTTGAGCCACTATGGAAATGCACGGTGTTCAATTGCCCACAGCACTTTTCATTTCTTATGACTATACATTCAGCTCCAATACGTAAGTAAGAATGCAACAGTTTCCAAACTTTGTTACTAAGAAATCTAGACCTATGAAAGGCTTTTTTTCAAGTTTTTCTGAAATAAAATATACTCATGACACATGCTGAACTTAAGTCTAAGGGTTCTAAGACATGAGAAAGAAGGATCCTAATTATATGAAAACTAAATAATTCCTATCTAATAATGAGGAATAAATGAGAACTGCTTTTTGTTATGTGAATGTATTGTAGAGTACTTCTCATTCAGTCATAAGTTATGAAATGTAATTAAGATCAACCTAAGTAGAACTAATCATGATTCTTCATGTATTCATTATCTCTTTACCTTACCCCCTGAAATAAAGAAAATATATTACAGAAGGTAAATGTCTGATGAATTGAAATTAGTGAATCTAATTCTCCTTTTGGACGTTTTATAAAAAAGAATAAGGTTAGAACAGAGGTCTTAAAATATTTGTAGACATTTCAAGGAGGAGGGAATAAATCAGTAAAGGTTTTTTTTTTTTTAAATCTTATGGAGAACCTTAAAATTCATATTTTAGGGAAAAAATTACATTTTATGGGGAAAAATTATATTCCAGATAAGGCAAGGGTAGGAAAATTAGGGTTCCAAGAAACAACAATTTAAATACTTTAAAAGGCAAAGTCTAGGTTATGAAGAACTCTTTAAATAAAACATAAAACTTTACAAAGGGAGCATTTATTCCTGATTAATTCCAAAATATGCATATGTCTAAATTAAATGATATCCTTTGAGTCACTTCTAGCAGTTAAAGTTGTTCTAAAAATAATGTATGGCTAACCAGTTGAATACAAAGCTAAGAATGGATTGTTCAGAGTAGAAACTGGAGATAAGGAGCAGAAGATATACTTACTCTACAATGCAGCAATATCACTACTATACAAATAAAAACATATGTCCACACAATGACTTGTGACAATTTAGAAAAAGGAAACTTACAGCTCATAGCATATAGCAAAGTTCAGAGATCAAGCACAAGAAAGCGCAGACTGTGACAGAGACAGAGATAAATTGTGTGCGTTACAGAAACTCTATGTTAAAGAAATGAAGAGGTGTAAAAGGCATAATTTATGATATTCACCCACACATATACCACTTATTTCATTCTTTATTCTCTTCTACAGTTACAAATTACCAGATATTCAAACTAAACAATTTCTTGAAGTCTTTCTTGTAACACAATTTACCCATGTAGGAATTTTTCAATTTTGTTCTTCTGAAAATGTCTTCATTCCACCTTTATTTCTGAAGACTGGATTTATTCAACATGGAATTCTTTGTTGACAGTTTTTCCTGTCAATAATTTTAAGATGATATTCCATTGTTTTCTAGATGTCACTATTTCTGATCAGCAGTTAAGTCATATCACTATTCTTCTGTATATAATACACTGTTTATCTCTGCCTGCTTTCAGTATTTTTTTCTCTTTTGACTCAGAAGTGTAATTATGCTATGTTTAAATGTGACTTTTTAATTGTTTTGCTGGAGAATTTGTTAAGACTTTAAGAATTTGTTAAGTTTCTTGGGTCAGTGTGCTTGGATTTTCCTCCTTCAACTAAATTTGACATTTTTTTCAGCCTTTATTTCTACAGGTATTATCTCTGCTCCATTCACTCTTTCCTCTCCTTTTGGGAATTCAGTTACAGTTACTTCATTCTCTTTGATATTATTCCACATGGCCCTGAGACTCTTACCTTGTTTTTCTGACTACATAATTTCTACTGATTTACCTTCAGGATTCTTGACTCTTTTACTGCCTCTTCTTGGTTACCAAGCCTGTCTAGTATATTTTTCATTTAATCATTTTATTTTTCTGCCCTGGATTTTCCATTTGGTTCCTTTTTACAGTGTCTTTTTCCTGTTCAGACTGCTCATCTGTTCATTCGACACAACTATACTGCTTTTGGTATTCTGGCCATATATTTAATAGCTGCTTTGCTTATCTGTAAGTGCCTTTTCTTGATTAGACTGAGGTGACTTTCTATTGACTGGTTTTTCTCTTGAGCAGCAGTCATGTTTTTGTTTCTCATGTCCACTGATTGTTTTAAAACTGTATTCTAGATATGATCAACAACACACCAAGAAAGTCTTCCATATACTACATTCCTCTAAAGTGTAATAGCATTTGTTATAGCAGATATTTTACTGGTCTCCAACTGCAAACTCTAGGTGGCCAACAAGTGAAATCTCCATTTAGTTCTTTTATCTTCTAAGTGCTGCTTTTTCGCTAGACCCACTGGCGTCTTTCCCACACATCCACATTTTATTGTTCAGCCAAGGATTTGGATCTATTTACTACATATTTCCAGGGGTTCACCCTTCTGTGGCTGCCACCATTCCTTTTGGAATTTCCCCCAAATATTTAGGTATTCAGCCAGTCTTGAAGTCTGTTCTCTGACAGCTATGTAAGTAAGGCTGTGGCTTTTTCCATCATTGTAGCAATTTCGTGAGTGATTTCAGACAAAAACCTGCAAACTCAAAAACCTCACACCTTGAAATTTCAGCCTTGTATATGTAGAATCTCTGGGGTTTTTTTCCTACTTTTGACTGTCTTACAGTGACTTTAGATGGCTGGTATTTGCTAAAGTTTTCTAGAGTTAACCAAATCAAGGCATTCCATTAGCAGAAGCTGAAATGCTAAGTCCATGAAGAACATCTCAACTGCAAGTCAAACGTCTTGATGCTTTTTATGTGAAAATAAACCTATCTCATATACCTCACCTCCACATTCCATTTTCCTCACTCTTCCCATTACATGCCATTGAGCCACATTATTGCCCATTCCTAAACCCACCATCTGTAAGAGGAATGTAGTTATTAACATTAACTAGACTAGATTGGGCTGAGGAACAACATGGCTTCTTTAAAAGTATGTGAATGCTCAATCCGTACAGAAAATCTGTTTGCAATTAAGATCTTTTCCAATGGGGTAGGCTGTTGGAGACATCTAACAGTGCTGCATTCTCTACATAACCTAGACAACAATGCACTAGAAGAATCTGTCTGATATGACTATTTTGGAACTATGGAATCTACTGAAAGCTTGCTACTTCCAGGAAGACTAGTGACTTTAAGATATATATCAGAAATTTAAAGTCTAGGGGCATCTGGGTGGCTCAGTGGGTTAAATCCTCTGCCTTCGGCTCAGGTCATGATCTCAGGGTCCTGGGATCGAGCCTTCTGGGATCAAGCCGTGCATCGGGCTCTCTGCTTGGCATGGAGCCTGCTTCCTTCTCTTTCTCTGTCTGCCTCTCTGCCTACTTGTGATCTCTGTCAAATAAATAAATAAAATCTTAAAAGAAAGAAAGAAAGAAAGAAATTTAAAGTCTATACAGACACAACTAAATGGATAACAGAATGGAATAAAACTGGATGCTTCTAATTACCACATTATTAGTTTACATAAAATCGTAATCTTTTCTGAGGTGAATATAGAAAACTACTAAGCAGCAAAATCACACAATTAAAGATTAATGTAAATAACTGACTTGTCAGAAGACTAAAATTCATTATTAAATGTATTCACTCCTTTATGCTATAGTAATAAGGCTAACACAGAGAAAAATATAAGGAAAAATGGATGATACAGACAAGAGAAATTAAAATAATGTAAGTATGTATGGGGGGGGAGCTCAGGAAGAAAGAGAAAACTTAGCAGACAGACACAAGGGAAGGGCAGAAAAATGAACCACATTTCTTAACTTCTTAAACTCTAAGTCTCTCCTCCTAAAAGTAAGTTGGTACATGCTGAAAGTCATAAAATACTTAAAACTATGAACATTCCAGGACTTCTAGGTAAAGATGGTGAAATACAGAGGATATAATCTCTTTCCACAATATAAAAAATGTGAAGAAAATAAAAACGTAAAAGTAACACAGTTCACTCAATACTAACGAAACAAGAAGGTCACAATCTATTGGCACAAACAAGTTTTAAGTTTTTTAAAACAGCAGATTCTAGCAAAACATATTCCTTGCTTCTTGAGAATGTTCATTAATAACCTTCTACTCGGGCACCTGGGTGCCCTTCTGCTCAGGTCATGATCCTGGAGTCCCAGGATCCAGTCCCACATCAGGAATCCCTGCCCGGCAGGGAGTCAGCTTCTCCTGCTAACCTCCCTCCTCTCATGCTCTCTCTCATCTCTCTCTCTCTCTCTCTCAAATAAATAAATAAAATCTTTAAAAAATAAATAAACTTCTCCTCCCCAAATTTAGACAAAAGAAAACAAAGAATCATTCTTATCTTTTCACTCTACTGGCGGCATTTGGGCTGGTGACAGAGGTTAATGGTGGAAACAGGTGGTGAGGAGAAGCAGGTGGGAGAGTAAACAACAAAGCTGACTCTCCCTGAAAGAGGTGAAGAAACTCAGAGGTAACACTGTCCAAAAGAAACTTTTATGATAAGGAAACATTTTATATCAGCACTATCTAATACAGTAGGTACTAGCTACATGTGACTATTGAGCCACTTAAAATGTGGCTAATGCATGTGAGGAACTGATTTTCAATTTTAAATAGCTACATGGGGCTAGTACCCCCTATACTGAACAGCACAGTTCTTGGATTAAATAATGGATAATGAAAAATAATGTAAAGATCAAGACTATTTCTCCACAGAAATACACTAGGAGGCATGAATGCTTGTATAGAGCATTTAGGAAAATTCTAGAAAAAATGCTCAGGCATTCTAAAAAACAAAACAAAACAAAAACAAATCCTCAGTCTCTGCTGAGGCTAAATCTACTATCCCACAAATTACTCCTTTCCCCAAATGCCAGACTACTAAACCAAAAAAGAATATAACATAAAATACACTCAACTCAAATTGAAACTGAGAGGAAGAAACCGTCTTTAGGTATGATTGTATAAAACTAAGAAGTTACACCATATCAGAACAAATGTCTGTACCACAGCTTCCCAAGTATTTACAATATGAAAAGAGCACAAAACCTCTGTAACATATTCACAACGCACGTTAAAAAAATGCAAAAGAGGGGCACCTGGTGGCTCATGGGTTAAAGCCTCTGCCTTCAGCTCAGGTCATGATCCCAGGATCCTGGGATAGAGCCTGGCATCGGGCTCTCTGCTCAGTGGGGAGCCTGCTTCCTCCTCTCTCTCTCTCTCTGTCCGCCTCTCTGCCTACTTGTGATCTCTGTCTGTCAAATAAATGAAATCTTAAAAATAAAAAATTAAAAAAATGCAAAAGACAAATCATTCTGGGAGAAATATTCCATTTCAAAAGTAAATTCTCCACACTAAGAACATGAAGTTAAGAAAACAGAAGCTCAAAGATGAAATGATAAAATTATATAATAAAGGAAACGTAAGACTGAAACCTGAGTGAATAAAAGCCAAATAACTATAATTATCAAATTAAGTAAAAACTGTTAAAGAAAGATAGAGGGAATGCCTCGTTGGCTCAGTTGGTTAAGTGTCTGCCTTCAGCTCAGGTCATGACCCCAGGGTCCTAGAATTGAGTCCTAAATCAAGTCCTCACTTAGCAGGAAGACTGCTTCTCCCTAAGTCTGCTGCTTCCCTGGCTTGTGCACGCGCGCACGCTTTCTCTCTCTCTGTCTGTCCCTCTCTGACAAATAAATAAATAAAATCTTAAAAAAAAAAAAGACAGATTAGATCAATGAAAATCAAATTACTGATAAAAAGACGAGAAAATATGAATACGTATAAAAAGACAAAGCCATTTTTTTAAAAGGTGAAAGTAGAGTAAGATTGTAAAATAGAATAACTGGCATTTCTGAAGCATACAAATAACAAATGGAACGACAACAACAACAACAAAAAAAAAAAACCCTGGAAGAGGGAAAAAAAAAAGAATTCAAAAAAATTCTACAAAATAAAGAAGTGAATATGTAGATCATATAGGATGACTCACTCTGAGATGCAAATTTACTAATCTTTACAGATTACAAAGAAAAGAAAATAGATTTCTGGGGGTTACAAACAAACAAAAAAAATCAATTTACCTGCAAAGAAAAAAAAGTCTGTGGCTACAGGGAGAGCCCTCTGAAGAATAAAAAAAAAAGGTATGACCCAAGACTATTATATCCAACCAAGAAGCCAAATATAAAAATAACATGACAATTCAAAGACATAAGGCCTAAGAAAATACTGATTCCCTAAAGAGATGAAAATGTTACTATACAGAAATAATATTTGCCAAGTCATAATTAAATGAACAATACACATTTGTTAAAAAAATTATAATACAATACTGCAAAGATGGAATAACGAAAGCACGAGACAATTTAGAAGAATGCCGTATCTTCCATTTCTATAATAAAATCAATATAAAATGTCTAAAATTCATAAATCAAGAAAGAGCAAAACAAACACATTACTAAAAAGATGCATATTACTTAAAAATGGAGGAAGTTAAATACATACATCTAAAAGAATTTGAGGTAACTAATTCAGGCGTGGGGAAGGGTGGAACAGGAGAATGTTTCTTATAAGCCATGTAAGTATTATTTACCTTTTTTATAACCATGTAAAATGTTTACGTGGATAAAATTTAAAATATTTTGTAAAGATTTTATTTATTTATTTGAGAGATCCAGAGAGAGAGAGAGCAAAGGAGGAGAGCTGAAGGGAGAGAGAGAGAGGAGAGAGAAGCTTGCTCCCTGCTGAGCAGGGAAAAATGACCTGATCCCAGGACCCAGAGATCATGGCCTAAGCCAAAGGCAGATGTTTAATCGAATGTGCCACCTAGATGCCCCCAAAATTTAAAATATTTTTAAAAAGAAACTTCATGAGTTAAAAAATTCAAGCAAAAATAAATTACAAACAAGAAAAATAAGGACTCTTTAAGATAAACATTCCATAACTAATGGAGGGAAGGCAAGAGAGACCCCACAGCAATATATGCACATGGTCCAAGGTTTCCCAATAAACTACATATTGAACTTGCCATCAATAGGTGCCTGAAAAATGTCTACAAAAACTTTGGTATTTGTATTGTGAAGTATGGATTCTACCATAACTCCTCACTACTCTTATTTAAAAACTTTACAACAGGGGCTGCTGGGTGGCTCAGGTTGTTGAGCATCTGCTTTTCAGTTCAGGTCATGATCCCAGGGTCCTGTGATTGAGCCTGGCATCAGGCTCCCTGCTTAGCAGGAAGCCTGCCTCTCCCCCTTCCATTCTCCCTACTTGTGTTCCCTTTCTCGCTGTGTCTCTCTCAGTAAAACAAATAAATAAAATCTTTAAAAATTTTTTTTTTTTTTTAGATTTTCTTTTTTATTTATTTATCAGAGAGAGAGGGCAAGAAAGCAAGCACAGGCAGACAGAATGGCAGACAGAGGCAGAGGGAGAAGCAGGCTCCCCGTGGAGCAAGGAGCCCGATGCGGGACTCGATCCCAGGACGCTGGGATCATGACCTGAGCCGAAGGCAGCTGCTCAACCAACTGAGCCACCCAGGCGTCCCTAAAAAATTTTTTTAATAAACAAATAAATTTCACAACAGTGAGATTCAAAAATAGTTCATAAGTAAGACACAAAATTTATTTTACAAAGAAAATTAACCTGTAAAGAAAATTAAAATTCAATAAAAAATAATCTCTATCCTGTAGGTCCTGGAAGACAGGACATGATGCACTCTCTCCGCCATCTTTGTATTTTCAGAAAATTGCTAATCAAGAATAATGCATATGAATTTTGCATATAGCTGTCCCCAAAAAACTTAAGAAATTTATCTCAAAATACTTTAAACAAAATTCTAAACTTGGAACTTTTTTACACCTAAGGTTTTATAACTGAAGTACATATATATATTGAGAGAAATAAAAGTAAATTCATCACTCAAAATTTCAAAATGGAATGCATACTGCCACTAAAATTTTATCACCTGGATTCATAAGTAAAAAGTAGCTCTGAGTACACAAAGTTTTAAGTCCTCAATCACGAAAGTAAAAAATTTTGATAATTCTTGCAAAACTGTCATCTCCTAGAGAAAGTTTTTTTAAGGAGCTAGATTCATAATAAAATTAACCATTCTGTCAAGCTGCAGTGCTCAAGGTTTCTTTCGGTTTATACTTAACATCACTAAAGGTTTTTGATACTCTTGAAATTTACTTATTTTTAAAAAAATCATTATTTATACCAAAGCAACTTTAGTCTTAAAGATTTACATTTATGCTTCAAGTATTCTCCCATAATCAACTTGAATGACACAAAGAAAATACATAAGTAATTTTATATCCTTGAAAACTATACAAACTTGACCCAGAATTTAAAAAAAAAAAAAAAGACCTACATGGACTGCAAAGAGTAAGGTAAATCTGAGAAAATAAAAATGCAAATATGCATTTTAGCAGTCTCTTGGATTTATTAACCTAAAAGGTTTAATTTCCATTTTCCTGCATCAGCTTTATTTATAAAATGTCGTGCCCTATAAATACGCTGTTATTTTCTATAGTCAAGCACCCTCTTAACAAATCTTCTCATTAATATGTAAATTTAAAGTCAATCGGTCTTCTCCCTGACAGCCCCATGAATTCCTAGTGCACTGTATAATCGGCTTTGACTTGGCATCCACTATTTATCATCAAAGATGTCAGTTAGAAAAATTATGGAAAATGCACTGCAATTGATATGACTGCAATCTACTTTGTCAACAGTTAATTGTTCCTCAAATCATACATTTACATATAAACAGCCTAAATACTGATCTATAATGATGCAAATAAGCTAAATTAAAAATCTCTTCTGTCCTGAAGAAGCTTGTTTGTATATGATGTGTTCATTTGAGAACTTATTGACAAAAGCATGTTACATCAACTCATCTCAAAAAGTATTTCTACTAATTTTCAATTCCTCAAAAAAACAATTTTGTTACCTTTCAGGCATATAAGCATAAACAAATGTTTTAAAAATTCAATGAGAAACATGATTTTTCTCTTTGAAAAACAAATTTAATTACAGTAGTTACCTAATTGCAATGTCTAAGCACTGTGGATTGAGGGGCCTTCAAAAATGGCTTCAACTGGAATACAATAAGCAAACACAGAGTAACTTATTACAGTAAGCAAAAAGATAATAAAAAGTCATGAGGTAGGAAAAAAAGAGATAAAAGAAAATAAAAGGAAAGACTGTTGACTTAGGGATCAGATTACTCTGTTTATATTTCTGGCTCCATATTTTATAAACAATATTATCTTAGGTGAGTTGTTAAAAATCTGTATACCTCAGTTTTGTCATCTATAAAATGGGTGTAATAATCACCACTGTCCTATCTCAAATAAAATACTACATAAGTGCAGCAAAAGAACAAACTGCTAAATTTAAGGTATCACAATGTTATTTTTCCTGTATTATCTTAGTATCTGAGAAAGAAATCCCTTGATTTTAATGAATCTGGTATGTTTAGGCAGTATTTTTACTTTAAACAACTTTTAAATCAATATATTATTTTAGTGAGGCTGTTTTCTCACTGTAAAATCTTTCAAGATAAATGACACTTTATATATCATGAAATGGTATTCATACAACATTTATACAAGTGACTTCTGCCTGTATGCAAAAGGGGATGAAGGCCAGAATGGACACCTTTATACTCTACCATCTTCGTGAAAAAATACATTCAAGACCTGATGGTTAAAGGATAAAATAGTAGTGTAACAAGTAAGCACTGACTATGCTAGAATACTGTTCCACTTTATCTTTCTATCCAAATTCTTAGCAATTCTTTACTACATGGTATGCTTTCTACAAACATAAGAAGTGAAAAATGGAAGCAGACAGGAATGCAGAATTCCTCTAAGTTTCTTCCAGCTTTATAATTCAGCTTGCCAACTTTTTAAAAAGATATTTATTTATTTTGAGAGAGAGTGCCCGCTGGGAGAAGGAGCAGAGGGGGAGGAGAAGCAGACTCCCCACTGAGCAGAGATCCCAATGAGATGTGAGGCTCAATCCCAGGACCCTGAGATTATAATGTGAGCTGAAGGCAAATGCTTCACTGACTGAGCCATCCAGGTACCCCCTAATTAAAATTAAAATTTTTAATTTTTAAAATTAAAACTACTATGTGTAGTCCTAAAAAGTTGGATGCAACTTTAAGTCTAGGCCAAAAAGCCTCCAAGATTATAAGTGGCTGGACTGCTCACTGAAAAGGTGCTCAGTGAAACAGAAGTCTAACAAGCTATAGAGAAAGATGGGTTAACTTGAAGAGCAAGCATGGACATGGTCTAAATGATGATAATTCATTTGAACCTTAATTTTTTTTTAAAGATTCTATTTATTTATTTGAAAGAGAGAGATCACAAGTAGGCAGAGAGGCAGGCAGAGAGAGAGAGAGAGGAGGAAGCAGGCCCCCCCCGCCGAGCACAGAGCCCAATGCGGCACTCGATCCCAGGACCCTGAGATCATGGCCTAAGCCGAAGGCAGTGGCTTAACCCACTGAGCCACCCAGGTGCCCCTGAACCTTAATTTTATAAATGTATTTGTACCAAAAGTCTAACATCCTGGATAATCTCTAACCTCTAATACTGCAATAAAGGATAATCCTTCTAAATCTTTCCTGCTGGTATGGGAGAGAATACATATGTATATGAAAAGTTTGTCTTACTTTACTGTCTTACTTTACTTATTGTTGTCTTACTTTGGAATCAACTGATACTACTATAAATTAATAAATAAAGAGAAATGTGTTATCCAAAGTAAAGTTTACAAGCACTAGAACAAGTGAAATTAAACAGTTGCCAGTAAATACCTCTAAGGGGTCAACTAAGAGGTTATAAGAAGGAAGATTTACCTTATTTCAGTGTGTGCATGAATTCCTTCCATAATTAAAAAAAAATTGTTAGAGTTACAGTTAGCTACACCCTTATAAATCTCCTATTTTATTGAGGTTTTCTTCTTTTCTTTTCTTTAAGCCCAGGAATCTTTCTCAAAGGAAATCATATTCATAGCTGTATATGAAAGATAGACAAAGATAAAGGCTGCTCTGTTTGGAACAGAGGCAAGAACCCAAGAGCTGCTGTCTAGAGCACCACTGCCCCCTGTGGTTGTTCCTGTGGCAGTGTTACAACATCCTGAGGCCTGAGATGCACATTTGAAAACTAATGAATTAGTCTATCAACCACGTAATCTAGAATAATGCAAAGGTCATATTTGCAAATATGTGGCAAAAGTAAGAAATTACTTAGCCCAGTTTCAGTGTACCCAGGACAAAGACCAGACTTCATCTTATGTTTGCAATAATTAATATCCAAAGAATCCACATGTGAAAACACACAGAATAACACAAAAATAGTCCCAACTTTTTAAATTAAAATTTAACCTCCCTGATTTGCAAATAGCTTTTAATATGAATTTTATCTAAAATAAGATGAAATAAAATTCAAGGAACAGAAACACAAATAAATAGACAAACTACAAACACAGAGATTTTAAAGTCTATTACATATTTTTAGGAGATATGGCAAGAAAAAATGTATTTTAACTCCAATTTCTACATAATAGCAAAGCAAAGGATTATGTGCACAGAGATACTGAAAATGATCTGATGGTGATAGGAAAGTAAAATTTTAAATCTTATTAAATAGTGACAGTGGTTAGATGAGGCAAAATTACTTTATAACCTTCTAATGGGAAAAAAAATGTATCTGAACAGCACTCTGGAAAAGAACTGGCTGAAATCAAACAACTTATTACTAGCAACAAAAAACTCTTGTCAAAGTTATTACTTATATCAAAGGGCCAAGACATTTGCAGCATGGGCATGTTGTTGCTTAATCCAGCAAAAGTGTCATCAAGCGTCAACTTTGTTCAATGACAAATAAAATTAACTTTATAAAAAAAAAGCAATCATTAATTTAAGTGCCCTATATAGCATGAGATTTTTATATATTAATTCAAAACATTTCAATTTTATTTTATTTTTTAAAAATATTTTATTTATTTGACAGACAAAGGTCTCAAGTAGGCAGAGAGGCAGGCAGAGAGGCGGGGGGGAAGCAGGCTCCCCGCTAAGCAGAGAGCCTGATGCGGGGCTCAATTCCAGGACCCTGGGATCCTGACCTGAGCTGAAGGCAGAGGTTTTAACCCACTGAGCAACCCAATGCCCCAAAACATTTCAATTTTAAATAACAAACACTTTCTTAATATTAAAATTAAGACGGAGTCCGTATTACAAACAGTCTTATGGATAAAGATATACTTTTAAAATTTTAAAATACTTTTTAATACTGATAATACTAAGTCACTATAAAAAGCATCAATGAATATTTTAAACATTTAAACCCTTAAACATCTGAATGCTTAACACATCATCTAAAATACGTATTATGAACACTCCTCTATTTGATACACATTTTCCTCTCACTTTATTTCTAATTAACAAAAGTGAAATGAACTGAACACTCCAATGTATTGAGCAACTAAAGTGTATGTACACATAAGTTTGTATACAAACCATTATGATATAATTGGGGTATTTCTGTTCTTTTACTTTTAGGCAGTTGATTTTAAAAATCTATACCATTTTTTCCTTTTTAATTGAAATGTAAGTTGATACACATCACATTATTTTCAGGTGTACAACATAATGATTTGATGACTCTATACATTACGCTCTGCTTACCACAAGTGTAGCTGCCATCACCAGGCAATTTTATTGTATATTCCGTAAGCTGTACATTTCACCTCTGTGACTTATTTACTCTATAACTGGAAACCTATTATCTCCCACTCCACTTCACCCATTTTGCCCAGTTTCCCATCTCCCTCTACTTGCTTTTTAAAAAGACAAAAAAGAACTATCACAAGATTAGAATGAATGTGCTATTCTTGTAACATTTCTTTTTTTTTTTTAAGATTTATTTATTTGACAGAGAGAGATCATAAGTAGGCAGAGAGGCAGCAGAGAGGCAGCAGAGAGAGAGAGAGAGAGAGGGAAGTAGGCTCCCTGCTGAGCAGAGAGCCGGATGCAGGACTTGATCCCAGAACCCTGAGATCATGACCTGAGCTGAAAGCAGCGGCTTAACCCACTGAGCCACCCAGGTGCCCTAATATTTCTTTTTTTAAACAAATTTAAAACTTATACTTAAATATTAAATATATACATAAAAGGTCTCTTTTGCAAATTATGTAATAAAATGTTTTCAACTATCAATTACGCAAAGAGAAGGTATTAAGTATGCCTCTAGTGTTAATATGCACAAGGTAAACAACTTCAATGTAAGGTTCATTTAATTATAAATTTTACTAAAATTCTATCAGCCTAAGTGAAAAAAGAAAACAAACATTTTAAAAGATAAAACAAGAAAAGGTAGTTAAAAGTTTGGCAATATTTACCTATAAGGTAATAAATTCTCTTAGGTATAAATTCCCATGTGCTAAAATCACATTACCCACTTGTATAAGTGAGTCCCTTGAATAGCTGAGACTTAAAGATATGAAAGCAACTAGCCTCAAAAAAAATCCATGAAAAAAAAAATCCAGGATTTGGCAATATCACTGCAAACAATGTACCAGGCTCTGCTCCTAACAAGGGCCTCTTGCCAAGTATCATACTAAGTTTATATACTACATCATTAAGTATATATCAATCAGTACCAAAATAATGAAAAATTATGCTTGCATTTGTTTCCTGCTTTCCAAAAGAACATGAAAAAAGGGAGCTCTCCATAAATATGCCAATCTCTATATTTTACAACTATACACATTTTTAAAGCTCATCCATTTTCTTAGTATACTTTATAAATGGAAGACCATTCAACACTTACCTCTTTCCAAGGACTGACAAACTGTGTACGAGCATATCGAGTTAGCATGTGGATTATGACAACCTGTCCCCACTCTTCTACATCAACTAGTAAATTACAGAGCTTGCGGTAATTCTTGTGAATCAGATCTATTCTATCCGGGCATACTTCTTCAAAAGCCATCACAACACTGCCAGCTACCAGCTAGAAAAGGGAGAAATAGTAACTCATTAAAAAACATTTTCCCTCCATCAAAAATTCTACTCAGGCATTACAGAGATGCAATCAGTGTTACGACAATATTTAAAGTACTCAGTTATTTAATTTAAAAAATTATTGTTCATGTATCAATAACAAGTTTTCGGTGTAACTCCCTTAAAGAATAATTTTTATAGCTGTGACATGTCTGAAAAGCTAGTACCTTCTTGAAATATTACAATTAGAAGTTTTAGTATTATTAGAAATTCCAACAATTTTTCATCAAGTTAAATTTTAATAAATTGTTCATACATAGATCCAATCTACTCATCATATATATTTATGTTTTCATCTCCACATTTTTAAAGCTAACCTAAGTTTCAATCTAAAGATTCATTATTTAGTATATAACAGCATTCAAAAAAATAAGACAATAACAAAGATCAGATCATGTCAGTTTAAAATAAAAAAGACAATGAATTTATTTTAAAGTGTGTGAGGAACTCAAGTACTTTGGTATAGAACACTTTCAAATCTTCAACATTTTAATCTACCTCTTAATTTTTACCAATATTTCAGTTACAAAGAAAACACACGGGCTAAAATTTTAGTGATTATAATGTATGTAACAATGTGTATAAAATGAAATAATGTAGTACCAACAAAAGTCAGCTCCCACCAAGACCAACTAATGAACCATAAATGCTGTTTTTGTAATTGTCATACTTGGGCAAAGCAGTAAAATTAAGGTATCTTTGGAATAAAGATACAAGCTAAGCACAATACATAATATACAAATACTTCTATATATGTACCACTGATATATGTGCAGTTAGCCAACAATATAATGCTGATGAAAAAATAAATTAATATCGTATTTTTTCTAAACACTGGGGATCTTCATTTTAGTGTCTAGAATTTCCCCAATGACTTAAAATAAGCAATTAAATAGAAATGTAACTTACAGAAATGGTACTTTCTGAAAAATATTAGATACAATGATATTTGTATTTTTAGTGTTTGTCCCTCTACTTGGCTGACATTTAGTTTATTAATATGCAACCAACAATACAATTCAAAGAAAACAGCTCAGAATATAGACTTGCTATTATGCTAAACAAGTTTCTAGTCCTGTGGGGATTTTATGAATTACCAATCAGTGTAAACGTGAAGCCGCATTTATTGACTCCAGCCCTGCCCATGTACTGGTGCCTGCTGGTCCCAGCATGAATGTACTTCAATCGAAAAAGCAAAGAATTGATTATTTGTGTGAACTAAATAAAAAATGTATTATATGTATAATTTCCTATTTGCTATTGATATGGAAAGGAAGTTAAGTTTATGTTTTCATCTCTACATTTTGATATCTCCTATACAAATCACTCTTCAAAAATTGTATTCTTTGATATTTCTAAACAGTTAGATTTAATACCATTTAAAAATCTCTTAAAACAACTGAAGTTTATGACATCAAACTACAGAATAACTTAGTATTTGTGAGATCTATCTTTCCATAGATATATTTCATATATAGGTCAATCTTACATTAATAGAAGAAATACATATCAATTGATATAGGATACTAAAGTACAAAAATAAATAATACCATTTAGAATAAAATAGTCCATGAAACAGAAAGCACAATGCAATGAAGTTCCAATTTAAGACATATTATGTAAAATCAAGTATTTTGCCTAAGCCTAGAAGATTTTTTTTGAAGTGTTTATTACAGACACCAATTAAAAGAAAAATTAGCTATCAAATGTTATTATATTTACTAAACTAAGAGCTATAGGTACAACATAATTCTAAAGTACTAACTAATAACATGAAAAAAAGAAAATACTTAAGTATAAATAAAGTTTAAGGTAACACAAAAATATTTAGAATATAAAGAAAAGTACCTTCACAAAATAAAACTGACTATTTTAGGTATTTCATTGTATGGATTTAACAACTGACCCTAGGTTAAACAATGACAGAATTGATAATTTTGGTCTATTAAACATTCAATATTCTATAAAACTTCCAGAATTAAAATAAAATGATATTCTCTGATTTTAAGACCAAAAATATTGGTCTCCCCCAAAACAGACAGTTAATTTCCATCTCACTGTGTCAATAGTAGCTTTTTATATGAGGGGAAAAATAAATCACTCCAACAAAACTAGCAATGAGCTCATCAAATTCAAATGCAGTTTTCCATTTATGTATTTTTTATATTAAAGCTATAAACATGGTTCATTTATCTTCCCTTGGTTGCCACGTTTTTCTGTGCTGTTGCTATGAACTTCAGCCATTAGCTGTGCTCCAAGGTAAACTACATGAACCATCAACAAAAGTGACAACCCATCTATGGAGTTCATATTTTCTCCAGATTATCTATGCTAGTTGACAAGCTGGTAATGAAAAAAATCACACTAAGCAAATGGTTCCTCTAATAACAATAAATTTTCTATAAAATTATGAAGGGTACAAAACGTTTCCTTGCATCTATTTTGTCATGAATTCTAATTAACGTTGCAAAAACCTGAGAGTGCTGGGTCATCACAAGAAGTGCATCAAGGTTTGATTGATAATATGGTATAAGTTGGCCAATGCTGCCAAGATTTTCTTCTCTTAAATTAATGGCCATCCAACCTGCCCTAATCATACAGCCCAAATGATATTCCCCTTCTTATTTCAATTTTCTTGAGGCATGGAAAATGGGAAAGATCAGTCATTTATCTTCTAATAGCTGGATAATAGATCTATCACAATAAAACATCTGCACAAAATCAGAGGTATGGGGGGTTTTTTTGCCCACAACAGTGAAGCTTTTACCAACATTAAATCAATAACTTATCAAATGGTGTCTTACCCTCATAGTTTAGTTATTAACTACCAATATATTTATTAAACATCATTTTTAGCTAAATTAAGGAGAAACTTTGTCATAAAAAAATATACAAACTGAATTTTTCAGTAAGCACTGACCTAATCTATTTTCTTAAGAAGTTCTGTTTTCTATTAGAAAGTTAAAAGCTTTTCAAAGGATTTCTTTAAAATTAACCTGAAAGAAACAGGAAATAAATGCTACCTTGCTTTTGAGGTGTCCTAAATAAGACTGTCCACCGCTATGCTTAAGTTGCTCAACCAATATGGATTTCTACCTTTTAAAGATAAACCAGAGAAAGCACTACATACTTTAAAAATGAATTTGAAACTGAACACCAGTAAAAGAGTGTTTTTAGGATATGTTAAATAGAGAGTATAGGAGGATACCAGCAAATCTAGGAACATACAATGAAGAAATTATATAAGAAAGCTGTAACAGCTGATTGGGGATAACGGAACATTAATAAAATATTCCCTTTTAATTTTACTGACTATAGTTGTGGGGTGTCTTTCAAAATTTATAGATAACCATTAGATAATAGTTATACCTCAGTAGCCCTAAAATGTTTTTCCAGTTATCTTACGATAACTATATTCTTTAACCCCACAATGTATTTTTAGAAAAGGACTATTTTTATGATAAATACTGGTCTTACCCTAGTAAAATGGAAAAATCATTCTATTTTAATAATGTTTATATGCCCACCTTTCCTTAAAATGAGAATTACAGAACTGCCTTTGAGATCTTAATTGTCAGTAAGTCTTGCTTTAGGCTAAAAGAAGCAACAGAAGGTGTATCTCCAAGTCAAATGTTAAGTGAAGAAAAGTTTCAAGTACATTAACACCTTTCAAATTGTAATTACCAGCAGCAATAGCAACATTAATATGGCAACAGTGATCCCAAGAAGCTCCTGATGATAACAAATAAATTCCTTTTCAAAATGCAAAAATAAACTAGACAAGCATAGTTCACTTAATTGGGAAATTTTTAAACAAAAATGATTTGGGATTCTTACTATTTTGTTTTTTTTTTTTAATTTTATTTATTTGAGAGAGACAGAGACAGAGAGAGCAAGCAAGAGCAGGCAGGAGGGGCAGAGGGAGAAGTAGACTCCCCACTGAGCAGGAAGCTGACGTGGGGCTCAATCCCAGCACCCTGAGATCATGACCTGATCCAAAGGCAGACGCTTAATCTAATGAGCACCAGCCAGGCGCCCTGATTCTTACTGTTTCAAACGTCAATACGGACATAATTAATTTGGGGGAGGAAGGAAATACATCTGTCTTCCTTCAATAAAGAATTTTAAAAGACAAAGTAATAATAATGCTAAGATCCATAAACATATGCATAAATAGTAGAATATTTTAAACATTTCTACAATAGGTAATAATCACACAAAAGAAAAAGTTACCATAATATGTTCTTAAAACATAATTAACTTAAAAAATGGGTTAGACAAGTTATAGCACGTTAGTAAATCTGAATCTCCTAAACTAAACCCAGAAAAATCAAAGATGAAAACCTCTGCCCTAAGCATAAGTAAAAAAGAAAGAATCTCCAAACTTCAAATTACATGTAAATAGAAAATTAAGTCCTAAATCCCAGAGAGTTCTCTTTCAAGCTTATATCATAAAACTTCACAAAGACCTATGGCAGTCTGGAAAAAACTTTCCATAACAAAGCAGTAAGGAGTTGGTGGTAAGCAAAAGAGTGAATTAAAATCAACAGGAGAAAGAAAAAAAAAAGTGCTCTAAGTGTAAAAATACTGCATAAGATTCCCAGTGGGTCCACTGGACTACAAAGAAGAAATTTCAAGAGGGATGGAGGTGGAGGAAGGATTCAATGAGACTATCTTGGAAAAGAACATTTTTAAGAAGATAACAGTTAGTTTAAAAATGAGGTAGAGGAAAAGGAGTCCCTCAGAAGCTATAGGGTGACAGAAAAAAATGAAATAAGAGGAGGAAATCTAAGCTCCTAATAGACCAAAAAATAAAAAAATAAAAATAAAAATAACTTTAGGACATTCACATCTTCCTATGGATGCTCTCCTTTAAAAAAGCCAACTAATAGAAAAGCATACTTCACTATTCTGACAGAAACATTGTTCTTGTACTAGAATTTTGCAAAACACCTCAAATTCAAATCATTAGCCCTGTCCAAAGAAATATGAAAATGTAGGTAATCCACACATACGGAAAACAAAAAGTGAAAATCAAAACAACTCAGCTGATAAAAAGTAGCCCCTAAAAAATTAATGATGAAGAAAAAGAAAACTGTCTAACATAACACTCCAAATTGAAGTAATCACCCTTAAAGAAGCATTTGATAATCAGAAAAATGAGTATGAATCAGAAATTCATAAAAGACCACAGAAATAAACAAAAGATATCAGGAAGAAATGGAACAGAAGTTTACTGAAACCAGGAAAGAAACAGAGAGGAAGAAAATAATCAAACATGATGATTAAATTGCAAGGTGTCCTTGCAAGAGAGCTGCTGAACAAAAGATTTAGTAAGGGTAAATTAAAGAAAAGTAGAAAAAGAACCAAGTGAACAGAAATGAGGTAAAGAAAGAAGTTAAAAGGTTTGGAGAGACAGTGGTTGAAATGTAAAATAGGCAAAGAAGATCCAACCTACATAAAATTGAAGTCCCTGAGCAAATAAAAGTAACAATTGAACAGAATTAATGTTTAAAACTGTACACTTAAAAAAAAAAAAAAAAAACTTTGCCAGAACTAATATTTAATTTAACTAGCAATCCCCATCTCAGCACTCCCGACAAAGGTACATGCTAGCAATTCTGAAACCCTTACTCTTCATCTTGGGCTGAAAGAGTACGTAAATATACTGAGGACAATGATAGCCACATTTTTTAATGTTGGAGAAAGATGCTGAAAAGGTAGAAGGCTAGAAGGAACCCTGTACTACTATACTGCAATTAGAGGCATCAGTATAAACTACTGCCATTTAACACAGAAAAATAGATTTAGATGTCTTTTGAGTTTAAAAATATATAAACATGCAACACTTTAGGAAAAAGGAGTGTCTCATAAGTGATAGACAATTAAAGCTCCTATAAGCTCTACCTGCAAACACTGAATATAACACACACAATTTGGGAAGCAAAGTGTTAAAAATGATAGTAAACACCTAACTACTAACATCAAAAAATTTAGTAATTATATTACTATCACCAAAAAAGATAGTAAATACCTAATTACTATCACCAAATTAATTCCACAATCATTCAACAAATATTACATACCTACTATGAACAAGTATTCAATGTCTTCTATTGTATTTTGGAAATAAATGGTCAGAAATTAATAACCAACTGTTGCAAATTTACAAAGAAGTTATCTTCTACATTCCTTTTTCATTCATTTATTTCTTGTTGGAATATGTATTAACCCCCTTCTATGGTGTCAGGCGCTATGATCCCAGTTATATATACAGCAGCTCTTTCAAAACAAATAGAACTTCATACATTAGAAATTACAAGCTATACAAATTTGGGAACTAAAATTTATGAAGGCTTAATATATAGCTACACAAGGGGCAGAAGTTCAGACACAAACCCCATTCTGCCTTATTACACAGACTGCAATTTTCACCTGTGATGTATTTTTTTTTTTAGGAAGACATGCACACATTTTAAATGGAGGTTTCATTCACAGGCCATGCAACAAATTTCTTTTAGTCTATAATGTAACAGAAATCATGGTAAACTACATTAAAGTAAAGGATCTGTCTCTTAAAGACCTTACTATATTCTTTACAATTCTTGGCAAAAGTCTTGCATGTCAAAGAAACTAAATGTTTTTGTATTATTATAAAATCAAGTTAACCATAATACCAATAATACTGATTCCACATCTGGATCCTAGAAGCAGATAACAAGTACACCACACAGAAAGAAATCAAAATTTCTGTCTTTATTTATTGGGCAGATCTGTATTTACTTAGCTCCTTTATTACATCAAGCATTATAGAAGAACAACAATGAAGATTTCTGCTATATTATAGACTAATTTTGCTGAATGGCTTAGGAATGAAATCCCCAACCATATTTTCATGTATAATACAATATTTTCAAAGTAAATGGGGCAGGGAGTACATAGAGAAAAACTCATTAAAGGAAGTAAAATGTTCAAAAGAACATATTCATAATGTAAAAAGAAAGCAGTAAAGGAAAAAGGAGGGACAAAAGAGATATGAGATAGGGAAAACAAGTAAATAACAGCTATAAATTCAACTAAATCAATAACATTAAATGCAAATGGATTAAACAACCTAACCAAAACGTACATGTTGTCACAGTGGATTAAAAAACAATATCCAACTATATACTGTCTACAAGAGATACAAAATTGGATTGGATTCAAAATTACCAAAAGGTTGAAAGTAAAAGCAAAGAAAAAGATCATCTGAACAGCAACTATAAGAAGGCAAAAGAGCTGTACTTGTATCAGACAAAATACACAGATCCCATGGGTCATCCCTATTCCTAGATTTCATTATCACTATACAAAAGAAAGGGAGTGGGGAAGAGACCAGGAGGAGATTAAGTACATTCACAAAAGATGACTCAAAGTAGCCAGTAAGATGACTCTTACTAGTAATAAAACAGTCCTACAAATAAAAAAATGTTTTAGAATATTTTTTTAAAAACACATTTATAATACTCTAATTTTAAAATATCTCTTTAATACTTCATTTTAAAACAATCTATTTGTTCCCAGGTGATTCAGCCTTTAAAAATCCTAATAAATCATTGCTTGAAATAAAAACTTTTATACTCAAAGCAGTCAAAAACTGGGCGCCTGGGTGGCTCAGTGGGTTAAGCCAATGCCTTCAGCACAGGTCATGATCTCAGGGTCCTGGGATCGAGTCCCGCATCGGGCTCTCTCCTCAGCAGGGAGCCTGCTTCCCTCTCTCTCTTTCTCTCTCTCTGCCTGCCTCTCCATCTACTTGCGATTTCTCTCTGTCAAATAAATAAATAAAATCTTTAAAAAAAAAAAACCGTCAAAAATTAAGCCACATATTAAAAAAAGGATCCCCCCCCAATTTATTCTTCTGATTCCGGACGAAGAAACACGTAACAAGCTAAAATTCTAAATACAACATTTCTCTTTATAAACACATTTTTATTCTTCAAAGATTTTAATGAACTCCATTAATATTTACACCACTTCAAAATCAGTAAAAATAATTTTACCACATATACAATGGCAAAATGATACTACGTAAATAAAACACAAATTTACTTTGACATAAGAAGGTTATCACTTACTGTGCTTTTATCCTTTAGAAGTTTTTCAATTACTTCAATTAACATTTCCTTCTGCTCTGGATCAAGGCTAAAACATAAAAAGAAAAGAACACACATTAAAATTTTTCCTTTAATTCAAATTTTAAAATGAAGCTAGTAACATCAAGAATATTAAGAAAATTTTTTAGGGGACAGGGAAAGCAAGAATTACGTAAAGATAGAAAGAAACAAAACAAAACTTTTTTCTCCCAAATGTGTCCTAATCTTTCTCTGTAAAATTGCTTATATTAATTAAACCTGAATTCTTTTTTTAACTGAGGGAAAAAAGGAACAGAACAGTAATGATTTATGACTACAGATACATAGTGGTCAAAAAAAAAAAAAAAGAGAATTCCCAAATAAAAATTTTCTATCGTTTCCGTTCTGTAATAGAGTCAAAAAAATACAAGCAAAGGCTTACATATATACAAAATTCAGAAATGAATCCTATCCTATCCTATCCTATAAACATTTCTAACCACTGAAATACTAGTAACTATAATTTCTTCCTAACATGGAATTCAACTGTTGTCCATTTACTGTGAAGCGGAGAATAGTTATACAAAGACAAATAAGATAGTCTAGTAAAGAAAGTCCCAAACATAATCATTGCATATAACAGAAACATGTATAAAGGATAACAGGAATATGAAGAGCACCAATGGAGTAAGAAAGATTATGGAGGGTTTCTAACAAGAAGTGACATCACAGAAGAATCTTAACAATTTGGCTTTAACTGAAAATAGGAGGAAATTTCCTAGATTGAAACTAAACAGATGGTTTTAAGTTAAAAACATTTTATGTAGAGCACTAACAGGCAGTACTGAGCTATTATACGGTAAATTTCAGCCAAAGAGAATAAAGGGTTGGGGCTGGAGAAGTAAAATGGGCTCCAGTGAGGGACTTTAAATTTGTCACAGTTGAACTTGGAACCTATTCTGCAAGTACATAAACAAGAAAAGATAGAAGTATGATATAACTTTGTCTGACAGTTAACCTAAGAAAATGAATTTTTACTTTTCACATACTTACTGTAACTTTATTGCTAACCATTATAATTATCTGAACAAACTTTGTACTTCTTTCAAATTCTAGCTCCGGTCTTCCTTCTCTAAGCAGTCTTTCCTAACTAATCCCATTTCATGACATCTTTACATTATGAAGCCCTATATAATAACCTCCGAGCCATATCCTATCAAAGTCACGGTTAGTATGCCTTTCTATATACATATATATCATATTCTAATATCTTATTTAATTATATATCACCTTTAATTAATTGTCACTGGTTTTATTTTTTTCCTCAAATATGTGATAATACATCCTCTACCATTTTCATACAACTTACGCATACAACCCAACACCAAAACACAAAATGATCTTGATAAAAGCTTGTGGAATCAATGGTAACAGAAAATAATACCAAATTATTATAGATAATAATTCTTTTTTTCAGGCACTATGTTTTCCAAAAGGATCAAGGCATTGTATGAAATGTCGTACCAATATGGTATGTTGTTGCATTTCAAAACCAGCCTTTTAAAATCCAATAAAAGAGCGCTATAAAAGAATCAAAGAAGGGAACATCAGGGCCAAAGATGGAAGAAAGGAGAACAAAGTGAGTTGATAAGTATTTACTCCAGAGATACAAATGTAGTGATCTGAAAGGGCACCAGCATCCAATGTTTATAGCAGCAATGTCCACAATAGCCAAACTATGGAAAGAGCCCAGATGCCCATCAACAGATGAATGGATAAAGAAGCTATGGTATATATATACAATGGAACAATACTCAACCATCAAAAAAATGAAATCATGCCATTTGTAACGACATGGATGGAACTACAGGGTATTATGGTAAGCAAAATAAGTCTATCAGAGAAAGACAACTATATGATTTCACTCGTATGTGGTATTTAAGAAACAGAACAGGGGATCAAGGGGAAGGGAGGGAAAAATAAAACAAGATGAAACCAGAGAGAGAAACAAACCATAAGAGATTCTTTTTTTTTTTTTTTTTTTTTATTTGAGAGAGACAGAGAGAGATCACAAGGCAGGGAGGCAGGCAGAGAAAGAGGGGGAAGCAGGCTCCCTGCTAAGCAGAGAGCCTGATGTGGGGCTCAATGCTAGGACCCTGAGATCATGACCTGGGCCGAAGGCAGAGGCTTAACCCACTGAGCCACCCTGGCACTCCCGTAAGAGATTCTTAATCATAGGAAACAACCTAAGGGTTGCTGGAGGGGAGGGATTACAGGGATGGGGTAACTGGGTCATGGATATTGAGAAGGACACAGACATATAATCATGAGCCCTAGGTATTATGTAAAACTGATGAATCAATGACCTCTACATCTGAAACTAATAATACATTATATGTTAATTAACTGAATTTAAATTAAAAATTAAATAATGTTTAAGAAATTAAAAAAAAAAACAAAGTGAATCAAGAGGATAATACACTTTAAATTCTACCCTATAATAAATAGACAAGTCTTAATTTTCTAATAATAAACATTTATGTACATGAGAAATATATAAGTGAGAATTCAAATTCCCTTCAGTTTTAAGTTATAAAATCTATAAAATTATCATAGGCCCTAAAAGGCTCACAAGTGAAAACCAGCATAGGGTCTCTAAAACCAAAATAAAGCTAAAGATGTCTAAAGAATGTTTGTGGGGAAAAAACTGTCACTGGGTTTTACTCCGTATAAGTACAGACTACTCTTAAGAGCTAATCAAATAAGCCTCCATGAGGTGTTAACATTCCACATACCATTAGAGGTCGTTGGTATTATTAAAAAAGCACCTACCTGTACAATTTCTGTATTGCATGGGCTGCATTCTTCCTCACATATGGTGATAAATCAGCAGAAGCCTCCTTAATAGCAAGCATCATAATTGGTACAATAATTGGTACTCTAATACTCGATAGAACTCTCAAAGCACTTGCACGGATTAGTTGATTTGGGTCCTAAAAATAGTGCAAAAATATTCATCAAAATTTCAAGTTTAACATTCCAATTATATCTTTATGACACAGTTAATTGGTGCCCACAGGGTAAAATAGAACAACACTTGATCTTAGCCAAAAGGCCGAGAAGTGATGTAAAATACAACAAGAGAAAAAAGCTACTTAATTTAAAAGATTAGTATATGGAAATGTGTAAGAAAAAAAGAGTTAAATAAATGTTCATTTCTCTGAATAATGTTTGAACAAGAAAAGTAATGGTTATAATTCTAGTCAATCATTCATTAATAAGCATGTTGGGTTTTTAGAGATTCACAATTACAAAATGCTACAGGTTATAAATTTTATCTTTAAAAAGTCATGTCCCCTCATTACACACTTTCAACAACTAGTTGGTATAATGATGAAGAGTTCTTTGATGTACGATAATAAATAAAATATAAAGGAATCTACAGAAAAGGAAACACACCGGGAAAGATCTAGTTGGTCATACATATTATCTACACTGAACAGGCATACATATTATCTACACTGAACATGCATACATATTATCTACACTGAACAGGCAATGTGAGGGGCCTTTCAACTCTTTCAGATCACTACTGTGCCATTTAGATTCTTGCTCCAGTTCTTTAAATCACACACCTTCAACTTTACACAAACCTTGTAGCTATCTGCTGGCTCACACTATTATTTACCTTCAGAGCTCGCTGAAAAGTGCTTATGGACAAAAGTGCCAGATCCTGCTGTTCTTCAGCATACCGGACCAAGTAAACATATACTAACTTCTTGATCTGTTTAAAAAAAAAAAAATCATTTAATCCTAGCCAAAATTAAAAATTCAATGTTTTGAATACCAAATCCATTCTCAATTTTCCTGAAGTAAATATTTCCTGAATAGCTTATATTGTAATATACAGATAATACATTGTAGGATAATGAATAGCACCAAAAAGCTTATAAAATAAGCATTTTAATAATCTAATCTATAATAGAAGCATTCTATCAAGGTGTTCTGTAACAAACTCCAACAGGTCTTAAGGGCTAACTTGCTTCAAGCTTATGCACTCCTCGTTTGCTGACCTAAGTCCCTTGGTCTACATATGAACTAACCTACTTTCCTTGAGAACTGCAGACCACCGGCCTTAAGGAATAAAGGACCAGACTTCCCCAGAAGGGAAGTCCTGACCACACTGGAACACAGCTGCTGCTGATGCCAGCAAGTCTGTCCAGGGTCATGCCAACATATGACTATTTGCCTGGGCACCACCTTCTCCTGTAGTTGGCCCAGCACCAACCCCCAACATCCCATACCTTCCCCTTTAGAACTTTCTGGCTTTGCCTGGACATGGAAGGTGGTCTTTGGGACATCAGTCCACCATCTTTCCAGGCTGCCAGCTTCCTGAATAAAGCAACCTTTCATTTCCCACCATCACCTGTCTCTCTTGATTTTCAAGCACCAAACATGTGAACCTGAGTTCAGAGCCAGTTCTGTCGGATAACACTTTCTCTTGAAGGGAATAAGAAATCCCTGAGCAAAACTCAAACAAGAATATTAAAATATTAACTGAGGGGCGGCTGGGTAGCTCAGCGGGTTAAAGCCTCTGCCTTCGGCTCAGGTCATGATCCCAGGGTCCTGGGATCGAGCCCTGCATCAGGCTCTCTGCTCAGCGGGGAGCCTGCTTCCTCCTCTCTGTCTGCCTGCCTCTCTGCCTACTTGTGATCTCTATCTGTCAAATAAATAAATAAATCTTTAAAAATAAAATATTAACTGAACTGTAAAAACATTTTCAAAATGAAGGATACAAACACTAGAAAGACCTTGGGTTCTGTCCACTAAATACATAGTATTTGAACTTGTGTTTTCTCAACAATCAAAAGGTGCTGGAGCCCCAACCCCGACCATATGTTAACAGTCACATTCCGATATATATTACATGATATTTTCAGCTTAGTAAGAATAAGATAGACCAATAATATCAATTTTATGTAATAAAAATTCCAAAAGACTGGAAGTGTCTTCCAAAAACTGTTTTAAATGGCAATTTAATCACTAAGTCTATATAACAGAATTATGATGAAGAAAAATAAAAATAAGAATTTGAGTTGAAATTCATCAACTGCTTCTTTCTGACACTGCTCACAGCCTGTATCTTCCTTCTCAAGTATCTTAAGATACCAGTGTCTGATTAATTTCTTAATATATCAACAGAGTACAGATCTAAAAGTTTATAGAATGTTCATAGAGCACAGGAAATGAGGGGAAGCAGCTGGAAATAGGTGGAGTTGATGCTGAAAAGGAAAAAGAATGCTACACCAGGCCACATTTTATGTCCTACTAACCAATCTGAAATTTTTTAAAGATAATTGCCATGGCCTTCCTTCCCTCATCCTCCAATTTCCTATGACGCAATGTACTTGTTTTGTTTTTCTTAAGTAAACTCTAGACCCAATGTGGGGCTTGAACCTACAACCCCATCAAGAGTCACACGTCCTACCAAGTAAGCCAGCAAGGCACCCCAACACAGCATATTTTGGAGTTCCTTTACTATCCTGTTTGCTTCCTTCTGAACTCACCCCAATTTGTCCACATTACTTTCAGTGTAGTACCTCAAACTACAAATGAAGTTTAAGTAGAACAAGTTAAGGCCATGTTCCATGTGAGGGGCTTCCACTGATAGATCTTATTCTTAAGCATACAATATACCTTCTCTAAATGTACACTGACTAAACAAAGCCATATTTGAGTAAATGTCCTAGTCAGGTTTTCTTCTTTTAAAAAAAGGGCAATATCGTACATTTATCTATAGAAATTGTCGACAATCTAGATTCAATCCATCACAGCACGCTCTTAAGATAATTTTAGACCCCACCTTGTATTTCAACCTATTTGGATATTCTTTACAATTTTAGAGGTAAAAGTGAAAACTTAATGAGCATCCTTTCTACATCTTCATCATTATTTTTTTTTAAATGCTAAACATATTGTGTTAAGCTGATACTAATCCATTCTTCTCCAGTGTAAGGATAGGGTTATAGGTAAAAGTAACCAAAAAAAATTTTATTTTATTTATTACAAATACCCTTCCATGGTGAGTGGATCAAGTAAGTCTTAAAAACAAAAATAAAACCCTTAAAAAATTAAAACTCAGTACCCAACGCTGTCCATAGTCTGCCCCCAAATTCCTTTCCAGTCAAAGAGGAACAGTAACCAGATATAACTTGCACTTTTTTTGTCTCAATCTCCACTCACCTTATCACCCTACCTTCCCCCAAGTTCTGCTAATCATATCTTCCACAAAGCAAAAGTGAAACAATAAAATGCCCATTAAAGATGAACAGCAAAATAAATAACAGGATACCCATATAACATTATACTATGCAGTCACCAAATAGATTTAAGTAAATCTGCACTTGACATTAAAAATATGTCCTTGCAGGGGCACCTGGGCACCCCAGGTCATGATCTTGGGGTCCTGGGATTGAGCCCCACATCGGGCTCTCTGCACAGTGGGGAGCATGCTCCCCCCCCGCCTACTTGTGATCGCTCTGTCAAATAAATAAAATCTTTTTTTAAAATGTCCTTGTAAAATGTTTTAAGGTGCAAAATCATATGCATTATATGATATCACTTCTATACTAATAAAAATGCACACGTTTTTTATTAACCTAAGGTACACCATCAATTTTAAGATGTCCCATTATTTTATAAACAATAAACCCTGCCAATTATAAGTCACCATCAATTCTTAACATTAAGTCTCACCTGCAGAAACTTTAAAATACAAAACCAACATCTTAGAATGGACATAATATGGCAATAATAGCAAATACCTTATATATAGCAATAACTACATCCCAGGTGTTATTATCAATGTTTTACTTAAATTAACTGATTTTAAATTTACAATTCAATAAACAGGTACTATTACTCCTATTTTACCAAGGAAGAAACTGAAGCATAGTGAGGTTTAGTAACTTGACCAAGATGGCACATCTATTAAATGAAGAACTAGGATTCAAACTTAAGCCTAAGTTAAGAAATCTATGTAGTAAATTGTTAGCAGTGAGTATATCTGAGGTATTCACTCTTTATGCCTTTATTATTTAATTTTTTTACAATGAATATTAATAGTGTGTTCAGATAAAACAAAGATATTTTTACTTCAGGGTAAATCTCATCTTTCTTAATTTTCTCTACTATAAAATAATAGTCCTTTCGTGGATTATAAAAGTATTTGAAACTTTTCATTATTAAAAAAAAATCTCAAACTTAAAATATTTTTAAGTTCCTACATTTCCACAAAGACAGCTTTTTCTGTAGCAGTGATAAAATACAGGCACTAAAACTGTTTTAAACCTCTCCAACAGGTCAACAAAAGCTCAAGCTAAATGAACAAACTTTAGCAAGTCAACCAACCTATGACAGTTCTTCATATTGGAACATCAGCCTATCAGGAATAAATTCACTCAAAACCACCACCACCACCACCTCTGAGCGCCAATCAATCAACAGCAGTCTCAGCCAAGTGATCACATATCCACAGAGGATATCAACCCACTTAGGCCACTGAAAGTCCACAAACCGTTTCAATGTTCACTTAGAAGCAAGCAGTCTTACACAAGAATACAAGTAGGTTCCAAAATTATATAATGCTATTATATAAAATGGTAACCATGTGATCCAAAATATACCCAATGTTTTATATTATAGTTAAATGGAAATATAAAGTTTTTAATTACAGTTTAAGAAGCATTTATCTAATTGTCTGAGGCAGAAATAGCTTTTTCCACTACCAGATTTTTAAGTTCTTAAGATTACAACAGTGCCAAAAAGCAATTAACACTGCTAGTTGACTGATTTATACAATTTTCAATAAATCAAATCAACACACAGATGCATTTTTAAGTAAGATATTTCTCAACTCCACCTTAGAATGAACAAGAGGTTACTTAAATACCAGAACCATTCCTTATTCATCTGTATATTCTCAGGATCTGTATCACATGTCTGGCATATAGTAAGAGTTCAATAATTAGCTGAATGAAACATCACTGCCCAGTGGTAAACTGAAAAAATTTACCAAGATATTTCCCATAATTGCTACATCAGGAATCTAACATCACAATAGCTATAATTCACCAAATAAAGGCCTAGAAAAACATGAACATATTATGAAGAGATGACAGATATTACAACGATTGCCTCCAAAGTCTTGAACTTGTGGGTTTAAGAAAAAAAAATTAATCATTTAAAATATTCTTTTTCCTTACTAATTATATTCACATCCAGTCTACAATTCTCTGTAGTTTCGAAAGAAAATGGATTAGAGTCCACCCATCCCCTCATCCTCCTGTGATTTATTTCGCAGCAACACCTTTATTTATCAAGTAACTGTACAGCCAACTTTTAAGGCTGAATTATGAACTCCAGAATATATCCAGGGGTTTATATTGGCAACACTGAAACATTCAGATCTACAGCTGAGCTAGCAGGCATTGCTGTAATTACGCACTATTGGAGAAGGATTTTTATGACTGTTATAGCAAAAAGCATAACAATATTAAATCACAGAAGGTTGCAAAACACCAAATTTGTTCTAGTTCTGTTATAAGAATCAATCAATATTGACCACAAGAGGCCTATGCACTGACTGGCTGCAGGTGTGCAGAGAAAGCCTAGTTTCCCTGAAACCATTCTGTGACCAGAAATGGGAGTACTTAAAGCTCCGTGACTACACCATTCTCTGATCAGTTACCTTCATTCAATGTTACAACACTCCTGGCTGTAAAGCTAATCATAGCAGAGCCCCAGTAGGCTGGAAGAACACAGGCAGATCTGTTTAATTAGTTTATCAATACCAGTACATCAAACTTCATGAGTTATTGACTAAACCTTTGATTATTTTTGTACTATAACCACTGATTGCTTACTAGGTAACTTTTGGTATCATTTGACATCAAATGGAAGATGACGTACAGCTTAACTGGGTGTCTAAGGCAGCATGTACTCATAAAAATGAAATTTTGCAGTTGATAGCAATGAAACATCAATCAATTCTCTAAACATAAATTTTAAGAAGCTTATGTCAGTCTTCTCACAACACTAGAGGATTAAGTATAATTTCAAAAAACAAGGTATTTTGAGAACAAAAGAAATCCGACAAATAGACCACTAATTATGTTTATAGTGACATTTTTGTCGCAGAACATTAGGCAGTATAAGAGAATCTGAGTGTAAAGGGAAAAGATGAACAAACAGGGAAGTTCTGCTATTATAACTCCTGAACAGTACAAACAGCTTTGGATGAACAATAAATAACACAGAATTTTCTGTTTATAAGACTATAAATCCAAGGGAAACTAGCTAATTTACTGCCAATTACTAAGGACTTGCTCATTTCTACCAATCTCTAAAACATAAAAAAAAATTATACCAATGCCAGATACCTCCCAAAGAATAGCTAATACCAGATATTGATTTGGGGCCAAAGTCGTTAAGGCAGAAGAGGAGGAAGGAAGCACCAATTAGGAAGGACAGCTCTAAAAGGGTAACGGTCTAAGATGGATTCTCAAGTCAAGCCACCGGGCTTTGGATTCTGACTCTGAAACACAGTAGCTGTGTGACCTTGGTCAGATAATTTAACCTGTCTGCTATCTCACCCTTATATATAAAATTTGGGAAATGACAGAATCAACCTCACAACGTTATCTGTGAGGATAAAATGAGGGTATATGTAAGCACTCATATCTTTTAAATGTTAGCAATCATTGTTCCTAGGAATAGAGACCCTATTTAAGCCCAATATTAAATGAATTAAGTGTTTTGATTTTAATTTTCCCAAGTTAGTCAAACCGAGTTTATGATAACAAATCATTTGGTAGCAAAATTCACTTATCCAAAATATACAATGTATGCATTATGTCATAAAAAAATTAAGTATACTTTAAAAAGTATCTAAAAATGGGTTTAAAGTACATCTCTTCAAAATCTTATAATATAAATTATTCTAATAAAGTTAAAATGGCGATGGGAAAATGTTTCTTTTCATATATGGAAATGTGGGCTTCAGAAATTGTATAAAATATACTCCTACTTTTACTCTTCCAGATATTTTTTTTTAAGATTTTATTTATTTTTGTGACAGAGTGAGAGATCACAAGTAGGCATAGAGGCAGGAAGAGAGAGATGGGGAAGCAGGCTCCCTGCTGAGCAGAGAGCCCAACACAGGGCTTGATCGCAGGATCCTGAGACCATGACCTAAGCTTAACCCACTGAGCCACCCAGGCACCCCCCTTCCAGATTCTGAATACATAAATCAAAGATTATTTAACCTAACTTACCTTATATTAAAAAAAAAACTATTTAAACCAATTTACCTTATATTAGAGACATAGTAACACACAATACACTGTCATAGTATTAAAATAATAGCTAAGAGTGAACTTCACATCAATCTTGTATTTGTATTACATAACTGAAGTATGACCTCACTAATCTTACTGTTCTACTTAAAAAATTCTACCATCACTCTCAAGATTATTTTATTCACTCTTATTTTTTTCTGTATCTACCCAATCTCTTCATTAAAAAAAAAAAAGCTTTATTTCTAAAACTAAAAATACTTAAGCATGGACTATAAAATTGCTAAAGATATATAGCTCATTCAGTATATTCTGGCCATAAAGCACTATAAGACACTGCTATAGAAGTCTGATGCAGAGGCTAGAAAAAAATGATGTGAATTTTCAAGTATGTCACAGGTTATAAATTGACAATTCCACATACAAAGTAGGGGAAACTGAGACTAGTGTGTCATTTGATCAGCAGATTTTCATATGAAGCTATAATTTAATAATAACCGAGAGACCTGGTTTACCCTCCTACCTTAACCAAACAGAAGATTGAAAAACAGTTTTCATATGTTGGACAACAAGCAGCCCAGTACTGTGAGTACTCAGAGGGAAAAGTCAAAGTGAGTGCTACTGGAGAGGGCTATATATCCACCAGCACACCAGGGGCAACTCAATAGAATCCTGAAGACTCACTGTGCTCAGTAAAGAGAGATCAAAGTTTGGAGACCAAGACTGCTAGAATTTGCAGGGCAGAAAAACAAACAGGAGGAAACTTCACAGAGATAGTGAGAAGGAGACAGCACACACACTGCAGAGGACAACCACCGAATCTTAGACTAAGCACTGTCATGCACAAGAGAGAAGAAACTACCTGAGTCCAGATTAAAAAAAAAAAAACAAAAACAAAAAAACAAACAAACAAACAAAAAAACACCAAAAACCAAAAAACAAACAAAAAAATAACAACAAAAGAACAAAGAACACCAAAAACAAACACCAGAAAAAGGCAGAACAGATCTCAAAGATCACAAAGAGTTAGGAATAATTCATGTCCCTATCAGGCAGACACAAAATGTCTGATAAATAAATACATGGGTTTTTAAGTAGAATCCTAAGAAGAACATCACTTTAGGAGTGGGATTAAATTAATCTAGACTAAAAATATTTCTGTATTCCCTAATTAAGCTTAAATGCATGCTTTGCAAAATCAAATGATTCCATATAATTTAACCGTATACCACAAGAAAATCAACACAATTTAAAGGAATACAACAAGATCCAACAAATGACAACATAAACTTTATATTTTTAAGAAGCTAATTAAAATTTACTAAGGATATTTAAAAATTAGGAAAATATGAATCATAACCATGAGAAAAATCAATCTATAGAAAAAGACTCAAAATGACAGAAATTATAGAAACAGCAAAGGGACACCTGTTCAGGAGAACATGTGACTCTTGATTTTAGAGTCATGAGTTTGAGCCCCACTTTGGGAACAGTTTAAGTTAAAAAAAAAAAAAAAACAAAAGGCAGCAGGACTTTACAATGACTTGTAAATACGCTCCAAATGCCCAAGAAGGTAGACAAAAATATGACTATGTTGTGGAGAGAATTCCAAGACGTGAAAGTGACCCAATGAAACATCTAGAGATGAAAAGTATAAAAGTTGATACAATAAATACAGTGGAAGAGATTAATGAGTTAGACACAGCAAAAGGAAAAGTCAGTTAACTTGAATATACAGCAAGAGAAACTATCAAAATGAAGCAGAGAGAGAAAAGACTTGGAGGAAAAAAAAAACAAACACAGTAACAGGCACCTGCAGGACAACATCAATTAGTCTATATGTGTACTAGAAGTGCCAGAGGGAGAGATAAGAGAGAAAATATATTTTTGAAAATTTAATGGGTGAAATTTTTCCAAATTTTAAGAAAACCTTAAATCCACAAAATAGAAGATGCTCCACAGACTTGGGAGGATAAACATGGAAAAAAAAAAAAAAAGTCAAGGTATATCACAATCAAGTATAGATCCAGTGCTGGAGAGAAAAATCTTAAAACCAACAAGAGAAAAAAAAGACATATTACACACAATGAAACAGAGATTAACAATGACAGGAATGACAGGAAACTTGCAGGACAGAAAACAAGGAAATATTTTTTAAATCTTAAACAAAAGAGGCTGTAAATGTACAACTGTATATTTTACTAAATATTTTCAAATTATAGGCAAAATAAAGACTTTTTAAAAACAAAAGCTGTAAGAATTCATTACCAGCAAAACAAGAAATGTCCTCTATCCTAAGGAAAATAATATCAAATATAATATTTGGGCCTATACTAAGGAATGAAGAGGGCCACAAATGGTAAACATGTCAGAACGCATGAAAGACTTTGGGGAGCGGGCAGCTCATTTTTAAATCTCTTTAAGAGATGATGAATTTCTGGTAATTTTGGAATAAAATTGTACCAGAACAATTTCCCACAGAAAACTAAAAAAAACTAGACATGTTACCAAAACACTGTGAGCCCTGGTGGTGAAATAGCAGTAGACAGTATATAACTATATACTGGTTAGGAGTGTATGTTCAAAGATGACAAAAAAGAGACCTACCACCAGTGGAATCACCGTAAGATCTGCTTAATTCCTTGAACAACAGTGTGATGACATATATGAAATACTTCCAACTGGGGAAACTTGACTGAGAAAGACAGTCAAGAGCATTTATTAAGGTTCGGTCACATAGGTAACTGTACAACTACATACACTGTCATCACTACATATGAGATCAGTAACTGAAGCTCCAGAAGAGGAAAAGAAAAAGCAGGTGTTTACCATAAATTACAATTTTAGTATACACTATCTGGACAAACTGGTACACCATGGCTCAAGACAACAGATACATCAAATACTTTTATCACACAGAACAGTCCAATAGCTCTGTCTGCCCAAGACAGACAAGGGACTGTCTTAAAAACAGACCTTTCTCATGACTATACAAGCTTTGAGCAACCCATGCTGGTGAGTTAACTATTTCCCAAAGAAGTCTATGCCCAATAAACAATTGAAATTCATAATTTAAAACCTTCCCATGAAACAAACTCAAAGCTCAGATAACTTCACAGTAAGGATAAAATAATACCATATAAGATGAAATAACTCCACACATATTCTTTAAGACAACAAAGGGAAACATATCCCAACTCATTTTATAAAGCTAATATTAACCTGATTATCCTAATATCAAAACAAAATCCAATGAAAGTAAAAAGAAAAAAAAATCCTTCAATAACACAATAATCCTTCAATTCACACAATAGTTGTGAAATTCCTTAACAAAAAGTTAGTTAGCAAATCAAGTCTAACAATATAGACAAAAGATTAACATACCATGAATAAAAAGGTTTAATAAGTGAAAATTAATCCGTCATTGACTTTATCCAAAAAAATAGAAAAAAATATGATAATTTCAACAGTTACAGAAAAAGCACTTGAAAAAAATTCAAAACTCATTCACTATAAAAACTTCCAGCAAACTAGGGATACAAAGAACTCTTCAACATGATTACAGACAGCTTGTTAAAAAAAGAAATAAAGAAAGAAACCTATACCTGATATCATAATCAATGGGAAAAGGCTTAGTGCTTTCCAAATAAGAAGTAAGGCAAGTATAACCATACTCATCACCTCCATTCAATACTGTAACGTAAACTGTACTCAGTATAATATGACAAGAAAAAAAGAATAGAAACTAAAATTAGGGGCGCCTGGGTGGCTCAGTTGTTAAGTGTCTGCCATCAGCTCAGTTCATGATCCCAGGGTTCAGGGATCGAGCCCCACATCCTGCTCCCTGCTCGGCAGGAAGCCTGCTTCTCCCTCTCCCATTCCCCGTGCTTGTGTTCCCTCTCTCACTGAGTCTCTCTCTGTCAAATAAATAAATAAAATCTTTTAAAAAAAAGAAAGAAAATTATAGTTGTACATGATATGATCATTTATGTAACAAAGTCAAAGAAATCTATAAAATAGCTATCAGAACTAAAAAGGGACTTTAACAAGGACACAAGATCAATATACAAAAATCAATTCTGTATGCTAGCAATAACCAATTGGGAAATGAAATTTAAAAGGCTATGTTGTTTAAAATAGTATTCGAGGGGCATCTGGGTGGCTCAGTCTTTTAGGTGTCTGCCTTCAGCTCAGGTCATGCTCCAGGGTCCTGGGATGCTTGTGCTCTTGCTTTCTCTATCTCAAATAAAATCTTTAAAAAAAAAAAAAAAAAGCATTTAAAACTACTAAAAGCTAAATTTAAAGTACGTGCAAAACTTGTATACCAAAAACTACAAGACACTGCAAAAGGTAATTATAGAAGACCACATTCAAGGATTGGAACACAATACAGTAAAGATGGCAATTCTTCCCAACTGACCTATAAATTCAATGCAAACAAGATCAATTCTAACAGGCTTTTGAAGAAACTGACACGCTAATTTTAACACTTACATAAAAAGACAAAGGACCCAAATTAGCCAAAATAAGGTTAAAAAACAAAACAAGACTGGAGTGCTTATACTACCTGACTTCAAGACTATAGTAACCTGGGCAGTGTGGTATGGCAAACAGATCAATGGAACAGAACAGAGTCCAGAAATACACTTGCATCCATAAGATCAAAAATTTTTCACAAGACATGGAAAGATAATTCAAGACAGAAAAGATATAGTTTTCTTTTTAAAAAAAGGAAATAAGATGGGATCAGGAAGGAGACAAACCTTAAGAGACTCTTAATCTCATGAAACAAACTGAGGTTGCGGTGGGTGGGGTTTATTTTAACTTTATTAGAATAATTTATATTATAAGATTTTGAAGAGATGTACTTAAGCCTGATGATTCACACACCTATACCCCAGGGGCAAATAATACATTAGATGTTAATTTAAAAAACGATACTAGTACAACTAAATATCTGGGAGGAAAATGTATCTCGAAATCTCAAATCTTACTTCATATCAGATGCAAACTCTAATTTAAAAACTCTTTGCACAGTGAAAAGTTAATAGAGGAGGCCAGAGACTGCTGTCCTTAGAAAGTCTGCTTACAAAGTTGGGCCTAATGGCATCTAGGAACCTGAATCTCAGGGGTATTCCCACATTCCCTAACTAAGAAGCATGGTTTACATTCCAACAATATGGTTTATGCTCTAACATTTGCTTTCTTTTAGGGAGTCAGGAATTTTGGTACTTGCCAGGCAGTTAACGACTACATGAACAGCCCCCAGTGAAAGACTTGGGCACTGAGTCACTAATGAGCCTTCGTAGTGGACAGCACTTGACACTTTTTGTCACAACTGATGCTGGAGGAATTGTCACTGGGAAAATCAGTTGGAAAGGATCTTAGAAGCTTGCATCTAATTTACTCTGTACTTCTCCCCACGCAACTGTTTCAGGGCCTGATTTTGCTGTGTCTTTGACTATACTAAATCATAGCTATGACTATATTTTGAGTCTTATGAATCCTCCCAGTGAATTATAGAACCTGTGGATCATATACCAGTAACATAGATCACAGACCTAAATAGAACAGCTAAAACCTTAAACTTTAAGAACAATACAGGAAAAATCTTTGACATTAGGTTAGGCAAAGATTTCTCAAACAGATCACACAAAAAAGAAGTATAACTGAAGAGAAAACAGATAAAATGGACGTTATCAAAATCAAATATTTGTTTTTTAAAAGGTATTAAGAAAAGAAAAAGGTAAGCCGCACACCAAGAGAAAATAAATAATAATAAATAACCATCTTCTGACAAAAGACTGGTACCAGAATTTTTACACTTTAATAAAAAAAAAATTAAAAACAGGCTGAAGATTTAAACAGTTTAGAGGAAAGATGACTAATCAATGAATCATGAAAAGATGCTCAACATCACTAAATATAAGAAAATGTAAATAAAGGCACAATGAAATACCATTAAATACTAACCAAAGTGGCTAATGTTAAAAAGAGTCTAAGAAGATCAAGTCTTGGAAGGGATGTGAACCAACTAGAACTCCCATACAATTGATGGTGGGGATGTAAATGGTTCATTTCATTTTCCCCTGGAAAACTCGTACACTATTTTCTAAAAATTAAATATACATTTTCCAGACAATGCAACAGATCTATCCCCAGATAATTAGAAAAGAAAAAAATTTTGAAAAATTAAAATATATCACCACATAGAGCATATTATTCAAGTGTATTTCAACAGGTAAATTTAAAATTGTGAAATATCAGATTACAGCAAAGAAGGAACAAAATGTGAACACATGAAATAGCATAGACAAATTTCAGATTCCTAGGTAAAAGAAGTCAAATGAACAGATACGAAACTGTATAGTTTAATTTATAAGAAATTCTTTTATTTTTTATTTTTTATTTTTTTTTGTAAACATATATTTTTATCCCCAGGGGTACAGGACTGTGAATCACCAGGTTTACATACTTCAAGGCACTCACCAAAGCACATACCCTCCCCAATGTCCATAATCCCACCCCCTTCTCCCAAACCCCCTCCCCCCAGCAACCCTCAGTTTGTTTTGTGATATTAAGAGTCACTTATGGTTTGTCTCCCTCCCAATCCCATCTTGTTTCATTTATTCTTCTCGTACCCACTTAAGCCCCCATGTTGCATCACCACTTCCTCATATCAGGGAGATCATATGATAGTTGTCTTTCTCCGCTTGACTTATTTCGCTAAGCATGATACGTTCTAGTTCCATCCATGTTGTCGCAAATAGCAAGATTTCATTTCTTTTGATGGCTGCATAGTATTCCATTGTGTATATATACCACATCTTCTTGATCCATTCATCTGTTGATGGACATCTAGGTTCTTTCCATAGTTTGGCAATGGTGGACATTGCTGCTATAAACATTCGGGTGCATGTGCCCCTTTGGATCACTATGTTTGTATCTTTAGGGTAAATACCCAATAGTGCAATTGCTGGGTCATAGGGCGGTTCTATTTTCAACATTTTGAGGAACGTCCATGCTGTTTTCCAGAGTGGATGCACCAGCTTGCATTCCCACCAACAGTGTAGGAGGGTTCCCCTTTCTCCGCATTTTCGCCAGCATCTGTCATTTCCTGACTTGTTGATTTTAGCCATTCTGACTGGTGTGAGGTGATATCTCATTGTGGTTTTGATTTGTATTTCCCTGATGCCGAGTGATATGGAGCACTTTTTCATGTGTCTCTTGGCCATCTGGATGTCTTCTTTGCAGAAATGTCTGTTCATGTCCTCTGCCCATTTCTTGATTGGATTATTTGTTCTTTGTGTGTTGAGTTTGCTAAGTTCTTTATAGATTCTGGACACTAGTCCTTTATCTGATATGCCGTTTGCAAATATCTTCTCCCATTCTGTCAGTTGTCTTTTGATTTTGTTAACTGTTTCCTTTGCTGTGCAAAAGCTTTTGATCTTGATGAAATCCCAATAGTTCATTTTTGCCCTTGCTTCCCTTGCCTTTGGCATTGTTCCTAGGAAGATGTTGCTGCGGCTGAGGTCGAAGAGGTTGCTGCCTGTGTTCTCCTCAAGGATTTTGATGGATTCCTTTCGCACATTGAGTTCCTTGATCCATTTTGAGTCTATTTTTGTGTGTGGTGTAAGGAAATGGTCCAATTTCATTTTTCTGCATGTGGCTGTCCAATTTTCCCAACACCATTTATTGAAGAGGCTGTCTTTTTTCCATTGGACATTCTTTCCTGCTTTGTCGAAGATTAGTTGACTGTAGAGTTGAGGGTCTATTTCTGGGCTCTCTATTCTGTTCCACTGATCTATGTGTCTGTTTTTGTGCCAGTACCATGCTGTCTTGATGATGACAGCTTTGTAATAGAGCTTGAAGTCCGGAATTGTGATGCCACCAACGTTGGCTTTCTTTTTCAATATCCCTTTGGCTATTCAAGGTCTTTTCTGGTTCCATATAAATTTTAGAATTATTTGTTCCATTTCTTTGAAAAAGATGGATGGTACTTTGATAGGAATTGCATTAAATGTGTAGATTGCTTTAGGTAGCATAGACATTTTCACAATATTTATTCTTCCAATCCAGGAGCATGGAAATTTTTCCATTTCTTTGTGTCTTCCTCAATTTCTTTCATGAGGACTTTATAGTTTTCTGAGTATAGATTCTGTGTCTCTTTGGTTAGGTTTATTCCTAGGTATCTTATGGTTTTGGGTGCAATTGTAAATGGGATTGACTCCTTAATTTCCCTTTCTTCTGTCTTGCTGTTGGTGTAGAGAAATGCAACTGATTTCTGTGCATTGATTTTATATCCTGACACTTTACTGAATTTCTGTATAAGTTCTAGCAGTTTTGGAGTGGAGTCTTTTGGGTCTTCCATATATAGTATCATATCATCTGCGAAGAGTGATAATTTGACTTCTTCTTTGCCGATTTGGATGCCTTTAATTTCCTTTTGTTGTCTGATTGCTGAGGCTAGGACCTCTAGTACTATGTTGAATAGCAGTGGTGATAATGGACATCCCTGCCGTGTTCCTGACCTTAGCGGAAAAGCTTTCAGTTTTTCTCCATTGAGAATGATATTTGCGGTGGGTTTTTCATAGATGACTTTGATGATATTGAGGTATGTGCCCTCTATCCCTACACTTTGAAGAGTTTTGATCAGGAAGGGATGTTGTACTTTGTCAAATGCTTTTTCAGCATCTATTGAGAGTATCATATGGTTCTTGTTCTTTCTTTTATTGATGTGTTGTATCACATTGACTGATTTGCGGATGTTGAACCAACCTTGCAGCCCTGAAATAAATCCTACTTGGTCGTGCTGAATAATCTTTTTAATGTACTGTTGAATCCTATGGGCTAGTATTTTGTTGAGTATTTTCGCATCTGTGTTCATCAAGGATATTGGTCTATAGCTCTCTTTTTTGGTGGGATCCTTGTCTGGTTTTGGGATCAAGGTGATGCTGGCCTCACAGAATGAGTTTGGAAGTTTTCCTTCCATTTCTATTTTTTGGAACAGTTTCAGGAGAATAGGAATTAGTTCTTTTTTAAATGTTTGGTAGAATTCCCCCGGGAAGCCGTCTGGCCCTGGGCTTTTGTTTGTTTGGAGATTTTTAATGACTGTTTCAATCTCCTTACTGGTTATGGGTCTGTTCAGGCGTTCTATTTCTTCCTGGTTCAGTTGTAGTAGTTTATATGTTTCTAGGAATGCATCCATTTCTTGCAGATTGTCAAATTTATTGCCGTAGAGTTGCTCATAGTATGTTCTTATAATAGTTTGTATTTCTTTGGTGTTAGTTGTGATCTCTCCTCTTTCATTCATGATTTTATTTATTTGGGTCCTTTCTGTTTTCTTTTTGATAAGTCGGGCCAGGGGTTTATCAATTTTATTAATTCTTTCAAAGAACCAGCTCCTACTTTCGTTGATTTGTTCTATTGTTTTTTTGGTTTCTATTTCATTGATTTCTGCTCTGATCTTTATTATTTCTCTTCTCCTGCTGGGCTTAGGGTTTCTTTCTTGTTCTTTCTCCAGCTCCTTTACGTGTAGGGTTAGGTTGTGTACCTGAGACCTTTCTTGTTTCTTGAGAAAGGCTTGTACCGCTATATAATTTCCTCTCAGGACTGCCTTTGTTGTGTCCCACAGATTTTGAACTGTTGTATTTTCATTATCATTTGTTTCCATGATTTTTTTCAATTCTTCTTTAATTTCCCGGTTGACCCATTCATTCTTTAGAAGGATACTGTTTAGTCTCCATGTATTTGGGTTCTTTCCAAACTTCCTTTTGTGGTTGAGTTCTAGCTTTAGAGCATTGTGGTCTGAAAATATGCAGGGAATGATCCCAATCTTTTGATACCGGTTGAGTCCTGATTTAGGACTGAGGATGTGATCTATTCTGGAGAATGTTCCATGTGCACTAGAGAAGAATGTGTATTCTGTTGCTTTGGGATGAAATGTTCTGAATATATCTGTGATGTCCATCTGGTCCAGTGTGTCGTTTAAGGCCTTTATTTCCTTGCTGATCTTTTGCTTGGATGATCTGTCCATTTCAGTGAGGGGAGTGTTAAAGTCACCTACTATTATTGTATTATTGTTGATGTGTTTCTTTGATTTTGTTATTAATTGGTTTATATAGTTGGCTGCTCCCACGTTGGGGGCATAGATATTTAAAATTGTTAAATCTTCTTGTTGGACAGACCCTTTGAGTATGATATAGTGTCCTTCCTCATCTCTTATTATAGTCTTTGGCTTAAAATCTAATTGATCTGATATAAGGATTGCCACTCCTGCTTTCTTCTGATGTCCATTAGCATGGTAAATTCTTTTCCACCCCCTCACTTTAAATCTGGAGGTGTCTTCGGGCTTAAAATGAGTTTCTTGGAGGCAACATATAGATGGGTTTTGTTTTTTTATCCATTCTGATACTCTGTGTCTTTTGACAGGGGCATTTAGCCCATTAACATTCAGGGTAACTATTGAGAGATATGAATTTAGGGCCATTGTATTGCCTGTAAGGTGACTGTTACTGTATATGGTCTCTGTTCCTTTCTGATCTACCACTAGTAGGCTCTCTCTTTGCTTAGAGGACCCCTTTCAAGATTTCCTGTAGAGCTGGTTTGGTGTTTGCAAATTCTTTCAGTTTTTGTTTGTCCTGGAAGCTTTTAATCTATCCTTCTATTTTCAATGATAGCCTAACTGGATATAGTATTCTTGGCTGCATGTTTTTCTCGTTTAGTGCTCTGAAAATATCATGCCAGCTCTTTCTGGCCTGCCAGGTCTCTGTGGATAAGTCAGCTGCCAATCTAATATTTTTACCATTGTATGTTACAGACTTCTTTTCCCGGGCTGCTTTCAGGATTTTCTCTTTGTCACTGAGACTTGTAAATTTTACTATTAGGTGACGGGGTGTGGGCCTATTCTTATTGATTTTGAGGGGCGTTCTCTGAACCTCCTGAATTTTGATGCTCGTTCCCTTTGCCATATTGGGGAAATTCTCCCCAATAATTCTCTCCAGTATACCTTCTGCTCCCCTCTCTCTTTCTTCTTCTTCTGGAATCCCAATTATTCTAATGTTGTTTCGTCTAATGGTGTCACTTATCTCTTGAATTCTCCCCTCGTGGTGCAGTAGCTGTTTGTCCCTCTTTTGCTCAGCTTCTTTATTCTCTGTCATTTGGTCTTCTATAACACTAATTCTTTCTTCTGCCTCATTTATCCTAGCAGTGAGAGCCTCCATTTTTGATTGCACCTCATTAATAGCTTTTTTTATTTCAACTTGGTTAGATTGTAGTTCTTTTATTTCTCCAGAAAGGGCTTTTATATCTCTCGAGAGGGTTTCTCTAATATCTTCCATGCCTTTTTCGAGCCCGGCTAGAACCTTGAGAATTGTCATTCTGAACTCTAGATCTGACATATTACCGATGTCTGTATTGATTAGGTCCCTAGCCTTCGGTACTGCCTCTTGTTCTTTTTTTTTGTGTTGAATTTTTCAGTCTTGTCATTTTGTCCAGAGAAGAGTATATGAAGGGGCAAGTAAAATACTAAAAGGGTGGCAACAACCCCAGGAAAATATGCTTTAACCAAATTAGAAGAGATCCAAAATCGTGATGGGGGAGAAAGGGGATAAAAAGAGGTTCAAAAAGGAAGAAAGAAAAAAAAAAAGAAAAGAATTTAAAAAAAAGAAAACACCTAAGAAAAATATAAAAAAGAAAAAATATATATATTAGATAAACTAGTAAAAAATCGTTAAAAAAGAAAAAGGTAACAGTTAAAAAAAAATTTTACCCGAAGGCGAGAAAAAAAAAACAAAAAATGAAAAAGAAAAAAATTAAATGAACTGCAAGACTAAAAAAAATCACAGGGAAAAAGCCATGAGTTCCGTGCTTGGCTTTCTCCTCCTCTGGAATTCTGCTGCTCTCCTTGGTATTGAAACCGCACCCCTTGGTAGGTGAACTTGGTCTCGGCTGGATTTCTTGTTGATCTTCCGGGGGAGGGTCCTGTTGTAGTGATTCTCAAGTGTCTGCCCCAGGCGGAATTACACCGCCCTTACCCAGGGCTGGGGTGAGTAATCTGCTCGGGTTTGCTTTCAGGAGCTTTTGTTCCCTGAGCGCTTTCCGTAGAGTTCCGGAGGATGGGAATACAAATGGCGGCCTCCTGGTCTCCGCCCGGTGGAGCCCAGAGCCCAGGGCCGCACTCCTCAGTGCGCCCTCAGAGAACAGCGCCCAGTTACTCCCGTCTGCCTGACCTCCGGCCGCGCTCCGAGCTCACCGAGCCTGCGACCGGTTCAAGGTCACCCTGAGCTGCGAGCTTATTACTGTCGGCTCTGTCTCTGTAGCCGGCTTTCCCGTTCCAATACCCGCAAGCTCTGCGACACTCAGACACCCCCAATCCTTCTGTGACCCTGCGGGACCTGAGGCCACGCTGACCCCGTGTGGGCTTTGCCCCGGGTAGCCTCTGGAGCGATGTCCCTCAGCGGAACAGACTTTTAAAAGTCCTGATTTTGTGCGCGGTTGCTCCGCGCTTGCCGGGAGCTGGCCCCTCCCCCCGGGGTCTATCTTCCCGTCGCTTTGGATTCACTTCTCCGCCGGTCCTACCTTTCAGAAAGTGGTTGTTTTTCTGTTTCCGGAATTGCTGTTCTTCTTCTCTTCGATCTGCCGATGGATTTTCAGGTGTTTGCAATCTTTAGATAAGCTATCTAGATGATCTCCGGCTAGCTGAAGTAGTCTCAGCCTGCTACTTCTCCGCCATCTTGACTCCTCCCTTCAATTTATAAGAAATTCTAAAAATTACAATTCTCTACTGACAGAAAGCAAATCAGTAGTTCCATGGAGACTTAAAGTGGATCACAGCCCCGTATATAAAAGCTACATCTACAAAACTCTTAGGAAAAAGACAAGTATAAATCTTCGGTCCTTGAAGTTAAGCATCTGGATTAACTCAAAACGGATCATAGCACTATATATAAGCTGAATCTATAAAACTCTTGGGAAAAAGACAAGTATAAATCTTCATGGCTTTGGAGTAAGCATCCATTTCTTAAATATGACACGTAAAGCATTAACAAAAAAAAAACAGATGAACTGGAATTCATCAAAATTGAAAATGTCTACACTTAGAAGGATTCCATCAAGAAAATGAAAAGACAAACCATAGAATGAAAGAAAATATTTGCAAATTATATATCAGATAAGAGTCTACTATTTTGAATATATAAAGAACTCCAACAATAAACAACAGAAAGACAATCCAATTACAAGATGGTAAAAGGACTGGAATAGACATTTTTCCAAAGACTGTAGAACTGGCCAATAGATGCTCAATAGTTTTTTTCTTAGACAAATGCAAACTGAAAACTGCAAAAGCAGCCATGAGATTCCACTCCATACCATCTAGGAGAGCTATACTCTAAAAGAAAGTATTTTTTTCCAATCAAGAAAAGTAAGCATCATTGAGCATGTAGAGAAAATTATAACACATACATTGTTGATAGAAATGTAAAGTGATACAGCTGCTGTGGAAGAGTTTGGCAGGTCCTCAAGAAAACATTCAGTAACCATAAAACCTAGCAATATCACTGCAAGGGATACATAAGAGAGAAATGAACACACTGGTTCACACACAAACTTGTACAAAGTATTTATAGTAGTGTTATTCATGAGAGCTGAAGAGTGGAAACAACCCAAGTGTCACTGATGGATGAATATACAAAGCTCAGTACATCCATATGATGGATTATTATTCAGCAATAAAGAGGAATGAGGTACTGATGCACACTACAAAATGAATGGACTTGGAAAACATTCTAAGTGAAAGAAGCCAGACAAAAATGTCACATATTATATGACTTCACCTATATGAAATGCCCAAAATAGGCAAATCCATAGACAGAAAGGAGATTTAATGGTTGCATAGGGCTGGGGACATAAGGAGTAACCACTAATGAGAGCAGGATTATTTTTTGAAGTGACAAAATATAGAAGGAAGTAGATGGTGGTGATGGTTGCACAATTCTGTAAATACACTATAAATCACTCAAAGCATACTTTAAAAGTTATAGCATGTTAACTGTATTTCAACAATCTTAAAAAGATGACTGACTACAGCAAAAATAACAATCATAGGGGCGCCTGAGTAGCTCAATGGGTTAAAGCCTCTGCCTTCGGCTCAGGTCATGATCCCAGGGTCCTGGGATCAAGCCCCACATCGGGCTCTCGGGAGCCTGCTTCCTCCTCTCTCTTCCTGCCTCTCTGCCTACTTGTGATCTCTGTCAAATAAATAAAATAAAAAATCTTAAAAAAAAAATAACAATCATATATTTTTAGGAAGTTTTAACATATTTAAAAGTAAAATGCATGATAACCTGGGAAAAGATGGGAAGGGGAAAAGGAAGTTCACTGTCATAAGATTTCAAAGTATATGTGAAGTCTTATAATGTTACTTGAAAGTAGATAGTGATAACTTAAAGATGTATATTATAAATTCTAGTGGTAGACTCCAGTAAGAGAAAGACGGACACTGTATACCCTAGGGCAAGCACCTACTAAATAAGTAAAACAGAGATACAGCTTTAATAGTAATATCAATATTTGATTATGGAAAAACTCCCTTATATTCTTAATTTCTACTTCTTATACTCCACCTATTTCCACCTAAAGCATCTGCCCTGATGTCACTAAGTCCTTGAAGATATTCTCCAGTGGAGATTGCCCCTTCCGTCAAACTTTCCAGACTCAAAAACAGAGCCTAGCACATTCCCCACAGTTGATATTCAGTTGTAAGCAATGGGCAAAGAGGAAGCATGTGTGCTGGCATTTTCATTCTCATGTGCATATCACTACTTTCTACTGAGTAAACATATCCTCCAGATCATCACTACCATATCAGTTGACAGTGAGATGCATGACAGACATGGTCATTCAATCCTCTTCCTTACTACCTTGTATTCTTTTAAAAACAAGCCATTTGCTCAGATCAATCTCTTATCCCTGTCATGGAACTCTTCATCCTACTCATCCTACTCAACAGTTTCTACTCAATGGGCACTTATTTTTCTTTTGTACTCTATCAAAAGTTATTAGTCCATCTGACCCAACGTTACCTTGGCCTCAAAGTTCTTTGAATTCCTGTTTCAAACACTACTTACAAACCCACACAGAGACAAGTAACTGAAGGCTCACAACGCATCCTGCCTCTGCCCTCCTCCTGCTGTACAGAGTCAGGGTATACCAGAGCTAAAATGTTTCAAAAAGAACATTACATTTGGAATGATAATGATAATGGAAAATAATAACTTGGGTTTCAAACATTGCCCTTCTCTGCCTGAATTTAGGTCCATTTCATGCAGTATGTGCGATCTTGAATTTAAGTGCCTAGGGCAGAATTTCAAGTAAACTGGTTTCTAAGATTACACAATAAACTGCTATCATTCACCAAGGTGAATTAATCTCAATTTACTTTTCAGATTCTCCATCCAAAAAATCCAAATACTGCTTATTTATTTATTTATTTAAGATTATGGACATTTAAATTATAACCAAAAAAATCTAGTGATACATAAGGATCTTATGCTGCATTTCTAAGTAACTGAAAAGTATGATTCTTTTACAACAAAAGGAATCATGAAAACTATGAAACAAAATAGCACTCAAGGGGCACCTGGGTGGCTCAGCCTGTTAAGTGGTTGAACATGACTCTTGGTTTTGATGGGGTGATTATCTCGAGATTGTGGGGTCAGGCTACACACTCACACAGAGTCTGCTTAAGATTCTTTCCCCTCCTCCCTCTCTCTCTCTCCCTCCCCCGCTGCACTTACCAACCCCACCCCCACTGGCTCAGCAAACACTCACTCTCTCTCTCTCTCAAATAAATGAATAGAATATTAAAAAAAAAAAAGTACCTCAATATTTTTACTGGCCACATTCTTCACAACAGCAGGAAATAGTTCAGATGCATTTTTCCCTTTTGCAATCATCTGAAGAATAAAAGTAGAGTATTAGAGCTGAAACCTTTTTTAGATTAGTCATGTGAAAATAAAACATAAATTCTACATACATTAAATATTTAGAAAATGGAATCAGCAAATAAGCTATGGAATTAATAAGTTGAAGTCTTTTTGAGTTCTCTTACTACTCATCTAAATGCCTGCATCAAGAACCAATGACTTCTGTAACAATATAAATATACAAATACATAGACACTTTAAAGAAGAAATACATAGTAGTTTAAGACATATAATAAAATATTTACAGTAGTTTTCTCTGGCTAATGAGGGTATAAATACTTTTTAAATATTTATGCTATTCTTTATTTCCCAGGTTCTTATATTAAAATTATACTACATTTGCAATGGAAGCGGGGGTGAGGGTGGAATAAATGTTATTTTAAACAAGCTATTTCTCCCCTGGCTTTCTTTTCACGGGTCCCCCTACTTCCCCAACCACTACTTTCAAAGTTCCCTTCACCAAGTCCTCTTCTCTGCCCACTAAAATTCTGGGCATCACCATCTTTTCAGGCTATACTAATCTACAATCTCTAAAACTACTAACATTTCATTCACCTTCTGGACTTAACTTTCACACACTATGGGGATCAATTTCCCAAACTCTAGCCCTAACTCTGAGCCCTAGCTCCACTTCTATAACTGGACATCATTAGATATCTCTTTCATCTCAAACTTGCTGTCTAAAACCAAACTTATTTTTCATTGATAAAATGACATTCATGCTATAACTTCCTATTTCCACCAATTTTCCCAGATACCAGAAACCAAAGAATTATCTTGGGCTCTTTCAAATCTACAAAATAATTAGGTCTCATTGTGATTTTTTTATACAATCACATTAATCCTTTCTCACTCTTACTATCCTAAAATACTTCACTATCATCTCAGAAAGGACTTTTTCTAACAGTCTCCTGTTCCTGTCCAAATTTACATCACTGATAGTTTCACAAGCTTAAAACACTACTATAAAAGTCAGCCACTTGGAAAGATTTCAAAAGCCCCTGACTGCCTAAGAATCTAAACTGTTGGGCACCTGGGTGGCTCAGTCAGTTAAGCCTCTGCCTTCAGCCCAGGTCATGATTTCAGGGTCCCGGCATCAAGTCCTGCACTGAGCTCTCTGCTCTGCTTCTCATTCTCCCTCTACCCCTCCCCCTGTTCATGCCCTCTTTCTCTCAAATAAATAAAAATCTTAAAAAAAAAAATCCAAACCATGTAACTTAATATTAAATGCCCTCAAAGTTTGCAATATCCCTTTTAAGCACATAAATCATTATTGTTCTACACAAATGCTTTTGACAAATAAAAATGTACCACTACCAGAACACTCTCTGGCTTCTCTATGCCTTTACTCATGTCACAACCCCAACTCAATTCTTTTTACTCTTCACATTCCTCCCAAATTCTAATCACACTCCCTTCCTGAGTCATCTCCTAATACCTGGCCTACCATGTCATCTAATTCTAATTTCCTCTAGAATTTTCTTAATTCACATTTTCCATTTGGAAGTTTCTATGTGCTACGTTTTATTTCTATTAATTTAGTGGTATGTCTACCTATATCCCCATTTCCTATACTCTCATTCCCAGAATATCTTTATATCTATTAATAGTCAAGACTTTGATAGCTACAAAATAAAGTTTAAACTATAGGATAATTTCCTGGAAAAAGATTCTTTTTTTGTTATACACTATATCTAGGAAACTACCAAAAATTATGGAAACTATTAGTTTTATAAATTTATGACACATTTTAAAATATACTATCTGATATTTTGAACATTATAATCCCAGCTAGCAATTTCCCAATAAGACCTTTCTACAGGATAGCTTAAAAATACTTTAATACAAGCTAGTCTTTTTATATTCTATTTCCTTACCTGTCATATTATGGTTTGAGTATTTTGGGTTCTCTAAAAGATTTTATTTGTTTGAGAGAGAGAGAAAGAGAACGCAAGTGGGGGGAAGGGCAAACAGAGAGGAAGAGGAGAAGCAGATCCCCCCAGAGCAGGGAGCCCGAAGAAGGGGGATGACAACCTGAGGCAAAGGCAGACATTTAACTAAATGAGCCACCCAGGTACTCTCACTTAAGTATTTTGTAAATCTGCTGAGTAGTATAGAAAGTTCACAAAATACTGCAGCTAAAACATCTTTGAATGATTTTTACACCCCCCTCAATTCCCTCATCTATAAAATAAGGAGAGAGGGACCAAATGTTCTCTGGGGCCCATTGTTTCAATTATTCAATGACTACCTGAAGTCAGAGATCCTATCCTAAGGATTCCCCAAATGCTCTACAGAACACTCACTATTCAAAAAAATGTTAACAGATGACAGAAGAAAAAAATCCTATAGTCAAATTAATTTAACAATATTTGCTGGGAGAGCACTACATGCCAAGGACTACTGCCTTGATGATACAACTGTGAACAGTACACAATCCTTGCCCATTAGAGCTTACTTTCTAATGGGGGTGAGGGACAATAAATAAATTTAATATGTGAGATGGTAAAAGAGAGTACTGGGGGGGAAAAAAAAGAACTGTATGAGAAATGGAAAGTGCTAGGGAAGAGATGGGAGCTGCCCTCTTATTTTGTTTAGTATTTTGCTAGTATATATTTCCTATCCTTATATTTTTAATCTGCATCTTTGTATTAAAAGTGGGTTTCTGAAAGAAGGGGCAAGATGGTGGAGGAGTAGGGGAACCTATTTCAATCAGTCCGCTGAATTCCCTGGATAACTACCAGAGCACTCTGAATATTCATGAAATCAGACTGAGATGTAAGCTTACACATTTCTGGATCTCTATGGGGGCAGAGTTATCATTAGCCGAAAGGTACAAAGGACGAAGTTGGGATCACACAGAAGGATATCGGAGGATAAACAGATGGGGGAGGGAGCCACCAGAAGCAAGCCATTGCTTACCCAATACAAAAGTGCCCTGTACTTGGGGACCAGTGATAGCTTGGGGGTCGGTGGCTGCAAGATGGGAAAGGACTGATAACAGCACTCAAACAGAAAAAAGGGTTTTAAGGGACAACTGCTGGGACCTGGCAGCAAGAGGCATGCAGCGCATAAGCTCAAGGTCCCAGGACCATCGGCAGGACCTGGAGCAGAATCGGGTCAGTGGTCCCAGAACGGCAGCCGCGAGGACCGGGCTCACCCAGACCAGTATCACTTGCAGTTTTGGTGTCATGGAGTTACAGAAATAAGCAAGGGGCCTTGGCTGACCACTGAGATGGTCGCTGGCGGTGCGCATCACCTTTGGGAGGCTACAGTATTCGACGGAGTTTGCAGAGGGGGAGTCTGTGTGTTCTGGACCATTCAGAGAAGAGCAGGCTGTGTCTTCTCTCTGAGGCAGAGGCTCTGACCCTCTGAAAAGGCCCAAAAAGCCACCAGAGAACAAGAGCCTGAAAAACCAGTTTCCAAGCTGAAAAGGGGAAACAAGCACAAAACATCCATTGGGTCCCCATAAAACTATAAAATCCCATCACCAGGCAAACAGTATATTAAGCTCCTGGTATTGCCTCACAGCCTGTATATTTCTTAGATACTTTTCCCTCCCTCTCTTTTTTTAAATTCTTTCACATGATTCTTGTTTATTTTTTTACCTACTTACCATTTCAAATAGGTATTTAATACAACATATTCCATAGTAACTTTTTAACTTCCTAACTTGAACTTTTTCATACATATACTTTTTCTTTTTCCTTTTTTAAAAATATATAGATATAAGCTTTAATGTAGTCCCTTTTTTCCCTCTTCAATACTACCTTTATATATAGAGCAGTTTTAATTTCACTATACCTCTGGAAAGCTGAGTTCTCTAACAAAGATAACAAGATAGTCCCAGGAAGAACTGAAATACCTTTCCTCCCCAACATCAAAGAATTACAACCACCTTCCCATCACCACCCTCTTTTTATTTTGGGGTTTTTGTGGGGGATTTTCTTCTTCTTTTATCGGTCTTTTTGTTTGTTTTCGTACTTTATAAATCTTACTCTTGGGGCTCATTTTGGCTGGGTTTTTGTTTTTTGGCAGTGACTTCCGATTGCTCTGAAACTTCCCAGGGTGCACCCTGCCTAGGTAGTGGTTGATATTTTCAGCTACACATCCCCTCAACCACAACTCAACAGAATGACAAGGAGGAAAAATTCCCAACAAAGAAAAAACCCAGAGACAATGGCCTCTCCAGCAGATCTAATGGATATAGATTGACACAAGATGTCAAAAATAGACTTCAGGGTAGTAGCTATGAAGACAATAGTCAGGCTACAGGAAAATATTAATGGCAACATAGATTCATTAAGAGCAGAAGTGGGAGCACATCGGGCAGAGCTTAAAAATACTATCATTTTTGTATGGCATCGTAAGATCCAATCTAATCTAGATACTCTAACAGTTATGGGAAATGAGGCAGAAGAACGAATTAGTGACCCTGAAGACAAACTGAGAGAAAAGAAGGAACAGGAGGAGACCTGGAACAAATAGCTTAAAATCCATGAAAACAGAATTAGAGAAATAAATGATGCCATGAAACATTCCAATGTAGAACTATCAGGATCCCTGAGGGGGTGGAGAGAGAGAGGACCAGAAGATATATTTGAGCAAATTGTAGCTGAGAACTTCCCTAATCTGGGGAAGAAACAAGTAATCGTGTCCTAGAGGCAGAAAGGACACCCCTCAACATCGATGAGGGCAGATCAACCCCTAGGCATGTAATAGTAAAACTCACAAATTTTAGAACCAAGAAAAGCATTTTAAGGGCAGTTGGGGGAAGAGATTCCTTATGAACAGAGGAAGGAACATCAGAATAATGTCAGATCTGTCCACAGAGACTTGAAAAGGGCTGGCAAGACATATTCAGGGTACTAAATGAGAAGAATATGCAGCCAAGAATTCTTTATCTGGTAAGGCTGTCATTCAGAATTGATAAGAGGTAAGAAGCTTCCAGGACAGAGACTGAAAGAATATGTGACCACTAAGCTAGCCTTACAAGAAATATTAAGGGGAGGGCTCTACAGAAGGAGAAAGATCCCAACAGATATACCGAACAGAGACATACAGAGACCATCCATAGAAATAAGGACTTCACATGCAACATGATGACAATAAAATCTTATCTGTCAACAATCACTCTCAATATGAATGGCCTAAATGCTCCCATAAAATGGCAGAGGGTTGTAGACTGGATAAGACAGGAGCCATCTGAATGCTGTCTACAAGAGACTCATTTTGAACCTAAAGATACATCCAGACTGAAAGTGAAGGGATGGAGAACTATCTTTCATGCCAACAGACCTCAAAAGAAAGCTGGTGTAACAACTCTTATATCAGACAAATTAGATTTTAGAAAAGACTGTGGTTAGAGATACAGAAGGACACTGTATCATTCTTAAAGGGTCTATGCAACAAGAAGATCTAACAATTGTAAATATCTATGAACCCTACACAGGAGCAGCCAACTATATAAGCCAACTGTTAACCAAAGAAAGAGACCTATTGATAATAATACATTAATTGCAGGAAACCTTAACACTCCACTCTTAGCAACAAACAGATCAACTAAGCAGAAAATCAACAAAGAAAAAAGAGCTTTGAATGATACACTGGACCAGATGGACCTCATAGATATATACAGAACTTTCCACTCTAAAACAACAGAACACTCAATCTTTTCAAGTGTGCAGGGAACATTCTCCAGAATAGACCACATATTGAGTCACAAATCAGGTCTCAACTGATACCAAAAGACTGAGATTATTCTTTGCATATTCTCAGACCACAATGCTGTGAAACTGGAATTCAATCACAAGAAAAAGTTTGGAAGGAATTCAAACACTTGGAAGCTAAAGACCATCCTGCTTAAGAATGTTGGGGTCAACCATGAAATCAAAGAACTTAATCAATTCATGGAAACCAATGATAACGAAGACACATTGATCCAAAAACCTATGGGATATGGCAAAAGCGGTCCTAAGGGGGAAAAACATAGCCATCCAAGCCTCACTCAAAAAAAAAAAAAAAAGAAAAGAAAAACAGAGAAATCCCAAATATACAAACTATCTTTACACCTTAAAGATCTGGAGAATCAACAAATTATACCTAACCCACACAAAAGAAGGGAAATAATTAAGACTAGAGCAGAGATCAATTAATGAGAAACCAGAAATACAGTAGAACACATTAATGAAACTAGAAGCTGGTTCTTTGAAAGAATTAATAAGATCGATACAGATTGATAAGACTGATAGTTTTAGCTCTTTCATTTATATTTTTATTTTTTTTTTTTTTTATATTAAAATATATATATATATATATATATATATATATATATATATGTATATACATAGACATATATGTGTGAGGCATATATGAGGCATATATGAGGCAAAATGAGGCAGAGGTCTAAATTCATTTTCTTGCAAGTGTATATCCAGATTTCTAAATTGTTAAGGACTATCCTTTCACCACTGAATGGTCTCTCACCCTTGATAAACATCATTTGATCATATTATGTAAGGGTTTATTTCTGCAAGCTCTATCAGGTCTGTCTTTGTCATATTACCACACTGTTTTGATTACTGTAGCTTTTTTTTTAAAGATTTTATTTATTTAACAGAGAGAGATCACAAGTAGGCAAAGAGACAGGCAGAGAGAGAGAGGAAGAAGCAGGCTCCCTGCTGAGCAGAGAGCCTGATGCGGGGCTCGATCCCAGGACCCTGGGATCATGACCTGAGCCGAAGGCAGAGGCTTTAACCCACTAAGCCACCCAGGTGCCCCTGATTATTGTAGCTTTGAATTAAGTTTTCAAATCAGGAAGTGTGAAACTTATAAATTTTTCAAGAATGTTTTGGCTATTCAGGATCAGTATGAATTTAAGGATAGATTATTCTGGTTTTGCAAATAAAATCACTGGGCATTTGAAGGGAATTACACTGAATACATATTCACTTTGACACTAACATCTTAAAAATACCAAGACTTCCAATCCATGAACAGAGGATATTTTTCCATTTATTTATATTTTCTCTAATTTCTTTCAGCAATGTTTAATAATTTTCAAGGAATGAGTCTTTTGCCCCCTTGGTAAGTTTATTCCCAAGTATTTTATTCTTTTTGAAGCTACTGTAAATGGGACTATTTCCTTAATTTCCTTCTCGGACTGTTCATTGTTAGTGTATAGATGCAACTAATTCTTATGTATTGACTTTTTTATGCTGCAACTTGGCTAAATTCATTTATTTTTAAAGTTTATGGTAAAATATTTATTTTTCTAAATAGGAAATCATGTTGTCTGTGAACAAAGAAATTTTAGTTCACTTTTTAGTTCCTTGGCTATTTGGATGACTTTTATTTCTTCTTTTTGCCTAACTGCTCTGCTAAAACTTCCAATATTATATTCAAAAGAAAAGACAAAAGCAAACAACCTTGTCTTTATTGAAGAAAAAAAGCTTTCAGTCTTTCATCACTAACTATGATGGCAGCTGTTGTTTTTCATATATGGCCTGTAGCATTATGTTGGGTCAGTTCCCTTCTAGTCCTTGTCTGTTGAGTGTTTTATCATGAAAGATTATTAAATTTTGTCAAATTCTGTTTCTCTATCAATTGAGATGATCATGTGATTTTTTACCCCTTCATTCTGTTAATGCGGTGCATTACAACAACAGACTTTCATATGCTGTTCATGTTCTTCTATAAATAATAATAATCTAGATCCAAAAAGCCACATGAATTCTTTAAAGTCAAGAAGAAAAACAGGAGAAATTGCGCTTTTCTAAATTTTATGGTTTATTTTTAAAAGTTCAACAGTTTTAATGTATAAATACTGGCTAATTTAAAAGGAAAGAAGGAAGGAACAGAAGGGGGAAGGGAAGGGAAAGAAAGGAAAAGGGGAAGGCAAGGGGAGGGAGAAGCAAGAAAGATAGATCTTTCCCAAAGGCAACTCTTAAAAATCAGCATTCAAGAATAAATGAAGAAATAGAAAAAGAACTAGTCCCTGATTTACATCCCAGAAAGTAACAATGGAGTAAAAATTGAAAGAAAACTCACTAAGATGTATTACTACTACTTATAGAACTGGTGTTGATGACTAACAACATGGCAGAAGAATCTTGACCCTTTACGCAATTTCCAACCCCAAAACAACAAAAAGATGCCAGCATCAACCACAAGATGAATCCTTGAAGTATACACACAACTGAAACATTTTTGTTAAAGGAATGAAGAGTGGAATTAGCAATGCTCAGAAAGGTTTAGACTAGTATGTTTATTATACATTAACTGGAGACAGTAAAGATTATACATTAGTTTCTTCTTCTTATATGGATTTTCTCATTTTTCCAACAATAATAATGTAGCATTTATCTTTGGCTTAAGATCTTTTTTTTTTAAGATTTTATTTATTTATCATAGAGAGAGCACAAGCAGGTCAAGTGGCAGGCTCCCTGCTGGACAAGGAGCCCGATGTGGGACTCAATCCCAAAACCCTTGGATCATGACCTGAGCCAAAGGCAGCAGCTTAACCGACTAAGCCACCCAGGCGCCCCATGGCTTAAGATCTTTTAAAAATATATTTAGAGGGCACCTGGGTGGCTCAGTGGGTTGAGCTGCTGCCTTCAGCTCGAGTCATGATCTCAGGGTCCTGGGATCAAGTCCCGCATCAGGCTCTCTGCTCAGCAGGGAGCCTGCTTCCCCCCACTCTCTCTCTGCCTGTCTCTCTGCCTACTTGTGACCCCTCTCTCTGTCAAATAAATAAATCTTTAAAAAAAATATATTTACAAAAACACCTAAAACTCTGAAACTACTTTTAATTTTTTTAGGATCAGTAATATCCAACCAAATACTCTGGAACATGTATGACTATGAAATAAGATAAAACAATAACTACAGGAATTTTAAGACTCTCATCAAAGAAAGGTTCAGATTTGCTCGTTATCCTATAACTACAAAGCCAAGTAAACTAATCTGAGGAAGACCTTCAAGTTCTAATGCTTGCTAAAAGAAAATACATCAAAGATTCAATACACTGGGGATTTCAACACAAATATTCCATTCCTCCAAGGACTCCAGATTGTCAACTCATCAGTATTTTAGCTACAAAATCTTATTACTAATTCACTGTCTGAAACAACACATTTCGAATTCTCCTTGGTCCACTACATTTCACCAAGCAAGGATAAAACATGGACATGTGCTATAAACATTAGACACATATTTTTCAGAAATATTAAGAAAAATAATGTATGAGTGCTTCAACTTGAGTCCTGCTGTGTAATAAGTGACCACAAGATTTTGAGGTAGACAGCTTTTCTTCCCAAAGAATGTTGTGGCACAGATGAGACTTTACTTAATACATGAAACACTGGAAACATTGCTTCATGATTCTAAGTCTCAGATATCACCAAAGAAATAAACTGTATCATTATGGTTTCTCAATGTTAGATGTTGCTGAAAAGATTCTCTAGTGAATCACAGGACTACCAACTATGAAAGATACAGATATGCATTGCCAGCACTTTGACATATTTTAGAAAATAATGTGGTTAAATACCCAACATTTAAAATTTTGGCAGATTAAATTCAGATATCTTTAAATGTTTTTAACTATGATGAAAAGACCTGAAAACTACTCTGCAATTGTAAAAAGTGACAAAACCCCATTTTCAGGGCTCATGATACACAAATTATAAAGAGAAATTTAAATTTAAAATTTACATTAAGAAAATACAAGTCTGGGATGCCTGGGTGGCTCAGTGGGTTAAGCCTCTGCCTTCGGCTCAGATCATATCCCAGAATCCTGGGATCATGCCCTACATCGGGCTCTTTGCTCAGCAGGGAGCCTGCTTCTCCCTCTCTCTTTGCCTAAATCTGCCTACTTGTGATTTCTCTCTCTGTCAAAGAAAGAAAGGAAGGAAATAAGGTAACTTTGAAGCCAATATCAAATTCTGACTGACTGACCTCCAGGAAACTATTTCTAGCCAAAAGATGTTTGGAAATGATATACACACACGAACAGAAAAATTTTTAAATGATTTTAAAAGCTTTCACATAGGAATATGGTATTAACTAGAAATCAAATTAAAAGCTGGACAAAAGTAAAAGTGAATGAATAATTGCTCTAACAGCTCACTGAAAATATTTTAAGTAAAATAACTGTTAGTTACTTAATAAAAGGGCAAATAGCAGGGGCGCCTGGGTGGCTTTGTGGGTTAAAGCCTCTGCCTTCGGCTCAGGTCATGATCCCAGGGTCCTGGGATCAAGCCCCGCATCAGGCTCTCTGCTCGGAGGAGAACGTGCTTCCTCCTCTCTCATTCTCTGTCTGCCTCTCGGCCTACTTGTGATCTCTGTCAAATATATAAAATCTTAAAAAAAAAAAAGGCAAATAGCAAACAATAACTGCTTACTGAAAATTGAAATGTATTACTCAATAAATAGTATGCAAAAACACAAAGTATTTTGAGAAAGCAGTAACAAAAAAGTAGAACTTAAAATTAAACACTAAAAACTATAATACACCTATGAGAGAAATTAAAGATGACCAAAACAAGTAAAGAAATAGAACCATGATCATGAGTCATAAAGCAAAATACTGTTAAAATGTTAATTCTCCCCAAAATTGATCTATAGAGTTAATGCAGTTCCAATATAGAGCCCCGTAGGTTTTTTCTCCATATAGAAAATGAGTTTAAAATATCTGAAAATAAAATATAAATCTCTCATAACTCCCTGACAATGTAATTATCAACCGAGAAAGTCCAAGCACAGAATACTGAAAAACTGTTAGAGATAAGAAGAGAGTTCACTGAGAAACATAATGCACAACACAGAAAAGTCATTTGTTTTCCTATATACTATTAATAATTAATGTTAAAAATATAATGGAGACCCTTCAAAATGGCTACCAAGACTTAAAAATGCACAGAAATGAATCTAATAAGGAATGCACAAGATCTCTATGATAAAAACCACAAAATATAAATATAATGTTAAAGACAGGGAAAGAGAGATGAAAGCTAGAAGGGGAAGGGAATATATTAATTCCATATTATCCTAATCAAAGTTTAAAAACAATTTTAAACAGAACTTGGAAATTTGGTTCTAAACTTTATCTAGAGGATGAAACTTTCACTTTTTATGTCTCAATATTATTTAAAAATTTATATATATAATTACATCTTGTATAATATATTCACTTGTATAATGAAGAATAACTTCTTTCACACTTATTGAGATATAACTGACATATAACATTGTATACACTGAAAATAAGGTATTACTGTCATGCCTCTCAGAACAACCATCACCTAGAAGACAAGGGATAACAAGTGATGGCTAGGATGTAGAGAAAAGGGGATCCTTTCTACTATTGGTAGCAATGTAAATTGGTACGGCCACTATGGAAAACAGTATGGAGGCTGCTCAAAAAATTAAAAATTGAACTATCATATGATTCAGCAACCCCATTTCAGAGTATATATCCAAAGGAAATAAAATCGCTATCTCAGAGATATCTATATTCCCATGTTCACTGCAGCACTGCTCACAGTAACCAAGATATGGAAACAACCCAAGAATCTGTCAACAGATGAATGGATAAAGGTGATATAGATACATAGATGTAATGGAGTACTATTCAGCAATGAGAAAGAAGGAATCCTGCCATTTGTGACAAAATGGATAGATCTTGAGGCTATTATACAAAGTGAAAGAATAATTTTCAATTACTGATCATTCTATAGTTAAAAAAAACAAACTTGAGGGCGCCTGGGTGGCTCAGTGGGTTAAGCCTCTGCCTTCGGCTCAGGTCATGATCTCAGGGTCCTGGGATCGAGTCCTGCATTGGGCTCTCTGCTCGGCGGAGAGCCTGCTTCCCTCTCTCTCTCTCTCTCTCTCTGCCTGCCTCTCTGTTTACTTGTGATCTCTGTCAAATAAACAAATAAAATCTTAAAAAAAAAAAATTTGAGGGTGCCTGGGTGGCTCAGTGGGTTAGGCCGCTGCCTTCGGCTCAGGTCGTGATCTCAGGGTCCTGGGATTGAGTCCCGCATCGGGCTCTCTGCTCAGCAGGGAGCCTGCTTCCTCCTCTCTCTCTCTCTCTCTCTCTCTGCCTGCCTCTTTGCCTACTTGTGCTCTCTCTCTGTCAAATAAATAAATAAAATCTTTAAAAAAAGAAATTTTGAAATTTACCTTTATGCAAACTTCTTAATGAGACAGTCTTTAAGTACTAGGCATATAGGACTATATTTATATTTCTTTTTTTACATTTCTTTATGATACATTATTTATACCTAAATTACATTTTTTATAATCCAGATTATGAGAATATCAATGTTGATTTAACACTTTAAAAGAGTAATTTCAAAAATTACCAAATGCCACATTTCCAGATTTAGGAATTTCCACAGTATCCCCAGATTTAGTGAAATAATTTTTCCTACATGGAATGTAAAAGCCAAAATTTAATGAAATTAAGAGCAGTGCTTGCTTTATATGGTAGTAAGGGATTGTAACCTATAGGAGACCGAGCTGAAACCATCCAAAGCAATCCTGATAATCAATTATAACTCTTGCAATCAATCTTTGACTTTTAAAATTTTTATAAAAATATTAAAACTCTCTCAGTTATAATGTATAGGAAGCTGAAAAACAGTTAAACTAACATTTATTTAGTAGAATTTAGAACATTAGAAACACTGGAAATTAACATAGCAAGTGTAGTCCGAAATGGGTTTTTCTATCCTCACCATGTAAAATACAGAGCAAGCATCTTTTCTATGTTTTAGTGAATTACCAAACTCCTGTTCAAATTTGTATCACCTTCCAACATTTAATCCTTGGCACTTCCAATATTATAAATTATCTTCCAGAGTTCCTCTAATGTGAAGTTTTTTTGGCACCATTTCTTTCTCTGGCATATCTTCATCCGTTCATCACAACCATTTCCCTTACGTATGTTGAAAAGCTCACCTTTACTACATTCTTCCAGCTACATAAATTAGTGTCTCTCAAAAAATTGCTGTTTCACCATTCCCACTCTTGGCTCTTTCTCTATAACTCCATTTACTTTCTACCTGATTTTCATTTCCAATGTTACCACTTTTTTCGTTTTTTAAGATTTTATTTATTTATCAGAGAGAGAGAACAAGCAGGGGAAGCAGGTGGCAGAGGGAGAAGCAGGGTTCGATTCCAGGACTCTGGGATCATGACCTGAACTAACGGTAGAATGGAGGTAGATGCTGCCTGAACCACTCAGGCATCCCAAGTATTAACACTTTTATTTCTTTGCTGCATTTTCATCTTTGCTGACCAAATCTCTCATTATCCATTTTTATAAAATGTCAAGTGAGTTTCTCACTGGGAAGCAAGGAAGGAACACAACTACATGTTTTGCTGTCTGTAAATAAACCACGTAATGTACACAGTGACAAATCAATAAAAGATTTTGAAAGAAGTGACATAACTGATCACTGATCATGATGCATATTTGTTATCTATACAGTGAGTTGTGAACTTAAGAGTTACTGGTGAAGTTTGCACATTATGCAATTACTCTGTTAATAAGCCCTATAACTGAAATTTGAACCATGTTGTTGTGGGATTGGTATTATTTAACTCAACTATGTTAACTGAAATCTGTGTGTTATCAAAGCCATATAAAGCAAAAACTACTTGTCCAGAAATGCAATTATTTATACGGCTTAGTGTTACAACTGAAAAATTTACAAAGAATCTTGAACATGTCCCCTACAATACCAAATGACATAAACCTGAATTTAAGAATCAAATAACCTGCAGGAATTCTACAGATGCAGTTAGTCCTTAACTTTTATAAATCTGATTTTCACAACAAGTCATTTTTTAACACAACATATTGAAACTGATAATTACCTTTCATAAAGGTGATATGAATTTAATATGTAAGAAAAGAAAGGAGGGGGCGCCTGGGTGGCTCAGTGGGTTAAGCCGCTGCCTTTGGCTCAGGTCATGTTCTCAGGGTCCTGGGATCGAGGCCCGCGTCGGGCTCTCTGCTCAGCAAGGAGCCTGCTTCCTCCTCTCTCTCTGCCTGCCTCTCTGCCTGCTTGTGATCTCTCTCTCTATCAAATAAATAAATAAAATCTTTAAAAAAAAAAAAGAAAGAAAGAAAGAAAAGAAAGGAGGGGCGCCTGGGTGGCTCAGTGGGTTAAGCTGCTGCCTTCGGGTCCTGGGATCGAGCCCCATGTCAGGCTCTCTGCTCAGCAGGGAGCCTGCTTCCCTTCCTCTCTCTCTCTGCCTGCCTCTCTGCCTACTTGTGATCTCTGTCAAATAAATAAATAAAACCTTTAAAAAAAAAAAGAAAAGAGATTTCAACGTCTCATTTGGTAGCATTTCCTTCTGGAAAACAGTATTGTTTCAGTTGTGTTGTCACATTATACTATTTCAGTTGTGCTGTCACCTTATTATACAAGTTTATTTGTGCAATTATACAAGTATATTACATTTTGACATTATATAAAAATATGTGGGAAATAAAATCAACAATGGTAGTGATAAAAAAAACACAGAAGCAATAAGAAACAAAGGTTTTATAAATTTAATTCCACTGAGAAAAAATCAAAACTCTTTAGCATTAGACAATCACTGAATTAAACAGTGTTTTCACTTTGAATGCAAAAAAAAAAGTGTGCATACAATACAAACTGCAAAAACATTTTATTAAAAATTGTATATACAACTAAAAACTGCATTATATTTTTAGCTTACTGACAACTGAACTCCTCTAATAACTTATTAGTAAATTGTTTAAATTTTACATTACAATTGAAAACTGGTTAATGGTCTTACACTTACTAATATTCATTAGAACTTCTATGATACAGGGCATCTGGGTGACTCAGTCAGTTAAGCATCTGCCTTTAGGTTGGGCCCTGATCTCAGGGTTCTGGGATCAAGCCCTGCATCGGGCTCCCTGTTCTGTGGGGAGTCTGCTTCTCCCACTCCCTCTGCTCCCACCCCTGCTTGTGCTCTTTCTCTCAAATAAATAAATAAAATTTTAAAAAAAAGAACTTCTATGTTCTTTTTTTGTTATTGTTATTGTTATTGGTAGTAAGGGAACTTGAAACACAGAAGACTGCTCACAATTTTTAGGCCATTAAATGACACAAGAAAATCCTTTCACTAATCTAGACTCCTTCCAAGTAGGAAGTCAAAATGTTGTAAATAATGTTATTTTGTCCTTAAAATGATTAGCTCTTTCTATCTCTATTAGTGAAAATCCTTTCACTAATCTAGACTCCTTCCAAGTAGGAAGTCAAAATGTTGTAAATAATGTTATTTTGTCTTTAAATGATTAGCTCTTTCTATCTCAGAGGAGAAAAATTTTGATATTAGAGATGGGGAACTTAGAACACAGAAAAGATAGAATTAAAACTCAAGCTCTGGAAAAAAAAAAAAAAAAGCAAAACTCAAGTATTGGAATTGTGACACTCCAAAGTTCTTCCAAAACATTTTAGACAGGAAATACTAAGTTAATATAAAGGGAAAATGAGGTATTTGTCTTGGTACTAAATATATTATTTAACATATATTTAATATAATCACTACGTGTCCCTTTTCCAAAATTGAAATTATCTATTTTACCTACCCCAACGATCCGTTTCATAGCATCCAATTTAGCAGAGTCTTTGTTGCTTTCCAACATTTGCTTTAGATCTTCATTCCTATATAAAAGATAAGAAAAAACCTCCATATTTCAATTTTTACATTATATAGTTATTAAAATACAGTTCTTAAAAATTAGAAATAATGGGCGCCTGGGTGGCTCAGAGGGTTAAGCCTCTGCCTTTGGCTCAGGTCATGATCTCAGGGTTTTGGGATCGAGGCCCACATCAGGCTCTCTGCTCAGCAGGGAGCCTGCTTCCCTCTCTCTGCCTGGCTCTCTGCCTACTTGTGACCTCTGTCATATAAATAAAAATAAATAAATAAATAAATAACCCTGTCTTTTTAAAAAAAAATTAGAAATAATGAATATTATAAAACGTCATTCTTAAATATAATTAAATATATATTTTCATCTACTCTACAAATATTGAAGTGCTACATTGTAATGAAGCCCATCAATCATACAAAAATATAAAACTGTACCTCAGTTCTGGGTAAAATATCTATGTGAACATAGGCATAAAGATTCTCCCATCTAAAAATCTCCTCTGCATTAATCATCAAAAAGAAAAAAGAAAAATTCTTGAATTACCACTAAAATATTTTCATAAGCCAAAAAGTAAGAATTTTCTTTTCTCAAGAAAGAACACTCATCAAGAAAGGCTCACTCAAACCATCCCTTTTTAATCCCTACCTCTCCTCCGTCAAAAAAAAAAAAAAAAAAGAGGGGTGCCTGGGTGGCTCAGTGGGTTAAAGTCTCTGCCTTCGGCTCGGGTCATGTCCTGGGCTCTCTGCTCGGCGGGGAGCCTGCTTCCTCCTCTCTCTCTCTGACTGCCTCTCTGCCTACTTGTGATCTCTGTCTGTCGGGTAAACGAATAAAATCTTTAAAAAATAAAAAAAAAAAGAACTTGAACATGAGGGCAAACACTCAGGGATACTCCCTAATCAAAGAATTATGTAAAGCCAATTTTAACACTTGAATGAGAAGACAAGGTGATGAACCAGAATAGTTAGTTAGTAGTAAGGATGAAAATGTAGGATAGATGCAAGAACTACCTACAAGTTGAAATCAGTGTGATGCAGTGACGGTGAAGAATGAGATTGGGGCACTCAGTAAGGATATTCTGTGTTTCTAATTTGGACTGACCATGCTACCATGTAAGATAAAATAGACACTTCCTATTTCCCAAAACTAATTGCTATATAAACATCCTTAAAAGTGCAGAACAAAAACTATCACTACCTTACACAGAAAAACTGAAAAAAAGAAAAAGAAAAACATAAGAACACTTTTTTAAAGATTTTATTTGAGAGAGACAGACAGACCACAAGCTGGGGAAATGGAAGGCAGAGGGAGAGGGAGAAGCAGGCTCCCCACTGAACAAAGAGCCAAACACTAGGCAGAGGCACAGGCAGACACTTAACCTGACTGAGCCATCCAGGCACCCCCTAATCCACAACAAATTATTTTGCTCACAACTGATCTGCTCCTATCCTAAGTGAAACTTCTCCCAGCATATTCTCCCAACATATTCCCCCTAGCTAAAGAAAATCTGTAATTTGCAATCTCTAATCATTTTTCCTTCAACACGAAAGGACAGATTTTTAAAAGTTATATAGCTAGGCGAAGAGTTCTCACACTTGACACCAAAAGTACAGTCCATAAAAGGGAACACCAATAAACTGGATCTCATCAAAATTTAAAACTCTTTCTCCCCATTAAGAGGAAGAAAAAGAATAGAGACTGGCAAAACTATCTGCAACCATATTGCACATATTGCACATAATCGATAAAGGACTAATATCCAGACTATATTTCAAATTTCAAAATTCAACAGTTAACAAAAAAATTTCAATTAGAAAAGGGACAAAACTATGGATTAAACTATGTTTCCTTAACCCCAAAGGTGACTTTACTAGGGCCTTTAAAGAGATCAGTAATTAAATAAGGTCATAGGGGTAGACCTCTAATCCAGTAAAAATGATGTTGTCCTAAGAAGAGAGAGAGAGACATCACTGGTGCACACCCACAAAGAAAAGACCATGTGAGAACAGAGAAAGGAGACAATCAAATGTAAGCCAAGCAGAGGCCTCAAGAGTAATCAAACCAGGAATTCCAGTATCCTGGGAGAACTGTGAGAAACTGTGAGAAGTAAATCTCTGTTGTTTAAACTACACAGTCTATATTTTGTTAAGACAGCCATAACAAACCAATAGATTTTGGTACCCAGAAATGTAATGCTGCTATAACAAACCTAAAAATGTGCAAGTGGCTTTGGAATTAAGTAATGGATAGAGGCTGGAACAGTTTGGAGGTGCATATTTAAGACAAAAAAACCAAAAAACAAAAAAGCCTAGATTGCCTTAAAGAGAGTGTTAGTAGAAATATGGATGTTAAAGGTGATTGTGATGAGATCTCAGATGGAAATGAGGAGCATGTTATTAGAAACTGGAAGAAAGGCAATCCTTGTTATAAAGTGGAAGGAACTTGTCTCCTAATTTTCTTCTAGTGTTGTATGGAAAGTGGAAGTTAAAAGTAATGAACTTGGATATTTAGCAGACAAGATTTCTAAGCAAAGTAGTAAAGGCACAGCCTGGTTTCTCCTTGTTTCTTATGATAAAAGTGAGAAAGATAAACTGAAGGAAATGTTAAGCAAAAAAAGAACTAGAACTTGAAGATTTGGAAAATTTTCAGCCTATCTATATTGCAAAATATAAGAACTCTTCATTGGACCTTTTTCAAAAGTGTGGCTAGAAAATTATTTCACCAAGATTACATGGGTACCAACTCATGAATATAAGCAGGTGTCAGAGCAGAAGCCAGAGAGAGAGATGGGATTATACCACAGAGACACTGCCAGCTTGGAGTAAAAGGGAGAAAAGAAACAAAATGAGGGAAGTCTGTCGGACTTCAGGATTCTACATGACAGGACAGCATGAGGACGCAGAGAGATATCAGCCAATGGTACACCAAGGAGACAGGCCTGAGAAGAAACCAAACCTGCCTTCCGTATGATGGTAGACATTTGGCTTCTAGAACAGTGAGAAATAAATTTCTGTTAATCAAGCCACCCGTTTTGTGGCATTCTCTGATGGCAGCCTTGGCAAACTAATAGAGATATCAACAATTCACTAAAGGAGGTACACATTGCGAAAGGCATATGAAAAGATAACTGCATTACCTATTAGGGAAATACAAATTAAAACGACAGCAAGATATAACTACATATATATCAGAATGGCTCTCATCTAAAATTTTTTAAAAATGGGGCACCTGGGTGGCTCACAGTTGGTTAAGCACCAACTCTTAATTTCAACTCAGGTCATGATCTCAGGATCATAAGATTGAGCCCCGCACTGTGCTCTTCGCTTGGTGTGCAGCCTACTTAAGATTCTCTCTCCCTCTCCTTCTGCCCCTCTACCCACTCTTACATGCTCTCTCTCGAAAGAAAAAAAGAAAAGATTAAGTTAAATTTAAAAACAGTAACAACACCTAATGATAGAACAGAGAGGAACTGGATCACTCATTTACTGCTGGTAGGAACTTAAAGGGTTACAGCCACTCTGGCAGTTTGGACAACCAAGTAATTTCACTGTTGGGTATTTATCTCTGGGAAATGGAAACTGATACACAAAAACCTGCACACAGGAATTCATAGCTGCTTTCATCCCTATTAGCCAAAATGGAAACCCAGATGTCCATCCACAGATGAATGGTTCAGCATGGAATACCACTCATCAGGTTAGATAAACTATTGATACATAAGACAACTCTGATTAATCTCCACAGAAATATGCTGAGTGAGAAAAGTTAATTCTAAAAGGCTAAATACTGTATTATTCTACTTATATAATAATTGTGAAATAACAAAATAATAAATTATAGAATAAAAAAATAAATACAAATTATAGAAGCAGAGAAAGGTCAGTGGCTTCTGCACATTAAGATCAAAAAAGGGAAAGGCGGTTATAAAAGGGAGATGGAACAGTTATGCATCTTTACTGATGTGATGATGATACATGACACAAAACAGAATTGAGGACACACACACAAGTAAATACAAGTAAAGTCTTAAGTTCAATCTAAAAAACCAATTATATAACAATTAATGGTTCATTTATAAGAAGACAAAGAAGCCAATCAAAAATGGATGGTTAAAAAAAAAAAAATGGTCAAGTGGTGCCTGGCTGGCTCAGTGGAACATGTGGTTCTTGATCTCAGTTATAAGTTCAAGCCCCACCTTGGCTAAAGGGATTACTAAAAAAAAAATGGTTAAAATATGTCAAGACATTTCACAAAAGATCAGGAATACCAGTAAGTATTAAAACCCGCTTAAGATTATTAACTATCAGGAAAATCCATATTAAATGAGATATCATTAACACCCAATGGAGGAACTGAAATTAAGAGACTGACAATAACAAATGTTGCCAAGGCTCTAGAGAAATGAGAATTCGCACATATTGTTGGTGGGACTGTAAGAACAACAAAAACACACACATACACACACACTCTCTTTGGAAAACTGGGTGATTCTTACAAATTTAAACATAAGCCTATCATGTGACCCAGTCGATTCCATTTCTCAGAGAAATAAAAACATATTTCCACATAACAACTTACATGAACATTCATAGCAGCTTTATTAGTAATAGTAAAAAACTGGAAGAAATATAAATATCCATTGGTAAAATGTGACTTAGCCAAACACTGGAATACTACCCAGCTATGAAAACTAATTACTGATAGATGCAACACAGTGGATGAATTCTTAAAATCATTATTCTGAGTGAAAGAAGTCAGACACAAAACAGCGTGATTTAATTCATTTAAACTTACAGAAAAGGCAAACTAATCGAGACTGAAAGCAGATAAGTCATACCCCAGGGCCATGGAGTAGAGGAAGAAATGGAGAGCCAAGGAACGTAAGAAAACTTTATTTCATAAGATGGTGGAAATGTTCAGTATCTTCTTCACTGTGGCGGTGACTTCACTGGTACAGATACCTGTCAAAACATCTAATTACCACCTTTGGGTGGATAATTTATTATATGCAAATCATACCTCTGTAAAGCTAATAGTAAAAACATTCATAATGTTTTATTCAGGTGTGAATAAGATGTCGTGTTCTCCTAAACAAGACCAAAAGACATAAATCTACTTCTGAGAAAAACATTATGAGGAATCAGATAAGCCACCACTTTATACTCAGATATCAATTAAGCTTCATCCATGCTTACTCAAGAATTTAAATCACTACATACTGTATTTTAGTATATCAAAGCAAAATCTTCTCAAAGAAACTAAAAGGAAACTAAGACTGTATTATTACAAATTGTAATTAACTACTTACAATAGTTATTCGTTTATAATTAGCAATCTTTCAACTTTTCACAAGGCAGAAAAAGGAAAAAAAACTTATGCCACATGACTACTTCATGAAACAGTTCAATCACCAAAAAGTATGAGAAACCTGGGTGGCTCAGTTGGTTAAGCTGAACTGCCTTCAGCTCAGTTCATGATCCCAGGGTCCTGAGATCGAGTCCCACATCAGCCTCCTTGCTCAGTGGGGAGTCTACTTTTCCCTCTGTCCGCCTCTTAACTTCTTTGTGCTCTCTCTCCTTACCTCTCTGACAAATAAATTAAAATCTTAAAATTTAAAAAAAAAAGTATGAGAAACCCTTGCTTAGGTCTATGAGTAAACCAGAAAATCTTCTTTAACTATACATAGAAATCCTGGACACAAAACTACTAACTAGTGTTTGTACACTTTATGAATTTAAGCCTCATGTACACAGTAAGCACTTACCAAGAATGAATGATCAATCAGATGTTATTACAGGCTAAGTTATATATCTTCCAAAATTCCTATGAAGTCCTAACCCCCAAAATGTGGCTATTTGGAGACAGAGCCTTTAAAGTGGTAATTAAGTCAAAATGAGATCAGGATGGATGGACCTTAATCCAACATGACTTGATGTCTTTGTAGGAGATTAAGACACAGACAAAGACAGAACAAGGGATGACCAGGTGAGGACACAGCAAGAAGGTGGCCACCTGCAAGCCAGGGAAAGGGGTCTCAGAAGAAATCAGAACTGCCTATTTTGATCTTAGACTTACAGCCTCCAGAAATTGAGAGGAAATAAGTTTCTTTAAGCCATAGGTTCTGTGTCTTTCTATTATGGCAGCCATAGCAAACTAATATGGAAGGTAAATGTTACAAATGGTCATTACATAAAAACATAAATAAACAAATAAATACTAAGTACATTTTTTTCCAAAGAGTAGAGGCAATGAAATTTATTATGCAAAAAAAAAAAATTACTCTTCTTTTCGAAGCAGCTCATAAAATTAAATACAATGGTGACAACTAATGGGACACAAAAATAGTTAAATAATTAAAACAGTGACTTTTCTCTAAACTTACAGTTAGAAAATACACAAGTAGTAGAGAAAGCAACACATAAAAACTGTATCTGAGGATATACAACTACCAAATAATAAAATATCATAAATGTTCACTGGATTACATTTAGAATCCCTTCTTAAAACTTGTCACTCTTCTATACTGCAAAGGTAACTGAAAGGAATATTAAAAATAATATGCCTGGGTGGCTCAGTCAGTTAAACATCTGCCTTTGGCTCTCAGTTCATGATCCCAGGGTTCTAGAATCGAGTCCCACCTTGGGCTCCTTGCTCAGCGGGGAGCCTGTTTCTCCCTATGCCTACTGCTCTCCCTGCTTGTGCTGTCTCTCTCTGACAAATAAATAAATTCTTAAAAAAAAAAAAAAAATGAGTTTGCCTCAATTAGAGAAGTAGACATAGAATATATTAAAAAAAAAAAAATGGAAGGGTGCCTGGGTGGCTCAGTGGGTTAAAGCCTCTGAAAAAAGATTTTATTTATTTATCAGAGGGACGGGGAGAGAGCGAACACAGGCGACAGAATGGCAGGCAGAGGCAGAGGGAGAAGCAGGCTCCCTGCTGAGCAAGGAGCCCGATGTGGGACTCGATCCCAGGACGCTGGAATCATGACCTGAGCCGAAGGCAGCTGCTTAACCAACTGAGCCACCCAGGCGTCCCATAAATAAAATCTTTAAAAAAAAAAAAAAAAAAATGGAACCACACGAGAGGTTTTTTTTCCCCTTATCTACCTTGTTATTTTCTTTCTACTTTTTATTTTTGTCTTTGACTTAATGACCATGTATACTTCCATAAATGAAAATTTTAAACCCTTCCTGAAAAAATCTTACAAATCTTAGTGGGGTAAGAAAGAAAAAAAAAACTGAAATAATTAGATAGGGGAAAAAAAGACAATGTGATGACACATACACATATCAAAAGTAAAAGAAAGTTCATTTGCTCATGTCTGCCCCCTTACACTTTTCCCAAGAGCTCTCCAACATTCTTCTCCACCAGTGTTAGAGAAGTGAGCAATGAAGAATAACAAAGCAACAATTTTTAGGATAACCCAACCTCTCCAATCCTAGGAGTAACTTTATTCAGAGCCTAATGGAAACTTGGTTTACTCCTTTTAAGCTTGAGATACCAGAGTCCCCTTCCCAACCACTTTTAGGTACTGACACACACTCTCAAATTAAAAGTAAGAAAACAAGATCCCAATATTAAAGCCAAAGGTTTTGCAGATCATGTTTAATGTAGTCTTCAACAAACATAAGTATCTTTTGTTTTAACACAGGCCGATAGTAAGTTTGAGGTTCAGAGAAGATACTAGAAATACCCCAGGCACTGCTTCAACTTGATGTAATATTCAACTTCACACAGGTATATCATGAAAACTATTGAAAATTCTGACATAAATTACATTATTTCTTCTCCAATTCCTCTTTGTCACCAGTTACTGTTACTGTCAACAGTAAAGGCTTGGGAGACTAAAAACAAATACCTCAGGGACACCTGGGTAGCTCAGTCGGTTAAGCCACTGCCTTCGGCTCAGGCCATAATCCCAGGGTTCTGGGATGGAGTCCCACAGCGGCTCCTTGCTCAGTGGGGAGCCTGCTTCTCTCTCTCCCTCTGCCTGCCTTTGCTCTCTCTCTCTCTCTCTCTGCCTGTCTCTATTTGTCTGTATGACAAATAAATAAATAATCTTTTTTTAAAAAACACACACCTCAAAAAACACATCTCATTTACCCTCAAAATAAGTGCACTTGTATAGGGTCATTTTAGGTCTACCTTCTTCCTTATCTGGATTCAAATATGGCCTATTAACATGTATCAGTTAGTTCATTAATCTTAGAAATTGAGAAATTCCTTCTGCTAAACATTAAGAGAGTTGATTCAAATAATGCTGAATTGGCAATACTTTCACTGACAGGTGAAAAACAATACTTGTTTGAATTATTATTTTTTTAAATTTACCTGATTTTTTATTTACCTACTGACCAGCAGCTTTCCAGCTTTGAGTACTAGGATACCAGCTTTATTTTTACATAAGTGACATCTTGTGGTAATAAGTGGTATAACTTTTCCTTTCATTTTCAAAATATATCTTTTTATAGTTTAAAGGAAAATATGTAACTGGAATTAGAGAAAATCTTACTATTACCAGAAAGACACTCTCATCAGCACCAGTAAAAAAATCACCTATAATCAAAAAGCAAAATGTTACCAGTTATACATAAGAACTTAAGAGGTAGGAGAGCTTTAACATTGTATAAATTAACTCTTTTCTTAAAAAACAAAACAAAACAAAAAAAAATCTATAATCCAGGGGCACCTAGCCAGCTCAGTCAGAAGAGCATACAACTCTTGATTTCAAGGTCATGAGTTCAAGACCCATATTGGGTATAGAAAGTACTAAAAAAATAAATAAATAAAATGTCTATAATCCATATTTCATTTAAATCTTTCACTCCTTTTAAAAACAATGTGAATTAAGGGAATGATTAAGACTATACAGCCTTATACACTGTATCGGTGATACTCAAAGTGTGATCCAAAAAAGTTCAGTCCAAGAACCATCACTAATCCACAAATTCTTTTTACTAATCCATGAGGAGACATGTACAGAAACTGAAAGCAAGCAAAGCTAAAAACCTGACAATAATTCAACACTATTTTTTTGAATCTAATAAAAAAAAAATGGGGGCTTGCATTTTGCATGCTTTCTTTCATTCCATTTTTCCAGTAATTTATTTCTTAATGTATTTTACAGAAGATCCATGATGGACTAGAAATTTGAAAGAAAAAAATAATAATTATTTAATCAGTTTGCAAGTACTGCAATATACACCATCTCCTTCTTTTCCCTCAAAAGGGAATTTGTGTACCATAAAAAGCAACACCTGAAATTTAAACCCAGGAATGATCGACTAGGGAAAGTAACATGGAATAGCAATTTCTAGTTGGAGGCATGTCCCCCAAACGACGTATCAAATCTTTAAAAGGAAGGTGGACCTTTTCAAGCCCTGTCAAAAAATTTTAAAATTCTAAAACATAGGTAACTCTGCATGCTTTATGAGCCACTTAAATGAAAAATGTTTCTACTTAAGTGTTACACTGTACAAATAGATATGTTTAAAAAAAAAAAAAAAAAAACAGCTGGGAACAAGAATCAGAATTTACTTTTTTCTAGTGCTAAGTAGCCAAAGGGAATGGCCTTCATGATACATTTATGTGCACAATATAAAAACTTATTAGTAACTTACAGTTCAGTTATGACCTATACTTTCCTTGGATGACCTTCAAAACACTGTATAGTTTTGGGGACAAAGTACTGACTTAATAATACAAGAGTAAATAAAACAAAAACTCCCAACTACCTAATCATCCATCTACTAACCCCCTAAAAAAAGAACACAAATTATCCAAGTAAATATAAACTTTTCCTTCTATATTGTTCACAAAACTAAAAAAGGAACAGTGTACAATTGCCATCACCACTTCTTCAACCTTGGGTAACTTTTTTCTCTCTTACTCCTCCATTAGAATTTCTCTCACAAAGGTACAACTTCCTAATTTAAAAATTCCATGAATACTTTTAAATTATTCCTCTACATTTGATATAATTAACCACTACTTCTCCATCTTAAATTCCCTCCCCTCTCAGATTCTGTAACTCTACTCTCACCTGGCTACCACTTACATTTGTGCCACCCCAGTAAACAAAAATGATCAAAATCCTCACCCTTGTAGAGTTTTCATCCTAACAACTAAAAGAGACAAAACAACAAACATAATAAATAAATTTTAAATCATGAGGTGATATGAGGGAAAAATAGAGCAGAGGGAAGAGAATGCAGTAGGAAATGGAGAAGGCAATTTTAAAGAGGGTGGTCAGAGTAAGCTAAATAAAGAGACATCTGAACAAAGATTTACAAGTAAAGCGGTCAGCCATGCAGACACTGGGAGTGAGGAATATGGAGGAAGAGCACTCTAGGCAAAAGAGACAATGAAAGGGGAGTAAATAATATGTTTACTCCAAATGAAAAAAGGAACCATTGGAGGGCTTTGACTAAAGGAGAGCCATGATCTGATGATACATGTGACAGAATCATTCTGGCTGCTATGTTTATAATACACCGCAGGGATTTCCACATCTGCCCATGGGTCTATAAGAAACTAAACCTGCCACAGAAAGTAAGTATAAAAGCTGGAAGAAATAAGTAACTTTCTGAATGCACTAAAGAGCAACCAACCAAAGCAGTCAAGACTTAAGGGGCCAAAATCCTGCAAAGAAGAGAAGCAGACAACAAAGTGAGCTCTGTATTTACACCAGTTTTTTCCTTGAATATATTTCCCAAACCGCCATTTGGGAGACTAGAACTCAACAAGAAATGGCAGTTTTAACAGACTGAGGAGACAAATGCTGAAGTTCATAGGTAATAAAGGAAATGGAACTTGAAGGGCAAAATTACAGAAGAGAGAACCAGTGAAAAGGTACACAAAAATCCCTTTAAGTACTCATCTACATTTTCACAGGGCATGATTCCAGAAAATCCAGCAGAAAACAGTTCAGAAGTTAAATATCTGTGCAGGGATTTCAGCAACTATGCACTGCTATGTAGAGGAGTTGGAATTCAAGTCTCTGGCAAGTACAGAGGTATGGTACATATCCCAGCCTTTCAATTAAGATTTTAAGAATTTTTCCAAAGTAATGAAAGACATAAGCCCACATATTTTAAAACCTGAAGAAAACAGAATACACACACATGCAGAGAAAGCTACTCTAGGCATAGTGTGGTCAAGCTGATGCAAATCAAATCAGTGAGAAAAATCTTAAAAGTATGCAGAGAGAAAAAAGACATTTCCTTAAGAAAAAGGTCTGCAGAACTTTTCTGTAAAGGACCAGATGATAATTTTTTTAAAGACTTATTTACAGAGAAAAATCAATAAAACTTAAGGTTAGTATGTACTTTGAATAGGTTGTAATAAAGACTTAATGAGATCACTATAAAGTACTTACTAGCACGTCTAGCGAGTTCATTAATTCAATATCCACATGCCCCAGAAACTGTTCAAAATACTGGGATCCCTGACTTCTTGGGACTTACATTCTAAGTTTGAACACAGGATGGGTAGGAGTAGGAGGAATGACAGAAATGATAGAAGGAAAGAGGAGGGAGGGAAGGAAAACAACAAAAGTGGACAGAAAGACCATATAGCAGTACTAAAAATAATTAAAATAGGGTAATGAAATAAAGTAAGACTGGGTGACCATAAAAGTCCTCTCTGGGTAGGTAATCATTTAAGCTGAGGTCTCAAATGAGGAGAAGGAGTCAACCAAAGGAATTCTGCAGATACTATGGCAAAAACAAACCTGGATATATGAGGATCCAACAGAAGGTCTACAAAGGATTTATAAATGAAGACTATGGTTGTTTTCTCAAGCACACTTAACACCGTACATAAAAGGCACACAATAAATATTAGTTCAAAGAATAAATGAATATTTGCTACATACTAACATGTTCATTAGAAACAGAAAACTCCAAGCTTTCCCTGGATTCTCAAAAGGCTCCATGACCCAATAAAGGTTAAAACTTAGGATTACATTTTCTAGGTATACATCCCATGCATACAAGTTTTAAAAACCACGACGCCATAGTTCACAGCAAGTCTCCATGTTTGCCAAACCTTTTATCAATGACGTCAGCTACTTGCTTTCTTGGAAGGCAGCACAAAGTAAGTTCTACTTTCGCTCAGGATATTAGGATGACTTCCAGAATATGACAACTCATCCTTAAAGTTTTCAAGAAAATCTCACAGAGCACTGAGCCAGCTGAGCTTGTATGTGCTGAGACAAAAAAAGTTGACTGGCACAAGGAAAAGTTTCACTGTTGAAGAGCAATATAAACCAAAAATGCCACTTTCTATAAAAGATAAAAGGCTGGGGGAGTCTCAGAAGCAAGAAAAGAAAAATATAAACAGAAATTTTTAAAGCTTTTACACCAAAAAAATGCCATAAAAAGTCAAAAATGAGTAATTTTCTTAAATTATATAGAAGCCTTAACTAATCAATTAAGAGCTGACCAACAGGGAAATGGATAAAAGACACTTAAAAATATTTACTGAAAGAATAAACCAATAAATATGAGGAAAAAGACTTAATACACTCATAATCATGAAGACTCCATGTAATAACATTTTGCACTGTAAGACTGGCAAATGTTATGAAATTGGATAGTACCCAATATTGGCAAAGGTGCAAGGGAAACAGACTTCACTGGTGGTGGAGGGAGAAAACCGGTGCAACCCATCTGGAAGGTAATTTAGCAATATCTATCATAATTTAAAATGCAGTAAACTTTGACCTACAATTCTATTTCTAGAAATTTTTACTACAAATAGATAAATTCTCACACATACTCAAAAGTGTATGTTACAGTATTGCTTATATTCAACAAAAAGTGAAATCAATCAAATGCCCCTCAAAATGAGATTAAATAAAGGGAATAGTAGGAAATATTATATAGTGATTAAAAAAAACACTGACATAGTTACAATTGCTAATATGGAAAGGCCTCCAAGATGTATTAAAGGATAAGCAAGACACATTAGAGAACAGTATATATATTATCATTTCGTTTTTTAAAAATTTCCTGGAAGGATACGTAAGAACTTTCTCATTGTAGTTATCTCTGAGAGTATGGGAAAGAGTTATGTATTTTCCACATTACTGACTACCTTGCCACTAATATGCCTTGCATTTCTAACATATAATTAATGTATTTAGCTACCGGACAGTGCTATTGTCTTCTATAACTTATAACACCACATTATTTTAGGACCACAAAGTCTCTGTGACACATGTGTGGCTTTATTATTCCCACTTGAGAGATAAGAAAATTGAAGCTCAGGAAATACAAGACAGCATACAAGCAGAAAATTATACAGACATAAGAAATTGTGAACTCACACAGCTTTTAAGTATACCACCACAGAACTAGGGAACGGCAAAGCAAGAAATTAAATGTGAGTCTTGTTTTGAAATCCAACATTCTTCCCATTTACCACATTGCTGTCAACTTCTGTTATAATTCAAAAACTATAAAGTAATATCCTGTAAGAATAAAATCTATAACTGACAGTGCCATAGTACTTCCTCTCTAGTCTATAATCTACCACAAGACAACTGTTGTATATTTTTTCTCTTAAACTCACAATTTTTACAGAAAGAAAATTGATCCCTGGAACCATAATGAACACTAATTCTAACTATTCTCAATAGTAGTCTAAAACATCTGTGATACACTTCTGTATAAGTCAAAATAAATTTTATTTTCACTGACATTACTTTGACTATATTTCGTTAACTTTATCTCATGTAGATTCATCAGCTCAAAATTAATTAGTATTACAGAACAGTATATTCCATCCAAACAATTCATCTTTGTTGGCTCACATGCCTCACTGCTATTGGCATGCCCCCACAATAACGGGCATGGTGCCACAGTAACAGATGGGCATAAACACAGACATGCCAAAGAGTCAGTATGTGCATCAAGTTTGAGTATTAGTATTAGATTTTTCTCCAAGAAATTCATAAACTATAGTAGAATAAATATAAGTGTTCTACAACTATGTTAATAAGATATGCCAACTCAAAGCTAGATTAATTTTTAAATTCTTTTAAAAAACCACACACACAATTTTCCAAGGCCACAGAAGGCAAGTTTTCCATCTGATGAGTTTGGATCAGCCTCCTGTGTAGGGAATTGAGGAAACCAATATGCAATCTCTACCTTAGATAAGCTTTGTCCCTGAAGCACTTGAAAATCTCACTAAAAAGTTTAGTTTTCAGAAGTCACATGGCAGTGTTACAGGACGTAAAAGTTCTAAAGAACACTACTGAACTGTAGGTGGGGTTAAGATGTAAATTTAATATTAGGCATTTTTTACACTTTTTTTAAAAAGTCGTGTTTCCTGATGTGGGCTGTGTAGCCCTTGAAAGAGAAAAAAGGTCCTATAAATTACTATTTGACAGGAATAGAATCTAAAAGTACAAATCACCTAAATTTACATGATTATTTTAAATTCTGCCATCTCTTGAAAAGAGTGTCATCTCTTCAAAAAATTATTTCTATGTGATTTTAAATTTTTGAAATATAAAACACACTCCTGACCAAATCACACTGAAAATTTTAATTTTTTACTACATTAATGAAAGGTTTCAAAATACTAAGAATGCTAAAGATAGTAAGAAAAAACCATTTGTGGTCACTATCATCCAAAATCCTTTGTTAAGAAATATATAAGGTACCAGTATATACAGCATTCTGTGTGTTTCTGTGTGTGTGTGTGTGTGAGTGCACGCGTGTAAACAAAAACATCTCTGACTTCCAGGCATACTTTCTCTTTGAAGAAATGTTCAAGTATCCAATCACCTTGAGAAAACCGATCTACTATTTTTTAATTGCTGATATTGTTAGATAGCCAGAAATTATGAGAACTATGTGTTTCTAACTTTATTTAATTTACTTTCAATTAACCCTAGCACTTCTATGTACTATTAAATAATAGTTATCTATTTTGATTTTATTAAAGTACATAAAAGTGTGTGAAATTCTTACTGCCCCCAACAGTTTTGACTTTATATACTCAGAAGAGTGTCCTATGCTTCTGGATTTCAAGGACTGGGTAAGATTTCAACAAAAATTCTGGACAATGACACACAGTTGCCCACTTTGTGGTATCCCACATAAAAATGTAACAAAAACTTCTCTCTATGGACACTATGACTTCATATACGGAAATAGGAAGTATGTTTGCATTCCTTTGATTACTAGGAGCCATTTATATTTCTTTAGTAATCTAACTACTCACACTATTTGGGGCTAATGTTCTTTAGATACTATGCTTTTACCTTTTTTTCATTCCCAAATATTTCTGGACCAATGTTATACTGACCTTTCCTATTGTCACAAACCTATCTCAAGAACAGATTTTTGACAGAATTTCATTAATTCTAATGACAAGTGCATTTAGTCGCAGACAATATGTACTGCTCTCTCACCTCAAAACATTCCCAAATACATAGACAGTTCTAATCTCTCTTTTTTTTTTTAAGATTTTATTTCTTTTTTTTTTTTTAAAGATTTTATTTATTTGTCAGAGAGAGAGAGAGATCACAAGTAGGCAGAGAGGCAGGCAGAGAGAGGGGAGGAAGCAGGCTCCCAGCAGAGCAGAAAGCCCGACGCACGGCTCCATCCCAGGACCCTGGGATCATGACCTGAGCCAAAGGCAGAGGCTTTAACTAACTGGGCCACTGAGGCGCCCCTCTGATCTCTCTTAACTACAGTCCAACATCACCAATGAAAATGTCTTTCTCCTTCCCAAAGGTCCTCTCAACCCTTCCCCATTTCAGTCAACAGTTCCCACATTCTTTTAGGGTGGCTAAAAACCCAAACTTCTCGATTCCTTCCTCCCCTCAACCAAATCCAATGAGTAAGACCTCTAAATTCCCCTTTCATAATGTGCTCACAATTTCTTTCCTCTTCGTACCCACTTACACCAACAGACTCCAAATCATCATCACATTACTCTTGGACTTTTATAACAACCTCCATTATGGTCCCACTCTGCCCCCAGATTCTTTTCTCTGATTTATTCTCCACACAACTCCAGATTAATCTTCACAAAACACCACAGCAAAAGTCACTTGTAATCATCAACTCCTGTTCTTAGAACAGAAGTTGAAGTCCAATTTTCTTCACAGTCTAACAAGTACTTCTCAAATTTTCCACTGCTCTTTTCCAGGAACTCCCCTCTTTATCCATACTGCTTCATTCACTACTGTCAGGATAAAAAGGCAAAATATGTTACCTTCATTCATACTGTGAACCCATATCATATCCTACTAAGAACATCTTTCATCCTCAGGGTACCTGGCTGGCTTAGTCAGTAGCACATGCAACTCTTGATCTCAGGGTGTGAATTTGAGCTCTGCACTGGGTGTGGAGATTACTCAAAAATAAGATCTTTAAAAAAAAAGAAAAAGAAAAAAAAACACTCTTCATCTTTTCCTTCCTTATATTAATGCCTAAATCAAAGTCCTACTCTCCAGCAGCTCCATGCCTTCACAGACCATTGTCTCCTTCAATATCCTGGAGCATTCCTCATTCCATTTTATACTAGGCAAGTATTAACTTTTTTTCTTAATGCTAGCATTCTGACACCTCACATAGGAATTTTCTAAGGGCCTCTTAGCCCTGGTTTTATGAATATGTGAATATAGTATTTTACCAATAAAATTCAATGTATTAACCATTAGTTTAAATTTAAATGAGAACACTGTTAGACAAATATGAAGTTACCTGCCCCATGTTGTAATGCTCATGGTTTTGGAGGGGGAGGGTTGTTAAAGATTTTATTTATTTATTTACTTGAGAGAGAGAGAGAGAGAGAGCAAGCAGGGGAAGTGGCAGAGAGAAAAGCAGGCTCCCCGCTAAGCAAGGAGCCTTGCTTGCTAGTCCTTGGGACTTGATCCCAGAACTTGGGATCATGACCCAAGCACAATGGGTCATGATCAGATGCTCAACTGACAGAGCTATCCAAGTGTCCCAACATAACACATTTTTAAACCAGTTTTTATGATTTAACAAACACTGCATTGTCATATAAGTCACTATTAAAATTGGGTCCTTGTGGAAAAAAAAAAGAAAATGTTTTCAAACTAATATATGACCAATGGAATACTGTTTTCAAAGAACAAATATAAAAGTCCTGGAGTTCCAAAGCCAGGGAAGAATGAGGGAATAGCACCCATGAACCCAAACAACATGCAAACCACTTCTCTATTTTGGAAACTAAGAGACCCTACAGATAATTACACATATGGGATCATAACAGAACTCAAAAAAAAGGAGAAATAGTACAAGTATGTAGGCATGGTATCCTATAAAAACCGAAGGTGGAATCCAAAACAAGTGAACCTAAGAGTATCTGGATGAGAAAGTAATGGGATACAGAGGTAGCACTAGTAAGCAGAAGAGTGGTCTGTTTGCACCTTGCATTTGGTGCAAATAATCAAGGAAAAAGAGGCCTGGGTTAAGGAGAATGTGAAGATGTCTGCAGTGTGGGGTTTAAGGATGGGGGAAAAAAAAGTACCAAGTCTATCAACAATGGGTGATTTCGAACAGAAAGAATCTAGACTTACTTCTGTCATCAAGATTCCACAGGCAGGACAGAAGACAGGACTAGTATGTTACTATGAAGACCAGGGAACTTACGAATTCTTGAGGTATATGGGATGGATGGCCAGAAAACTACAGAATATGAAAGTACTCTAAAAATATAAGGTATTATTACTGCTATTACTACTATTACAATGCTGGTTTGTGTCCCCAATCCAAGAAGAGACAAAACAGAGAAGCCATTCAATAAAGGCTTGACATAATATGGCAATGGTGGCATGGAATAGGAGCAGTGAGTATCAAAAGTAACTGTTAGGGGTGCCTGGGTGGTTCAGTACTGTACATTTATGTCCATTTATGTACAGTTATGTACTGTCTTGTTCCCCAACTTTAAGGGGGTTATTCAAGTATTCATAATAGAGAGCAACCCTTTAAAATTTTAATGGGAAAAGGAAAAATAAGGAAATTAAAATAAAAGCAAGAGTAAGGCTAATATGCCATAAAGCTCCATACACTTGCTAGTCACACACCACAAATTCTGCTCTAAGTTTTCTAACAGTCCCTATGTAAAGGAAGCAATGATATTCACTGTTGATAAATAAGGGGGGAAGGGAGGACCAGAAGAAATCGTTATTTCTGACACTAGACTTAATGCATTCATTGCAAAAAAGTCTTCAAAAATAAACACCATTGAGCTTAACTACTTCTTTTTTTTTTTTTAAGATTTTATTTATTTATTTGACAGAGAGAGATCACAAGTAGACGGAGAGGCAGGCAGAGAGAGACAGAGAGGGAAGCAGGCTTCCTGCCAAGCAGAGAGCCCGATGCAGGACTCGATCCCAGGACCCTGAGATCATGACCTGAGCCGAAGGCAGTGGCTTAACCCACTGAGCCACCCAGGCGCCCGAGCTTAACTACTTCTTTTATCCTTGCTACTGTGATTTGCTACTCTTTACTCAAGACATTTTAGCCACTGGTGATTATTCTGAGTGACTTTAACATCCACTTGGAAGCCCATTCAATACTCTGATTTCTAAATTCCTGTCCTAATCATTTTTACTGATACTCAGCTCCAGGCAACTTGCAGCCATTAACTGCCACAGTCATACCCTAAATCATACCCAAACCTTGTGAACACCCAAAACTATTCCATCTCTGAAAAATTAAATTCATACAACTCTTTCTGATCAGTCTCCTCTCCTTCCAGCACTCTCACTCAGTTATTCCCACACCACCTATTCCTTTGACTTCTTAAACACTTCTGGTCCCCTGATACTCTATTTTCTTCCCATCAGCCCTCGACTACCTTTACTTTTCTTCCCACTCCAGCTTAGATACCATCTTTAAGTACTTCAACATCTTTCTTACCAACATCCTCAACTTCTTGCTGAACTGTCATTCATAGCACCCACGTAGCTAAACCTCAATTCTGCCATATGAACTGACCATTTTCTTCATATTTATGAAAGGACTGCTGAGTGCTACTAGAGAAAAAGATCAGACTGTTGACAGTATAAATCAATAATTTCTAACCTCCACTAGGCTACCCCTCAGTATCATCCCACAAGCCTTCCTGGTTTTCTGTCAGGACAAGCCTTCCCCATTGGCTCTACCAACTACTTCAGACTTCTTCTAAAACATTCATCCCTACCACTTCCTCTCCCTCTCATCAGACGATCCAGCCATTTTTCCCTCTCATTCTTTGACAAAAGACTATACCCTTGGCCTCCAAATCCAACCTTTCCTCCTTTTCTTTATCATGCTCTAGCCCTCCCTCTCTTGTTTCCCAACACCATTTTCTACTGCCTCCTTCCAATCAGCATTTAAGCATTCTCAGCTCTCTCAATCCTTAAAATAAAGAGCTCCTTAGATTCCATGTTCCTGTAATTCTACCCTTTCTCATCCCACTGAAAGCCAAAGTTCTTTGGAAAAGTGGTGTTCCTTTACTCACTTCTCACCCATGTGTCAATCCACTGCAATCTGATTCCCTACACTATTGTCAGTACTACCACCAAGGTCACCAATAAGTGCCTTATAACTAAGTCCAAGAAAAACTTCCTCTCAATTTATTTTACTGGCCTATTCACCACAGCAGCTCATACTGCTCACCACTTACCTCCTTCCCGAAACACTCTTTCTTTGATTTCTGTTTATAGCAAAACATACCTAAGTTCCTCTTCTTTTAGGAAAAATGGGAAAGGAGCTCCTTCTTTAAGAACAGTTTAAAAGTAATAGAATATCTATCCACAAGACTGAAGATTAAATAAAAGTTTAAAACAAACACATTTTTACTTCCCTATACCATCTAAAATCATTATTCCCAAATCCTTGATATGCAAACAGAATTCACCTAGTGCTTATTAACTTCTTTTACTTTTACATGGTGCAAATTAAAGATACTCCATATAATTCAGTAGTTTTAAATGCTTGTGAAATATGATTCAGTAAAACAATGGTATGAAATTTAGTAATATCTGAAATTTAGCTACATAATATGGTAATTGTTCACTTTTCTAAAAGTTTAGTGCTTCTTCCAAGTTAGTGGCTTAATTACAATATGTCCTAAAAGAACTATCACTTTAAGAAATGAACAGACTCCATATACTAGTAAATAAAAAGAATAAAACATAACACCATATTACACTATAAAATCATACAGTTTGTTTTAAAATACATAATATACATATATGCAAAAGAAAAAAGAAAAGGGAATATCTATATTATATTAATGGATTCTATCTGGATATTGAAATTAGGGGGGTTTTTTTATATGTTTTGTTATTTCATATTCATATGTATTTATTGTGTCTGTTGTTATTTTTTCATCTGTATTTGCTAAATTTCCTATAAGGATAAGAAATATCAATCCAGTGAGTCTTTAAATCAAATAAATTTGTTACTTTACTTATAACATCGCAAGTTACATTACCGATGTTATATCACCAATTTTTCCTACTCTACATCAGATAGTTCTATCAGCAAACAAGGTAATACAGTTTTTCCCATTTAAAAAAATCCCTTGACTCATTAACATTCCTTTCCAAGTACCACTCCATTTCTCTGCTCCCCTACCCTAATACATACTAACAGCGAGTCCTCTTTTCTCTCAAGCCCAGTCCACTCAGGCATTCAGCCCCACTACTACACTTAAACTACTTGTCAGGGTCACCAAAACCCCCCATGGACAAATCTGAAACCTACTTGTCAGTAATCTTACTTGACACTGTTGGTACTATTTGATCCAGTTGCTCCCAGGAATGCTCCCAGGGCTTAGTACTCTGATCTTTTCCTACCTTCACTTCACTGGTGTCTTATCCAATCCATGGAATTTACTACCATCTATAACCTGAGGACTCCCAAATATAGATCTCTAATCTGAAACCTCCGACTCATTCACCCAACTGCCTATTTATTATCTCCACTTAAGACAGCTAATAAGCATCTCAAACTTAACATGCTCAAGCTCTTGATCCCTCTTTCCTTTAAAAACTTCCTTTTCACACATCTGGATTTTAGTTGACAGCAAATTTCAAACTTAACAGCCATTTGGGCAAAAAACCTTGTGTTCATCCTTGATATCTTCTTCCTTCACATTCCACATCCAAATCATTAGCAAATTTCATTGGTTCTGCCTTCCATATAAATCCCAAATTTAACCCCTTCACTCTATTAACACCAATCTGATTTGGTCATCATCTTCACTTACCTGCATTATTGCAACAGTCTCCTTGTCAGTCTCCCTACCCTAGATCTGGAGTCTATTCCTAGTTCAGGAGACAAAGCAATCCATTTAAAAGCTAATTTGGATCACCTCACTTCTGTGTTCAAAACCTTCTAATACCTTCCCTCCTTACTCAGAGTAAAATCAGAGTCCTCACAATGATTTACAAAGCCCTAGGCAATCTGGTTCCTTACCTCTCTGACGTCCTCAACTACCAGCTTTCCCCTTCCTCTTCATTCACTCTACTCCAGCCATATTGGCCTATCTGTTGATTCTCATACAGGTCAGATGTTCTCCTACTTCAGGGGCCCTACATTTGCTATTTCTTCTGACTGAATAGTCTTCCCAAGACAGCTGCTTATCACTTGCTCACTTCCTTCATGTATGTGCTCCATTAACAAATTCTGACCCTGATATTTCAAACTCCAACCCAATCCCCATCCTAACCCTTTCTCCTCAATTCCTGGTTTACTTTTCTCCACTGTACTCCTTATCATCAAATGATCAACTATATAGTGACTTCTTTATTGACCATCTTCCTTCCACTAGAATATATGCTCCATGAAAGCAGGCATTTTTTTCCACTACTTAATCCCCAGTATCAAAAACAATGCCTAGCATACAGAAGACATTCATATTTGTTAAATCAGTAAATTACTTATATAATTAAGTTATTAAATAAATACTGGAAATGTACAAGCAGGTCCCAAGCACCCCACAGACTGTAACCTTTTTGAAGCAGGAAATATAGCTGGTACACAAAGGGCACTTAACTGAATGACTTCTATATGTCCATAATGCTCAAAACCCTCCACTGGCTGCTCCTTTGACTCAAAATAAAATCCAAAGGCCCTACACGATCTAGCCCCCCACCTTCCAATCTGCTACTTACCTCTTTGCCTTCAAAGTACTAACTTCCCCTCATCCTTCATTCCTGATCTAGGCTTTAAGAAATTTTGAAAAAAACCCATTCGTAGAGTAAAGCTGGGTGATGTGTAGCTCTGCCAACCCATGACTTGGAACTAGCATTATTTATGCATCTCTCCCTTGCCCAGCTACCATGCCAACTCGCTCAACTGAAAGATTAAAGACACTGGCCTTCTAATTAGATCAGATCCTATCAGCAATATAAACAATCAGACCATCAATAGAAGACACTTACTATAAATTGCTCATTTCTCATTACCTATGAACGCTTTCCAATTTTTTTTTAAAGATTTATTTATTTATTTGACAGACAGAAATCACAAGGAGGCAGAGAGGCAGACAGAGAGAGGAGAAAGCAGGCTCCCCACCGAGCAGAGAGCCCGATGTGGGACTCGATCCCAGGACCCTGGGATCATGACCTGAGCCGAAGGCAGAGGCTTTAACCCACTGAGCCACCCAGGCGTCCCAACGCTTTCCAATTGATAAGCTAAGTAAGTCTTACCTAAATATCCAAATGAACGTTATTCATAGTAATATGAAATAAAGAAAAATCATTTCCTTCTTGATTATTCTACTTTGGGTGCTTCACTTTAAATTCAGAATTTGGACCACAGGCAATTTGTTTTTGTCAGTAGTTCATTTATATATACAGCTACAATACTGTCAAATTATTTCACTATAATACATTTGTCATTCCATGATCATTTGTAACTTTTCATGCAGTAAAAAAGAACATTTCAACCAACCATCTGTCTCCTTTTTATGTTTGTTTTAATCATTCGTTCTAGTAATGTTGTTCTAAATTCTAAATACTTTTTAGAAATAACGGGTGCCTGGCTGGCTCAGTTGGTAGAACATCTGATTCTTGATCCCCAAGTTGGGAAAGAGTTTATTTAAAACAAACAAACAAAAACCTGCCTAGAAATATGTCACATCTTGGAATTTAACTGTAAGGATTGGAATTTAAGTATTCCAGATTTTCTCTTTGGATTTCACCAGATCAATGCTCTCAACATACTCCAGCAAAAGATGAATATTTCTTGGCTGAGCATTTATTAAGGTAAATTATAAAAGCCAGTCATAAAAAAATTATAAAAGTAAATTATAAAATCTTCAAGAAGAAATGCAAGCTAAACAATAAAATGGAGCATTTTTATAATGTTAGAAAGCAGGAATCTGCTTACAGGCAGTATTTCATCATTTTGTTCAATGTGGTAAAATCTTACTTGATTTAAAATATTTTTCAAGGGCACCTGGGTGGCTCAGTGGGTTAAGCCGCTGCCTTCGGCTCAGGTCATGATCTCAGGGTCCTAGGAACGAGTCCCGCATTGGGCTCTCTGCTCAGCGGGGAGCCTGCTTCCTCCTCTCTCTCTCTCTGCCTGCCTCTCTGCCTACTTGTGATTTCTCTCTGTCAAATAAATAAATAAAAATCTTTAAAAAATAAAATAAAATAAAATATTTTTCAAAAATTAAATTATAAGAACCCGACTGTACCACTGTGTGACCATCCTCATGTAGTTGTCCTTTTAATAAAACTAGAAATCTTATTTATGTGAAGATAAAAACAACCAACTCATCTAGCTGGGAATGTGATGCAGATACCATTATACAGTTTCTTCTTCCATTAATAGCCATCTTGGAACATATGGAATTAACTAAGTCAAAAATCAATAAAATACTGAAATTGCCTAGAATTTTATGCACCCTTTATAAACAAACAAAAATGGACCCAATTTACATATATAACATGGCAAATATGTTGTTAAAGACAGTAATATATACGGACATATGTCCTTCAAATGGAAGGCAGCTATGCTAACCACTATACCACCAACGCTCGATGTCCTTCAAATGAAGGACAACTGTATACAATAGAAATCCTAAGTGAAGTGTATTTTCATCCTTGCAATCTGGACTTATGAATGAGTACAAGAGAATTTACAATGAGAAGCCTGTGCCTCTTCATAATATGCTAACAGCTCAGGGCTCCAACACTTCCAGCATCTCAAACTAAAATGTCTGACATTTCAAAATTCTAGCATTTCTATTTTCTTCAGAAGAGCACTGCTTATGTAAGTGAAGGCTCAAAATAAATACCTTTTGTAGGTATAGCACACTGAAAAGTTGAGACATATTATACAATCTAACATTAACTATACACTGATACACTAATAATACTATTACCTCACTTTCAGACTTATCTCATCAACTAAATTTTAAGTTTCTTAAAGACAACATAAAGGTCTTATAATCGCTTTATATTTTTGTGCTGAAAATACAGATGAATGAAATACATATATGGAATAATCCCAAATATGCAAGTAAATATGTCTTTGAACAGTCCGAAGAGAGACTTTAAAAATCCTGATTGTAAAGTTCACTCAAAACTTCACGACATTTTCAAGTCAATTAACCCTAACCCAGTAAAGACTCAAGCAATGCCATGAAGAAAATGCTTATTCTGGAACTATATACAATTAAGTCAGGGTGATGCGATAAGATATCAATATTGTACAATACAGTAAGGATACCAGACAAGGTTTCCGTTCCATGGATGGTCCAATGAATCAATCACACTTTATTTTTTAAACTACACTGGTTAGGGCGCCTGGATGGTTCAGTGGTTAAGCCTCTGCCTTTTGGCTCAGGTCATGATCCAAGCATCCTGGGATCGAGCCCCACATGGGGCTCTCTGCTCTGCGGGGAGTCTGCTTCCTCCTCTCTCTCTGTCTGCCTCTCTGCCTACTTGTGATCTCTCTCTCTGTTGAATAAATAAATAATTTTTTAAGAATAAATAAACTACACTAGTTACAGAGACAATAAATATCATTAGAATCTGAATCATTCAACTGAATAAAAGCCATGAAAATATTTATTAAGAAAAATTATAGGGGCACCTGGGTGGCTCATTCAGCTGGGTGTCCAATTCTTGATTTCAGCTCAAGTCATGACCTCAAGGTCATGAGATCAAGCCCCACATCAGACTCCAAGCTACTCAATGGGATTCGCTCTCTCCCTCACTTCTCTTCCCCTGCTCTCTCTCTCTCTCTCCCTCTCTCAAAAAGAAAAAGAAAAATTAGAAGCCAAACACTTCACTCATAAATTATTCCTTCACACAGGTACATCTGGGTGGCTCAGTTGGTTGAGCCTCCAAGTCTTGATTTCGGTTCACATCATGATCTCAGGGTTGTGAGATGGAGCCCCACATTGGGCTCAGGCTCCATGTTAGACAAGGAGCCTGCTTAAGATTCTCTCTCTGTCTCTACCCCTCACCCCACCTCCTGCACATGCTCTCTGGTGGGGGGGGGGGGTAATCCTTCACATAAATTATACTACCTAATAGTAGCAGAGTTTATGAATAGATTCTTTTTTTTAAATAAGCTCCTTGCCCAACATAGAGCCCAACCTGGGGCTCAAACTCACAACCATGGAATCAAGATCTAAGCTGAGATCAAGAGTCTGGCGCTCAACCAAATAAGCCCCCAAGGTGCTCCAATAGATTCTTTTATATACCAGTCAACAAATATTCATTTAGTAACTACATAACCTGAAAATACAGGGTGACTGAATGAGATAAAATTATCAACAAGAAATACTAGGACAAGTGAAAAGAAAGTAGAACAAACTTTGAACAACAGTAACTATAAAAATGCATTAATTGAAAAAATAACAAAAATATAGTATAAACCTGAATCAAAAAATTATATGGGGCGCCTGAGTGGCTCAGTTGGTTAAGTAACTGCCTTTGGCTCAGGATCAAGTTCCACATCAGACTCCTTGCTCAGCAGCAGCTCAGTCTGCTTCTCCCGCTGACCTCTCTTCTCTCATGCTCTCTCTCTCTCTCTCGCAAATAAATAAATAAAATCTTTTAAAATAATAACAATATAAATAAAAAATGGAAACAATCACACAGAAAAGTTTGGAATCTCTTAAGAGATACAGTGACTCTTTTTAGCACGCCCAAAAAAATAGGTTACTACTTATAAAGTCCTAACATCTGGGATTTATTTATCTTTATTTTTAATATAGTAAACTCAAGAACATCCTTTTAAAAGTTTACTCTTCTTCAGCTGCACTTCCAAATGCCTTCTTGAATGAGAGAACAAGTGGCAGAGATAACATTAAATTTGCTGTAATTACATAGAAGCCACAGACTCGGTCTATGAGACTCCACTGATAAACACTGATACAAAAGGTTAAAGGTTTATATGTAATTTTCATGGCTGATGTTGTAAAGTTGACAATAAATAAAACTTAAGTTTAAAAAAATAAGCTAGGCTTCATTAATGCAATACAAACACACTGATGTAACACTGACTACATCACACTACAGGATACACTGCAGCCCCCTGTTTGGGTCTAAATCAGCTCTGTGAATTTAAACAAATGAAAAGCTCACACCAATCTCAGCAGAAACTAAAAATGCTACCTTTCAAAGTTGTTGAGGAGGTATTGTATTGCTGAGTTACTGGTTGCTAAGGTCATCTTTTATTGTTGAAACCTAATGGCCCCTTTTCAGCCTTCATTCTAATTATCCTCATTATGCAACTTCTAACAAACAGCTGACATTTCCTCTTATTAACTATCCTCACAGCTTCCCCTACCCATTATTTTTTTAACCCTCCTCTGGTGTCCTACCCCTCTGAGCACTCTTTCCCTAGTTCTTCCATTCAATCTTAAATGTCAGTGTTCTCTCAGGTTTTGTCTAACTGCCTTTTTTTTCTAAACAAGAGTTCTCCTGCTTAAGATCCCCTTCTCCTGGGGCAAGGGGAAGGGGATGGAGGGGTTATTTGCCCATTCCCATGCTTTAATTACTACCCACAGTTGTAAATATTTATGCTCTAATCTGTCTCATCCAAGCATGCATTTTCTTTTGCAACTCTGAGGAACTCCCCTTCCACTCCACCTGGCAAAAACTGCTCAGTTAAGACCTAAAATGTCACCACCTCAGTGAAGCTTCCACCACTTTTCCAGTGTTAGAAATCACTTTCCACTCTGCCATCTCATGAGAATCTCATACAATATGCAAGTATCATATTTCTTTCTAGAAAAGAGGACACTTAAGTTTGAAGAGATCAAGCAACCTGTACAAGGAAACATGACTACAAGTGGAAAGAGGCACGTAAACCCAGGCTGCCTCACCACATTCAGTACTCTTTCTAATATATCATGATACTCTCAAAAGAAAGGAGATTCGGAAATTTAGTAGTTTTACTATTATTAAGAAAAACTGGTTTCCTCTGTTTCTTTCTAGAAATTGTTTAATCTAGAAATAAAGTTACTAAAATTATTTTTAATTACACATAAATAACCAAGTTGGTTAAGACAAAAGAACTTCTGGGGCGCCTGGGTGGCTCAGTGGGTTAAAGCCTCTGCCTTCGGCTCAGGTCATGATCTCAGGGTCCTGGGATAGAGGCCTGAATCGGTCTCCCTGCTAGGCAGGGAGTCTGCTTCTCCCTCTGCCCCTCCCTCCCTGCCCCCCCCCCCCTCCCAATGTAAAAAAAAAAAAAAAAAAAAAAAAAGACTACAAATTGTACTGATATTAAATTTCCTGAATATAGCAGTACTGCAACTGTGAAAGAAAATACCAGTTCATAAAAAATATACACCATACCAAGGTATTAAGAGGAAAAAGATATGATGTATACAACCTATTCTTCAATGGATCAGAAAATAAATATGAATGTGTGTCTGTGAGTAAAGAAGAAAGAGAGAAATAAAGCAATATAGCAAAATATTTTATTTGATAAATCTGCATAAAGGGTAGTTCTTTGTACTACTCTTGCAACTTTTTTGAAAATTTGAAACTATTTCAAAATCAACCATCAAAAATTAGAGCAGAGCTGGTGGATGAATGCATGGAGGGAGTCAAAAGGTCTAAGTTCCAGTTATAAAACAAGTCATGGGATGTATTGTATAGCATAGTAACTATATGGTAACAATAATCCGTATTATGTATTTAAAAGTTGCTGAGAGTAAATATTAAAAGTCCTCATCCGGGTGCCTGGGTGGCTCTGCCTTCAGCTCCGGTAGTGATCTCCACCTTGGGCTCTCTGATCAGCAGGGAGCCTGCTTCCTCCTTTTTCTGCCTGCCTCTCTGACTACTTGTGACCTCTGTCTGTCAAATAAATAAATAAATAAATAATTTTTTTTAAACAAGTCCTCATCAAAAGAAAAAAATTATAACTAGGTATAGTGATGGATGTTAACTAGACTCACTGTAGTGATCATTTCTGAATATGTACAAATATCAAATCACTATGTTATATACCTGAAACTAATATGCTGTATGTCAAGTATACCTCAATTTAAAAAATGACAGCAGAGAAACAGGGTAAGTTTTAAGTTTTTTTTACATATATTTTGTCATTTGGTTTAAAAAAAAAAAGTTTAAAAATAAAGAAGTATCATGATTTTATAAAAGAACGTAAACTCAAGAGAGATTAAAAGACCCCTTTCGGGTATCTCCTTGCTCCTATACAACCCCACTAGGTTGCAATTCAATGGCCAAAACGTTTCTAATTCCTGGAAGCTTCCAGGTAATACACTGTCTACAGCTACTTTGAAAAGTTTTAAACTTTTAATGAGTTTTGTGCGTTCTCTAATGAAAGCACCATAAATTTCATCAAATAGTAAGCAGCATATCCAAGTGCTTGAGAAAATGGGCTTTCAGATTAGAATGTGTTCAAGTTCAGAGAGAGTCCAATGTTATAACCTTGTGATCTTGGACAAGTTAACCACTTGCGCTCCAATTTCTTCATCTGCAAAGCAGAATCAGATAAGTACCTGGTAACAAGCCACTGAGGTTGTAAGGAGAACTGAATAAGATAATAAATGTAAAATAATGTGCACAAATGCACAAGCACCTCATAAATGTTAGCTATTTTTATTTTAAATACAACCTGCTTGGTCACCTCAACAGCACTGGTCTTAGTCAAAGCCGTACATCTTTCCCCAAACCAGGCCCAAATCTGACAAAACAGAAAATCAGAAACTCTAAGAGAAAAACGGTCTTAGATGTTAACAAACTGTAAAAGTAAATTAATTTTAAGTAAATCACACGCAAAACAGACTGACACAGACTTACAGGGTAATTCAGCAGCTGAACATTTTGCTAATATAAGTGTAAAGCTACAAGCTTCCTATTAGAACAACCCATCATCCAAATGCACTGAATGAAAAATGAAAAGAAATTGGTTCTCTTACCAGAGAACAAGGGGGGCAGAAAACTGTATTCCATATGCTGTATATAAGATTTCAGTCAGCTTAGCACAATCAAAATTTAAACCCAATGTCAAAGACTAGCAATTTTGCAGACTACCCGATTTTATTAGTAAAACTTAAATTACATTTTAATTTTACTCTTCTGACACCTGCAAAACCATCAGCACAGCTTCCACTTAATTCAGTATGAATCCAGTGACAGCCTATTATGTGACCCCAGACTACTAATGAGACATTAAAAATAAGACAAATGTAAAAAAGGATTCCAATAAAATATAAAGTTACCAGAATTCTGTAAGTTTAAAACCCCTCCCACCAAAAGGTTTGGGGAGGTTTCCTCTTCAGTTTTCGATGGTACTTAAATATTTTTGCTTTTAAAAACTATACACTGGGGGCGCCTGGGTGGCTGAATGGGTTAAGCCTCTGCCTTCCGCTCAGGTCTCGATCTCAGGGTCCTAGGATCTCAGGATCCTAGGATGGAGCCCCGCATCCCGCACGCTGCTCAGCAGGGAACCTGCTTTCCCCCACCCCTCTGCCTGCCTCTCTGCCTACTTGTGATCTGTCTCTCCGTCAAATAAATAAATAAAATCTTTTTTTTAAACTATACATTATTTAGTATTTTTTTTAATTCACGTTATTCATTTGTAAAACTTCAGAATTCGTTCACAGTCAAATTCTAAATATTCTCTACTCCTATGCTTAGTACTCTGTTTGGAATTGAGCTTCCCCACCCCCACCCCCCCGTAAAGCAAAGGATATTATCCAAGAACATGAATGCTCGTATGAACGGTTTGTCCATTCATAAAGCGCCTAAAACACCTCCATGCTCCTACACTCCACGGTCAGAGAACAGTTTCCCATAAGCAACAAACACTCTAAGGCGCCCTCTTAACTCCCCCAAACATCTCTTTCACCATAACACGCCCATTCTCCAAGCTTGACCCAGCAAATATTAAATTAGCTAGAAGTGTTTGTTCACAACTCAGATTCCGGTGTCCCAGCCCAGACTAACTCAATCAGAGTCCTTAGGAATGAGACCTGAAGCTCTGCAAACAGTTCTTTTCTCACTAAAGTTTGAAAACTACGAGAGACCCCTACACACACTCACCTCAAGCTCTCCAACGACTCCCACCACTCCGCAATGACCCGACCCAACCCCACCCCCCAAAGGGAAGTGTTACGGCCCGGCCCCAGTGCGGCCCCAGGGCGACTTCATCCTTCTCCCGGGAGCTCAGCCCGGTGCCCGCTCCTCCCGGGTCCCCGGCTCCTCAGTCTCGCCCCCACACCCCAAACCTTTCTCCTCACTTCTTCAAATCGCTGCTAAAGAGGCCGAAGGCGCCGGAGGGGGAAATGGTTGAAGTCGCCTCCTGACCCAGTTCCGTCGCCTCCCCTCCTCCGGACTGCTCATTGTAAGCGAAGCTGTTGCTGGACATTGCTGCGGTGCTGGCCGGGGTCTGGTTGGTCCTGCCGAGGGTTCTCTCTGAAGGGCTCCTAGCGCCGAGGACGAGGAACAAAACTACTTCTCGAGCAGAGGGGCGCGCGCAGCCGCTTCCGGACTCGTCACGGCTCCCTAAGCCGACCTGGCGGCCCACCCCCTGCGCATGCCCAGTGCGCAGGCTGGCCGGAGCCCACCGTCGGCCTCTCCAGGGCCTGACTGGATTTACTTTCTCCGGGTTTTTGAAGTGACTGAGAGGCTCCGACCCAGTGCGGAAGGGAGGTCGTGGGCGGGACGAGCTGGGCCTCTCCGGTTTTAAAGTTTTCTTTTCGAGAGAAATAACCTCTTGTGTCCGTTTTGCTCCCGAGCCCGGTCACTTTTACCTGACTCTTGCTGTAAACCAGCAGCATTCAGACTTCTTCTGAAATGCTAGTTAACACACCTGATCAAGTTTCCTAAATCCCTGACGATTGCTTTTCCTTTGCTGAGATTTCTACTCTTCTTCCTCCAGCCCTACATTCGCAACTGTCACCACGAAGCCCTCTCCCAAATCTCTCCACTTTGAGGAAACCTCTCCAGATGGTGCCTTTGGGGATCCACTAACAAGTGTTCGCTCCACTTTGAATGAAAATCCAGGAGCCAGCAGTTCCCAGGAGCTAAAGGAGTTCTTCCCACTGGCCTCTGGCTACCATAAATAAAATAGAGCCACGTAGGGTGCCTGGAGTGGTGTATTATCTGGACACGTCTTTACCTCTTTCTTTCTCACTATTAGCACTCCCCAACATCTATCAGGAATGTTGCACTGAATGTTGCCTGGCCCCGCAGTAGCACTTGATAAAGCCTCTTTCCAGGCATAATCTCCCCCAGGCTGCCAACTCAGAAAAATTTCAGCCTTCCTTCTCTTTCCCTATTCTTTCTCCCTCTGGGAAGGCATTGAAACCTGGAGACCCAGGGGCCAGAAACTGTCAAAAGTCCAGTGCAACACAGACTGGGGGCCCAGCCCCTCTAGGAGGAGGGTGGAGCCTGTTCAAGGGTCAACTCCTCAAAAGGCCACACAGAAAATTGTGAGATACCATTGCACACCTATTAATATAACCACTCGTTACTGGTAGGAATGCAAAGTGGTACAGTCATTTGGAAAACAGTTTCTTTTAAAATTAAAGTTATTCCTGTCATAGAACCCTGCAATAGCACCCCTTGACATTTACCCAAAGGGGTTAAAAATATATACCCACGCGGGATGCCTGGGTGGCTCAGTGGGTTGGGCCGCTGCCTTCGCTCAGGTCATGATCCCAGGGTCCTGGGATGGAGTCCCACATCAGGATCTTTGCTCAGCCAGGACCCTGCTTCTCTCTCTGCCTCTGCCTGCCACTCTGTCTGCTTGTGTGCACGCGCTCTCGCTCTCTCTCTCTCTCTCTGGAAAATAAATAAATAAAATCTTTAAAAAAAATTATTTAAAAAATATACCCATGCAGGGGCGCCTGGGTGGCTCAGTGGGTTAAGCCTCTATCTTCGGCTCAGGTCATGATCTCAGAGTCCTGGGAGATCATGAGCCCTGAGCCCTGAGCCCCAAGGGGCAGGCTCTCTGCTCAGCAGGGAGCCTGCTTCCTCCTCTCTCTCTGCCTGCCTCTCTGCCTACTTGTGATCTCTGTCTGTCAATTAAATAAATAAAATCTTTAATATATATATATATATACATATATATATATATATATACCCATGCAAAAACCTGCACATGGATGTTTTTAAAAGCATAGTTTGTAATTACCAAAACTTGGAAGCAATGAAAATGCCCTTCAGTAAGTGAATGAATAAGTAAACTGTGGCCCATCCAGACAATAATACTATACAGTGCTAAAAAGAAAGGCAGTATCAAGCCATGAGAAGACATAGGGGAAACTTAAGTGTACATTACTAGGTAAGAGAAGCAAATCTGAAAAAGCTAAATACAGTATGATTCCAACTCTTTAACATTTTGGAAAAAGCAAACTATGGAGACAGTGAAAACATCAGTGGTTGCCAGGGGTTAGAGAGGGGGGAGGAGGGATGAATAAGCAGAGCAAGGAGGAATTTTTAGGGCAATAAAAATACCCCTGTACCATACCATTATAATAGATATATGTCATTATACATTTGTCCACACCAGAGAATGTTCAAGAGTAAACCAAGAGTAAACCCAAATGTAAACTAGGGACTTTGGGTGATAATGATGTGTCAATGTAGGTTCATCAATTGTAAACAAATGTAACACTTTGGTGGAGGATGTTGATAATGGGGAAGGCTATCCATGTGTGGGGGTAGGGAGTACATGGGAAATCTCTGTACTTTCCTCTCAGTTTTGCTGTAAACCTAAAAGTGCTAAAAAAAAAAAAAAAAAAAAAAAAGTCTTAATTTAACAAATGAAAATAAATTTAAAAAATAAAGGCTACACTGTTACTGTGTAAGTACCCATGACCATGACTGAGTCTTCAGTTGGAGAGGAGGGAACATCCTCCCAGCTTCATAGTATGAACAAAACTTGACAGGTTTTTCTTTCAGTTATTAAAATACCCCTCCAGGGAGCCCAGGGGACTCAGTTGGTTATATGGCTGCCTTCAGTTCAGGTCATTATCTCTGGGTCCTGGGATAGAGCCCCATATCAGGCTTCCTACTCAGTGGGAAGTCTGCTTCTCCCTCTTCCTCTGCTGCTCTCTCACTCACACTCTATCTCACACAAATAAATGAATAAAACCTTTAAAAGTAAAATAAAATAAAATACCCTTCCAGAAATGCAATGATGAAATTTGTTATATGTCAATATTGATGATATGGATCAATTTATGTAACTACCTATTGCCGATTATTCTTGATGATGATAATTATGATAATCATAGATATACTTAATAGATGGTTTAATATGTACTAAGCACAGAAGTGATTTACATATATAATTCATTTAATAGTAAAAGAAGTTAGCCTTGGTTTCCTTTATCTGTAAAATGAGGAGATTGGTACATACCCTAGAGAATCTCTGGCATATATAACTGCGTGTAGAATTTCTTGATTGTAGATTACATGCATCTTTACTGAATAGCCTAAGCTTCTCTCTCTAATATAATTTTAGTAGTTCACCATCCCACAGCAGTTTATAAAACATCTTTCCTGGGCACCCTAGGTGGCCCAGTTGGTTAAAGGTCCAACTCTTGGTTTCGGCTCAGGTTGCAGTCTCAGGGTCATGATATCAGGGGGAGTCTGCTTAATACTCTCTCTGAGCCTGGGTGGCTCAGTCAGTTATGCGTCTGCCTTCTGCTCAGGTCATGATCTCAGGGTCCTGGGTTTGAGCCCCACATCAGGCTCCCTGCTCAGCAGGGAGTCTGATTTTACCTCTCCCTCTGTCCCTCCTCCCCACTCATGCTCTCTCTTTCTCTTGCTCACTCTTAAATAAAGAAAATCTTTAAAAAAAAAAAAAAAAAAAAAACCACCTCTCTCTCCCTGTCACGGTGTGCCTGGGGGGCTCAGTCAGTTAAGTGTCTGCCTTTGGACTTGGATTTCTGCCTTTGGACACTTGGATTTCTAAAAAGTTTTTATTGTCATCAGTATGATAGATATGAATATATTTTTTTAATTTTCATATTCATGGTCATAATTAATTTGAGTATTTTTATATAATTATTGTTCCACTTGCATTTTATTTTCTAGGAATTGAAAATGAACATATTTATCCAATATTACATTCAGTAATTTGCTTTTCTGATAGATTTGAACTTCTTCATTCTTCGGTCTGTCATTTTTAATTTACTGGTTAATTTTACTTGCTGACATTTTATTCGATAATATTTATTCATGCAGGAGATTGACCTATAATATCTTTGACCTTGAATGGTGTAAGTATTATGGTTATAAGTTCCGCAAAACGGTGATTGGGTAATTTCCTTTTTCTCTTCTCTGGATTATTTTGTATAAGATGCAAAGCAATATTCCTTGGGAAAATAGATAAAACTTCCTTTCATTACTAAAAAAAATTAGAAAGTAAACAAAGACTTGAGGACACTTCCTGTAGAAAGATACTAAATACTATATTCTAGAAATATAATAATAGTAACTACTTAGTTTGCAATCTACTCTTTCCTGTCTCTTCAGAATTCCAAAACCTTTTATATAGTCATGAGGTTTTTGACAGAAGAAAAAGGTCATGCTTCCAACCGGAAGAAACATCAGCTCTAATAAAAACAAAGGATTGTCCTTTGATGTGTGTTACCAAGCCGAAACCAAATTTTCTATTTTCTACCAGCATATACAGTATTTCAGGATTATTGTTGAGTAGGCTATGTTTTTTCAAAAATGATCTTTCCCTTAGCATTTAACAAAATTTTTATTGAATTCTTTCATTTTAGTTTCTATTCAACTAAACTCTCATGATAATAGACATTAAGTTTGGTGCGTATATTTTCAAACTTGTTTTCTAAGCATAGAAAAACAAACTATGTATGTGTATATTTTGCCAAATGTCAACTTATACCATAATACCATTTTGTCTTAATTTTTCTCTTAATTTATTATATGTAATATAATGATGTATATAATATAATGCATAATATATTAATATATACATACATATTATGTATATACATATTATGTATATCTTCTCTCAATATGGTATGGATTATATAGTTGTACCTTAATTTTTTCTCTTGATACATTATAGAAATCTTTCCATACTGATATAGTCACCTCATTGTTTTAAACAATAACATAATATTCATTTTATAAGCGTAACTTCTTTTATTTAATCAGCAACATATACAACTTCGCCCATACATGTTATTGTACAGTAGAATCAATATTTCCAGAAGTTAAGAATCTGCAAGTCCATAGTTAGATTAGTGACATGCACAGTTAAAATTTTAATAGATGCTGCCAAATTTATAGCCCCAAAGAGGGTACCAATTATCTCTTCCACTGTTACCCTGTTTTACTATACCATTTCCAGTGATGGATATTATAAATTTTTTTTAATGTTTGTTAATCTATTGGCAAAAATAAATAAAACCCTCATTATTATTTAAACTTTCATTCTTTTTCTTTTAAGTAGGGAGACAATATAATTTAGTGTCTCTTCAACACATGGGGCTAGCAAACTTCTAAGACTAAAATTTAGAAACTTGCTAGGGGTTGCACAGGGGAGAAGAGGGATGAATAAGCAGAGCTAGGAGGAACTTCTAAGGAAACTTCTGAAACTAAAGGGTGATACAAATCAGAATTTTCCTGGAAGAGCACATATAAACCAGGACTTGTCCAGGCAAACATAGATATATGATTGCCCTAGATATGATGGAGTTAAAGCATATATTAAATGGCTAACCGAATGTTTCTTCTGTTAATTATGCAGGCTTCTTTCTTTTTTTTTTTTTTTTAAAGATTTTATGTATTTATTTGAAAGAGAGAGATCACAAGTAGATGGAGAGGCAGGCAAAGAGAGAGAGGGAAGCAGGCTCCCTGCTGAGCAGAGAGCCCGATGCGGGACTCGATCCCAGAACCCTGAGATCATGACCTGAGCCGAAGGCAGCGGCTTAACCCACTGAGCCACCCAGGTGTCCCTGCTTATTTCTTTTTAAAGATTTTATTTATTTATTAGACAGACAGAGATCACAAGCAGGCAGAGAGGCAGGCAGAGAGAGAGAGGGAAGCAGGCTCCCTGCTGAACAGAGAGCCCTATGCAGGGCTCAATCCCAGGACCCTGGGATCATGATCTGAACCAAAGGCAGAGGCTTTAATCCACTGAGCCACCCAGGCGCCCCAGTAGTTGCTTATTTTTAAGTGGGTTATCCATCTTTTTGGTTGATAGGCACATTATATTATATTATTATAGATAGTGAATGTTAACCTTTACTCATTATTTTCTAGGAAAGCCTAAGTTATAAAAATTGAATCCAAAAGTTGTAGAAAACCTGAATAGATTAAATAATTACAGAAAAAGTTGAAAGACAGAAATATATAACCAAAAAGGAACTAAACCAATGCAATTCTATTAGGTCTATAAGGAGTTTGTTATTTCTGTTATTTTAAACTATTACTGACTTTTAAGAAAGAAAAAGACAAAGTACTTTCGAATTCATTCTGTAAGCCTAACATGACTAATATCCAAGCCTCTATATTTTTAAAAGATTTTATTTATTTATTTGAGAGAGAGGGAGAGTGAAAGCGAGAAAGATAGAATGTGAGAGCACTAGCTGGGGAAGTGCAGAGGGAAAAGGAGAAGCAGACAGACTTGCTGCTGAGCAGAGAGCCGAACACACGTCTTGATCCCAAAATGCTTAACCAACTGAGCCTCCCAGGCACCCCCTCCACCCACTGGGAAACATATCTAGAAAAATGTCGCTAAGGCCTATGTCCAAGAAATTACTGCCTGTGTTTTCTTCCAGGACTTTTATGGTTTCATGTCTCACATTAAGTCTTCAATCCATTTTTTGTTTAATTTTTATTTTTGTTTATATTTATTTATTTGTTTATTTATTTAGTTATTTATTTTTAGAGAGAGAGAGAGAAGCAAGAACATGTGCAAGCAGAGGAGAGGGAAGAGGGAGAATTCCAAATGGGCCCCATGCCCAGTGTGGAGCCTGACAAGGGGGTCAATCTCACAACACTGAGATCACGACCGGAGCTGAAATCAAAAGTTGGATGCTTTAAAAAAAAAAAGAAAAAAAAAGTTGGATGCTTAACTGACTGAGCCACCCAGATGCCTCAGTCTTCAATCCATTTAGAGTTTATTTTTGTGTATGGTGTAAGAAAGTGGTCCAGTTTCATTCTTTTGCATGTAACTAGCACCATGTATTGAAGACACTGTCTTTTACTTATTGTATATTCTTGCCTCCTCTGTTGTAGATTAATTGACAATGTAAGTGTGGGTTTATTTCTAGACTCTCTATTCTACTCTATTGATCCATTTATCTATTTTTTTGTGTCAGTATTGTATGTACTACTTTGATTACTACAGTTTTGTAGTATATCTTAAAATCTGGGATTGTGATACCTCAAGTTGCTTTGGCTATTTGGGGTCTTTTGTGGTTCCATACAAATTTTAGAATTGTTTGTTCTAGTTATGTGATCTTTTTAAAATTACATTTTCTTTTTTAACAAATTATTATTATTATTATTATTATTTTAGACAGAGGGCTGGGGCAGAGAGAGAGGGCAAGAGAGACTCCTAAGCAAGCTCCATGCCCAGTGCAGAGTCCATCAGAGGACTTGATCTCATGACCCTGAGATCATGGATCATGATGTGAGCCAAAACCATGAGACAGATGCCTAACAAACTGAACCATTCAGGCGCCCCTACATTTTCTAATTATATATTATTTATGCCTAGAAGTGCTATTGGATTTTCTCTGTGGTCACTCTGATTAATCAATTTAAAGGTTTAACAATTTTTCTCTTGGATTTTCCAACAGGACAATTATATCACCTATAAATATTATAATCTTTATTTTCTTTTGCAGTATTTATTTTTCTTATTTTTTTCTTGTCTTATTGCATTAACTAGAATATACAGAACAGTGTTAAGTGGTTATGGTGGTAATAGAAATATTTGTCCTTTTTCTGAATTTAATTGGAATATCTTCAGTATTTCACTATTAAATGTGATGTGTGTTCTACTTTGCATATTTTGTGGAAGCATTTTAACATAATCTATATGTACATCACTTTGTACATGTGTAAAAATATTTCTATTTCTATGTTATTGAGTGCTTCTTTTAATCAAAAGAGCTGTTAAAGGTCACCTGGGTGGCTCAGTGGGTTAAAGCCTCTGCCTTTGGCCCAGATTTTGATCCCTGGGTCTTGGGATTGAGCCCCGCATTGGGCTCTCTGTTCAGCAGGGAGCCTGCTTCCCTCTCTCTCTCTGCCTGCCTCTCTGCCTACTTGTGATCTCTGTCAAACAAATAAATAAAATCTTTAAAATAAAAAAAGCAATAAAAAAAGAGCTGATAAAATGTTATGGATTGCATTTCCAATGTCTATTATGTATAATACAATTATATAATAATAAATATAAGAGTTTTAATTTTGAAAAATTCAGTTATTACATAATAAAGCTGACTGGGTAATTTTATGTTTTCACTTAATATTTATCTAGTATTTTATTTAGAAAGTCTGTAGCTCTTTTTTGTTTTTTTGTTTTTTGTTTTTTGGGGGAGTATTAGCAAATTCAGGCTTGGGGGTGCCTCGGTGGCTCAGTCAGTTAAATGTCTGTCTTCATCTCAGGTCGTGATCCCAGGGTTCTGGAACAGAGTCCGTGTTCGGCTCCCAGCTAAGTGTGGAGCCTGTTTTTCTCTCTGCCCCTCCCTCCTGCTCTACTCTCTCTCTCACTGACTCTCTCTCTCAAATAAATAAATATGATCTTTTAAAAAATAAATAAATAAAAATGGGTGGAGGACCTGAATAGACATTTCTCCAAAGACCAAGATGACGGACAAATACACGAAAAGATGCTAAATAGCACTCATCATCAGGGAAAAGCAAATCAAAACCACAATGAGATCTCACTTCATATCTGTCAGAATGGCCAAAATAAAAAAACTCAAGAAACAAGAGGTATTGGCAAGGATATAGAGAAAAAAGAAAAAGAATCCTCTTACATTGTTGGTGGGAATGCAAACTGGTGCAACCACTGTGGAAAGCAGTATGGAGGTTCCTCAAAAAATTAAAAATAGAGTTACTATATGATCCAGGAATTCCTCTATTTGGTATTTACCCAAAGAAAACAAAAATACTGGGGACGCCTGGGTGGCTCAGTGGGTTAAAGCCTCTGCTTTCGGCTCAGGTCATGATCCCAGGGTCCTGGGATCGAGCCCCGCATCGGGCTCCCTGCTCAGCAGAGGAGCCTGCTTTCTTTCCTCTCTCTCTGCCTGCGTCTCTGCCTACTTGTGATCTCTGTCTGTCAAATAAATTTTAAAGAAAGATTTAAAAAAAAAAGAAAAAGAAAACAAAACAAAAAGATATCTGCACTCCTATATTTATAACAACATTATCAACAATAGCCAAATTATGGAAAAGAACTCAAATGTCCATTGACTAATGAATGAATGAAGTAAGATTTAGTTTATCTATATATACATATGTGTGTCTGTATGTGTATGTATGAATATTACTCAACCATAAAAAAGAATGACATCTTCTCTTTTGCAAAAACATGAATGGATCTATAGGAATAATGCTAAGTGAAATAAGAAAAAAAAAGATAAGTACCATATGATTTCACTCATATGTAGAATTTAAGAAACAAAACAAATGAAGAAAAAAGAAAAAAAAAAAAAACTAGACTCTTAAATGTAGAGAACAAACTAGTGGATGCCAGAGGGGAGAGAGGTGGGGGGATGGGCAAAATAGATAAAGGGAATTCTTAAAATGATCCTATTCCACAGTAGCAACAAATAAGGCTTAAGAAACAAGTCTTAAGAAATGTATAAGACCTAAGTAAAGAATAACAATAAAATTTTATAGTTTATATATGGGGGAAGAGAGGAGACCTGGAAGGAGAGTCTGTATTTCTGAATAGAAATATTCACCTATTTAATGTACGTTCAATCAAAATTCAATTTTTTTTACTAGACAAATTAAATCTAAAGTTCATCTGGAAGAATAAATACAGTTTTTAAAACAAAAAAAATTTTTTTTGGAAAAGAAAAGTACAGCATCATGAAGGAAAACTAGATTTCTATATTAGTTTCCAATGATTGATATAATTAATAATCACAAATTTAATGGCTTGAAACAACATAAATGTATTCCCTTACAGTTCTGGAGTCCAGAAGTTTGAAATCAAGGCACACAATCTAAGGTATGGGCTGGGCCACTCCTTCTAGGATCTGGAAGGGAGATCGGCCCTTCCTCATCTTCTCCAGCTTCTAGAGCTACATTCCTTTCATTCTTTGGCTCCTGGCCCCTTCTTTCATTTTCAAGGCCAGCAGCATAACATCGTGAAATCTCTCTCTCTCTGTCTTCACATGGCCTTCTTGAATCTCCCTCTTTTCATAATTTACAGGAATTAGGATTTGTATAAATCTGGAAGTCATCGTTTTGCCTATCACAATCTCTAACATAATACTAAAAAATAAATTCCAGGTTGGCTAAAAATAAACCACAAAAACTGAATGAATTTTAGGAAACTATTTTCAGGATTGAAGAAAGAGTATCATTACTGAGGAATGGGGTAAGAAAGCCTCTTAGCACAAATCTGAAACGCCATGACTAATTATAGAAACAATAAACAAATATTTATAATACAATAAATTCTATACAAATATAGCACCCTTTACATATTAGAAATTCTATACAAATTAGTACCCTTTACAATTAGAAAATTACTCTTCTTATGGTTTTAAATGGAACTGAAATTTTACAAAGTTAGTGAAGACATGAAGCTCAAAAAATAAGTGTATTTTCTAAGTGTTTGTTTGAATTTATTGTAAGGATTAATCCTACTCCTATTTAAAAAATAGTTAAATCTGAGTTATAAATAAAACAGTAGTATGATCTCTAATAACTAAGAGTTTTCATTTATTGAGCTCTTAAAGTGTTTCAAGTTCCAAGGTAAGGAATTTACATGCACATACCATGATTATTCTATTTCCTCTGGCCCTCATTTGTACCTCTTGCCTTCACTGAAACACACTTTCCCTGGAATACTACACTTCAGGCAGTCTGGTCTTTCTGTTCCTTGAGCCACAATGCTTGCCCTAACCTAAGAGAACTTATTTGCTGAGTTTTCTCAAGGAATATTCTCCCAGTGGGTCTTCCAAACTCTGTCTCTCTGAGCTTTATTTAGGTTTTATTCTATTCAGGTATTAGCTCAAATATATATTCTTATTCAGAGATGTCTTCTCTCCACACCCAATCTAATATGGCACCTCTTCCCACTCCCCATCCTCATTGGTTACAGAATTGATAGAGACAGCTGATTTGTTTAATTAGTTATGCCTCACTCTCTGATACATATCCCTCTGGAAGTCTTGCATGTTAAAGAGGATAATATTCCCAGATAGAGTATGAAGTTTCTTTCACCAAATGAACATGAGTTGTCAGGCCCTCCTATTTAAAGAAACCCCATGACTAATTATTTTGGAACATGAAGAACACTTCTGTAATTGAATTTGTGCCATCTTCCAATTTACCAAGCATTTGGGGATTTTTGTACTTCAAGATTTCTAAAATGGTACATACCTGCAAACTTCTGCCTTGAAAATGCCATGACTTCATTATTGTATTTTATAGTGAAACTGATCTGGAAAAAATGCAACGTGATCAACCCTACATCAGGCAAAGACTAATATGTATTAAAAATTATGATCTATGGATGGAGAGAGTGTATCACTTAATAACACAAAGGGAACATTTTAAGCCACTTACAATTTCCCGGATTTATTTAAGCATTTTAGATGGACTTCATCTCAGAGGCAAAGGCTTAAGTTATGTAAAATTATCTTGCTGTTATACTTTTTCTCATATTCCTAATACACTGAATGTTTTTATTCAGTCCTGGGGCTTAGAAAAAAGTTAAGTAGGTAGGTAATATGTTCAGGGAAGTAAAGCACCGCTGAAGGACAGGTGCCCTGTAAATCTTGTCCCTTACGTCCTGTCTCTTTGGCTCACTTACAAAGTCAGGGAATATATCTTTCCTTCCTGCCACTCTGTTTTGGCTGAAAAAACAACAGCCAGATCCAGATTTGATCTCCAACCATGTCAGTAGCTAGATCCACAAAGACATGCAATTTACTAACCTTTCTGAGACTCAGAGCTTCTAAAATCTATTAATTCTAATACTCATTTAAAACAATTTTTTTTTTTAAGGAAAAGAAAATAACACTTTCAGAATCCCATTCCAGGCTAAAATAGACTACCTAACTTCTATTGTAACCAAATTTCTGGACTTGCCCCTCAATTTTGAAATTATAGGTGTTGTATACTCATATACTCTCTTAGACATCTAAAACTACTCTCTGATTATTAAAACTCTGAAATCATAGAGGAGGAGGAATCTGAGTGTTTCATTAATTCCATCAACAAATACCTGTCGAACTTGCCTTGTACATGGAACATGCTGGAGATTATGCAGGGTACATACTTGAAGAAAAGCCAGACCTTATGCAGAAGACATTATAACATCATAATAATAGAAGAGACAATCCTCTAGATAAGGACGCCTAATACTACAGCACAAAGCAGTAACTGAAAATATTAATGTCAATTCATTAACAGAGATTTAATTTTTCATTTTATGAAGTATTGCATAATTTAAATATCATTTGTTCACAACTCATTGTAGTTCAATTCTTTTACTATGGGCCAGGTGCTCTTCTAAGCATATGCATGTATCAACTCATTTGATCCTCATAGAATCTTGTGTGGTAGTTATCAAGAGCATCCTCATTTCACAGGTGAAAAAATTGAGGAACGGGACTTGAGACAAGTTACATAGCTAGTAAATAGGAGAGCCTGTCTTTGAACCTAGACTGGACATCAGAGTCCACACTTCTAATTACTCTGCTATACCACTTCTTCAGATACTTAGTAATATATCTTGGAGATTATACCATATCAATATATAGAAACACCTTTTCTCATTTATAACAGCATAGCATTCCTTTTTTTTTTTTTAAGATTTTATTCATTTATTTGACAGAGATCACAAGTAGGCAGAGACACAGGTAGAGAGGAGGAAGCAGGCCCCCTGCCGAGCAGAGAGCCCAATGTGGGGCTCGATCCCAGGACCCTGAGATCATGACCTGAGCCGAAGGCAGAGGATTAACCCACTGAGCCACCCAGGCGCCCCCATAGCATTCCATTTTATGGCTGTATCATAATCCATTAAAACTGGACCCGAATGAGCTTTTGATTTGTTTTAATCTTTTGCTATTACAAGTTATCTTTAATTATACTTCCATAAATAATTTGATGTTAATATATTTTATATTGTTACCTATGAGTCTCTGGAAGGTGAGTCTGCGGCTACTAAAGGACTCTAACGTGACACTACTTCCATTATTGCATTACTTTTGATAGATATGAGGTAGATGAGTAAATATAATAAGAGGTAAAAACAAATTGTGAACAAAGTGATAAAAAATCACCTAGAAGATAGTAACATCCAAACTAGATGTTAATATATGGAAAAGTGAACGTATGCAGGTAAATGAAGTATACACAGACTTCATGGTAATGCAACAATTGGAGCCATTTCCACAGACATTATGATGACAGAGTAATTCTATGTCTTAAGCGAATGTAAAGTTCTGAAGGCTTAAAATTGAACAATATTGTCTTTGAGGATAACAGTTAAAAGAAATCATAAAGCAGGCCCTACAAGGGTAGGAAATAAATCTTCATGATACCATAGAAAATTTCCTAAACCACTGACATACACACTAATGCATTCAAATGTGCCCATGCAGCTGGAGCTACAACAGTTGGTATAATCGCAGATGGAATGATTATAATGGAAGTAAAAAAGCAAAAGGGGATAAAGTAAAACCAAATGGCCTTCAATTACGTGGTAAATCACTCAATTTTAAATCTTGTAGTTCAGAATTCAAACCAAGCCCTATGTTTAAGGAAACTAATGGAAAATTTACTAGGAGTCATTCAAAAGGCACTGGAAAAGAAAACTGCATTTATAATAGAAAATATTTCAAATCACTTTAAGGTTCAATGTTAGCAGAACAGTTAAGAAAACCACAGCAATACAACTTGAAGATATATGCGCCACTAAATATTATAAATACAAATACCATTTTCTTAATCAAGACTATTTTTGTTGCAAGCAAAAGAACACCTGTCAAACCAATTTAGAAAAAAAAAAAAGAGAGAGAGAGAGAGAAAATAAAAGGATGTAGGGGAAGAGATTTATTGACAGAGATGAGTGAATCTAAGGACTCAAACGGAACAACTAGGATTTCCTGCCCCGCCCGTCAGCTTGGCTTTCTGTCGCTGTTGACTTTATTCTCTTAAACTGCGGGTAAGCTAAAGACATAGCTGCAGGGAGCCTCAGTTGTACAAAATCACAGTTCAGCAACCCACACAAAGTGGGTTTCCTCTAGCAAATTCCCAGGAAAGGACACTGCTTGGAAATTCCCAGGAAAAGGCACTGCTTGGCTTAACTTGGGTCATGTGCCTATCACTAAGAGTCATTATTGTGGCTGTGGAGATGAATGATTATGACTGGTTAGGTCTGGGTCACCCACTCATAACCTTGTCAGAAGGAGGGACCCTAGAATCAAATGATCGGGTTAAGGGAAGAACAGTTCCAGAAGGGCTGCTGATACTGCAAGGGGGAGCAGGGATGCTAGCTAGGCAAAAACAATACTCATTGCAAAATGTTAAGTAAAAATTGTATCTATGTTGTGATTACAACTACAGAAAAATTTGAACTCGTATTTACTGGAGAAAAAGGAGAGCTGATACCTAAAACAAGAACCACCACCCAAATAAGAACCATTTGGCAGTGGTTCTCAATCAGAGGCAATTTTGTGTCCCTCTACACTTACTTCCAACCTGGGACATTTGGCAATGTTTAGAGACATTTCTGATTGTCGTAAATGGAAAAGTGCTATTGGTATCAAATGGGTAGAAGTCATGATACTGGTAAACATCCTACAATGCAGCCCCCACAACAAAGAATTATCTAGAGCAAAATGTCAGTAATGCTGTTATTGAGAAACAGAAGTTTCTGGCAGACATGAAACAGAAGCGATTTGTCTTCTTAAAAGGTTCTGTTGTTTGCTCAACAGAGGAAGGAGAAAAAGGAAGAAAAGAAAAGGTTGTTGTAGTCTACGGCCATACCACCCTGAACGCGCCCGATCTCGTCTGATCTCGGAAGCTAAGCAGGGTCGGGCCTGGTTAGTACTTGGATGGGAGAAAAGGTTGTTGTAGAGAAGATGATGAAGAATCAGGGACACAGGATGTTGAAAATCAAGATACTTTATCTCTAGTCTTATCTCTACAGTTCACTGGCAGTGTGACACTGGCTAATCAGAGACTCTTGGAGTTTATGGTTTCTCACTGGTAATACAAGCAATCAAGCTAATTAACTTGCCTCTGAGGTTCTTCCAGCTCAAAAATTCTAACATTTTCTTGGATAGTTAAGGAGATTCAGGAAAAAGATAATCAAGCTTTAATGATCTGCATATTCGTGACTAGTTTTAAATACTGGCATCCCTTGTTTTCATAGACATATTATAGGATTTCTTCTTTTAATCAACATTTTTGGTATAAAATGAGTCACATTGCTAGACTAAAGAATGTAGGTACAATAGTTAGGCTCTTTCTCAGGCACTGGTAACAGAAAACAGTAACAAAAAGTCCATTTATCAGCATTCTTTTTTTCAATTTTTAATTTAATTTTTTTTTTTTTTAATTAGGAAATAACATGGTATGTCTGCTTGGCTCAGTCGGTTGGACGTCTGAGTCTTGATCTTAGCTCAGGTCTCACTCTCAGGGTCATGAGTTCAAGCCCCATGTTGGGCTCCACTTTAAAAATAAATAAGAGAGGAAAGAAAGAGAGAAAGAGGGAGAGAGAAAGCAAGCAAGCAAGTGGGGAGGAAGGGAGAAAGAAAGGAAGAAGACATAAATCCAGACTCTGAAAAATTCTAAGATATGAGTATAAAAGGCATGGGAGTTGCTTCCAAGTAAAAGAGATTAAAGAGCTAAAGCCAAATGCAATGTATGAAATTTGATTGGATTCTGAATTTGAAACCAACAAACAAAAACTAACATAAGAGATATCTTTGAGATGGGGAATTGTGAATATAGACTATATGTTAGATGATATTATTGAATTAATATCACCTTTTTGGGTGCCATAATGGTACTGTAGTTACGTCAAATAAAGTCTTTGATTTTAGGAGATTCATGCTGTAACATTTATGGGTGATGTGTAATAATATATGCAACTTCCTTTCAAGTGGATCAGGAAAAGAAAGTCTTAAAAGTAAATATATATGTGCATATATACACACAGTAGACACCATACACATGTATATATGAGAAAAATGTGGCAAAATATTAATATTTGGTTAATATAGGTGAATAGTATACATATATGTATCCATTATCCTTTCAACTTTTCTATTATTTTGAAAATTTATTGTAAAAACTAAAAGAATGAAGCAAAAACACTCTATCTCGAATCTCAAGGTTGTAAAGTCTCTGAAAGTTCTAACTTCTTCAATGTACCTAATTGAGAATGGATTGCAGCATGAATTGGAAAGCTTCAAATGACCTGCTTCACCCACATAAACCACTGATCTGTGTGAGTGCACATTATGTTGTAGAAGTCATCCACTAATACCATTGATGAAGGGAATGGATTATTAACTTTCAATTAAATGTGATTATAAAAAAATTTGATAGTCATGTAAGGCTTTACTACCAAGCAAACAAAATAAACCAGAAAGATACACTTACAGCATTTTTCTAGGGAATGCATTTGCCCAATTACCCCCATTACTTGTTTCCATACGCCCAACTTGGGAGGGAAGATCCCCTTTCTCAAATTCAAGCATTGAAAATCAATGTAAAAGAGCTCATGATGTTAAATACCCTTATATACTATTGCACATTGTATTAGAAAACTCCAACTTTATACATGATGTCTAAATCATGGAAATGCTGAATAATTTTTCACACATCAAACTGATTAAGAAATACACGAGAGGCATACAGTCCATTATAATTTCAGCGTTATTTATCGGCCAGCTTAGTAGTAATGAAGGGAGGAAGGTAAGATGCTGTGGTCTACTAATGCAAATGCACCCTTCTATTCAAAGATACAGGATTTCTCTCAAGCCAAAGACATTGAGAGCCTGTCCTTTAGTGTAGCAGCTGGAGCAATAATGTGCTACAAGTGATAGTTACACTGCCAATTAGTTGCAGAGATGGGACTTAAACTGCTTTCCCAAGTCACCCAAATAAAATGCTCAGAGAATTAATGTTTTATCCTCCAGGGATCAATGGATTTCATTCCTTGCAGAAAGGTAACCAATGACATCTGCCCTATCTTTCAAAACCTCTATGTGTCTCTTAGCAAAGGTAGGAGGTAGAATTTATTTTCACATAACTGAGTCCAATATTACTCCCATATGTGTCCCCACTGAATGATTCAAATAAATCACAAGATTAAATAAAGTGTTTTGGACCAATTTTAACCAATCTAAATGTCCCCATTTAGATTATGAATTTCTCAAGGACAAGTGTATCTTACACTTCTTGATGTCTCTACTTGGTACAATGCCCTAGAGACTCAGTAAATGCTATTGGTGATCATGTTTGCAACAGTGATGATGTTTGCAACAGTGATGATGTTGATGATAATTTCTTGCAATAAAAATAAAGGAAATTGCTAAATCTATTAGCCCAGTGGAATTTTTGGAAGATGATAAAGTTCTTTATAATTATTTCATATTACCTACACAAGATTCTATTGTTTGAAGAGTTTAGAAAAGGTTATAAAATTTAATTAACTCAGAGAGTGAAGGATACTTGAGAAGATTTTATTTTCCCTTCATAATTGCAATCGATATGATAAAATTGTCCTCAAGCAGTCATTCCTGTCACATTAGCATATACAGTTAGTTTGAAGTCCCAAATGATATATTCTCCCGTTGTTTCATGTTTCTTGACTGTTAAGGTTAATAGAAAGGGCCCGCATTCATTACAATAAGATGGTACTAAAAATATAATCTGACCCAATTAGTGAAAGAAGCTCTTGTCTCATATAAGTGATAATTCCAGTTGTAAGCAGCAGAGGTAGTTGTTTTCACAGAAAATGCAAGGTACTAATTGCTCATATTTACATTGTCCCACAATTACAATTTCAAATGTTGAAATCTTATTAATTATTGATCTTAAGTATTGTAATTCCTTCTCTCTCTCCTTTTTGCCTTTCTTCAGCAAGTTTTTTTTTTTTTTCCTAGACAGGTCAACACTATCAATTATTTTTTGTTTATTCAATTTTTAACTCTCTAATTGAGGTCCTCAATTATTATGACAAGCATAAAATATCCCAGGGTGGACACTATTATAATTAAACCACTATTAAAAATAACTGTTTCTTGTTGCTCTCATAAGAAGATTTTAAATTAAATATAACAAATATTTATTGAATAATCACAATGTGCAAAGTACTGGAAGGTGGAAGGTGGCATAGGAAAAATAAAGATGAACAAATGCATACCCTAACATAAGATGTTTAAAGCAAGAGTTTGTGGATAATGAATACAAGACATTAACCTCTGGAAACTGTTTAATTTTAAATCTTCTCTATCTTAGGGACACAGTTCCCTGAGATAAGACTCTAGTGTCAACATTTAAATGGAAAAGACCAAACCATGTTGACCTACTTACTACCTTCTTTCTCCCCCATTTATGTTCCTGCTAGAGCAATTAGCTCTGTTTAATGCATAATCAGTTGGGATTCTGGGTGACTTATTTAACTATTCTTACCTTCACTATCTCCAATGATAAAATGGAGATAATCAGATGAACTTCTTAGAAAACTATAGTGGTGACTAAATGAGATGGAATGTGAAAATATCTACAGGTGCTCAATAAATAGTAGTTCTTAATTCTCTTTCTAAGTGTCTCCTAACAGCACATCTACTATACTGGAATGTCCGCGTTTTGGACCACAAGGCAGTAGGGCAAAGATAAAAGACAATGCTAGGGTGATGGCAGTCATAATTCTAGCTGCCACCATTAAGATTCTGACTTTGAAGCTTTTTTTTCTTTTAAGATTTATTTGTGTATTTATTTGACACAGAGAGAGAGAGAGAGACAAGCAAGAAAGAACACAAGTGGGAAGGACAAGGAGAGGGAAAAGCAGACTCCCCACTGAGCAGGGAGCCTAATGTAGAGCTGGATCCCAGGGCCCAGGAGCATGACCTGAGCAAAAGACAGACACGTAACTGACTGAGCCATCCAGGCGTCCTGACTTTGAAGCTTTAATGTCAGATAATTTTCTTCTATTTAATTTGTGTCCTTTGCCCCCGCTCCCCTCGCTCCTCGATCCCCACTCTAGTCTGAGAATCCCAGCATACCAAATCTCATTTCCCAATGAGTGCCCTATTTTCATAAAGTTCAGCTGTTTGAAAAGTTGGAGATTAACACAGCAAAGAATACAAACTTGATAAAGAATAATTTTGATGGTGACTTGACAGCAAAGATAGGAATAAGAGTAATAGCAACTTAACATATTTCATTTCTCTGATATGGGAAAATTGAGCAAGATTCCTAAGAAAAACAAATAACTTTAATCACTTTAAGTATGTTAAGAATCATTTCAAGGCATTGCCAAAGAGTCCAGAGATGGTGATAATGCCTTATTTAACTAGGTTGTGTTTGTTTTTGTTCATCATATCCATGATGAACTATAACATTTTTACACTAAAGTAGATAAGAGTGTGTGCTATCCTCATCTCATATCATATCTCATATCTTTGAAGCCCTAGGCAAGTTAGTAAGAACAGCCCATTGTTTTTACCCTCTTTTAAGAGTAAAATAAATAATTCAACCAAAACCTGGTGTCTGTTACACTGATCAGAAGTTCAATTAAAAATAAATACAGGGGTGCCTGGCTGGCTCAGTTAAAAGAGCATGTGACTATTAATCTCAGGGTCATGAGTTTGAGCCCCATGTTGGTGTAGAGGTTGCTTAAATAAAAAGGTTAAAACTTAAAAAAATAAATATAGAAAAGTTTATGGAATATATGACATGGAAGCTATATTGAACTATATTGGAGAAAACCTCTCCTTTGTTATAATTAAAGTAAAAGAATTCTACAAATATTAAAGTGGCAAGAACTAACATAAGTGTAACATTTTGGCATATGTTTACCAAGAGCATATTTCCCTGGAATATTTTTATTTGGTAAAAATTTTTTAATCTAACAAGATAATATTTTACAGTAAAAAACATATGATCTGATTTTATTTTTTCTGCTGAGCTCAAGAAAGTACAATTAAACCTAATAATCACTAGAGGTCAGCTATACTAAAATAGCTAAATAGCTGAGGTAGTCTTAGTTAATCATTCACGGAAATGTAATTTTGATGATAATCTAACATTATTTAGTAAAGGACTTCATTTCCTATCTAAAATTATTATTTCCAATTAGAAAGTCTTACTCCAAATAATTTTGTATTTTGTTATGTAGTAGCAAAAAATTACTTGAAATGGCTGGAGGCAAAATGGAATTACTCTCTGAGCCCAGCAAATCATAACATTTCAATATAGTCTAATGAGTGGAGTGAATCGGTAATGCAGTATCATTGTGAACTATTTCTGCTCTTCTTCCTGGCACTACAGTGAAGCACGAGATTGGAATATTGAGCATTTCGGGCAAGAGCCAAGGTAATTTAAATTTTTATTGCTACCTTTAGTCCTTGGCTTTAAACAAACCACAAAAAGAACCCTCAAAAAAAGTAATTTACTAAATCATGGTACCAATCAAATCATGAACAATCAAACTGCAACATTTGGCTTTCCTTAGGTTCTTTTTGTATTGCTAAGACATTAGACAAGTCTGACTGACAAGCAATATTTTGCTGCAAAGAACTTCAAAATGCTCTCTTGGCAAGGCTGAGGGTTATATACAGAGACTCAGTCTATCTTCTTATTTTGTAACTAAAATGGCTCTGCTGCATTTCCGTCTTGCTTTAATTGCCCTTGGGATGATTAACATTGGTTCCTAACTCCCAGTCAACAGGCTAATTAATTTGGTGAGGCTCCAGTAAACCTGTTAGGCAGCTTGGGTCAATGGCCAACAAAATTCTATGATTCTTTAGAAGAGCCACCAATGAATCAAAATGTTGTCATCAGGGATCAGGGTAACATACATACACACACACACACACACACTGCAACAGTGCTTTTTAAACATAACATAACCTTTTTTTCCAGTTGAAATCTGAAATTTCACCCGTACTCAATGAGCATCTAAAAGATCTAAATCTATATTCATTTTAAAATGAATTAAAATTCATTTTAAAATGTGTTGAATTTCTACTGTACAAAGTTACTATGCTGGACCCAGAAAATATAAATAATAATAGCAACCAATAAACATTTATTGAGTGATCACCTTGTGCCAGATACTATTCTAAGTCCTTTATATACGTCAATCCACTCGATCTTTACAAGCTGTGGTTCTTTCTCTTAGATTCGGGCAAGAAAGGCCCCACTCAGGTCTTCCTCTCATTGTACCACTCTCTGCAGAATAAGGGGGCATGCCCATCCAGAATCTGCCACCTCCTTTTTTTTTTTTTTTTTTTTTTTTTTTAAAGATTTTATTTATTTATTTGATAGAGATCACAAGTAGGTAGAGAGGCAGGCAGAGAGAGAGAGAGGGAAGCAGGCTCCCTGCTGAGCAGAGAACCCGATGCGGGCCTCGATCCCAGGACCCTGAGATCATGACCTGAGCCGAAGGCAGCGGCTTAACCCACTGAGCCACCCAGGCGCCCTGCCACCTCCTTTTTAAACCACTTTGTTTACCCAGGGCCTTGGCATTGCCTGGCTAATTGGCCCCAAGAACATTTCAGGGATCGTGTGACCCTTTCCCCTTTCTCCATCCTCCTGTGAGGGGACAGTGCCACCTTTATTGCACCTGTAAGCCTTCTGATTAATGTTGAGAGCTGATTTTTCTCTCCTCTTATATACTTTCTTCACATGACTTTTGGCTCACTTATCCTCTCTTGGTTTTTCACTCAACTTACTCACCTACCTTGTCTCCTTTGCTACTTGCTCTCTTTCTCCTTCTTTTCAAGGTGGGGCTTGAACTCATGACCCTGAGGTCAAGATCTGAGCCAAGATCAAGAACTGGTTGCTTAACCAACTGAGCAACGCAGGCACCCCTGCTACTTCCTCTCATACCCCCAATATGTGAATGTTCAAGTGTCTCAGGGCTCAGTCTTCAGTCATTGTACCTTTGCAGTCCATTATTAAATGGTCTCATTTTCTCTCATGGTTTTAAATGATTTCTATGTCTTGGCAACTCTCAAATATATATTTCTAGCTCTGCTCTTTCCCTTGAAATCCACCCTTTTATATTTAACTGCCTACTAGATGTCTCCATTTAAATTTCTATTTATTTATTTATTTATTTATTTGACAGAGAGAAATCACAAGTAGATGGAGAGGCAGACAGAGAGAGACAGAGGGAAGCAGGCTCCCCGCTGAGCAGAGAGCCTGATGCGGGACTCGATCCCAGGACCCTGAGATCATGACCTGAGCCGAAGGCAGCGACTTAAACCACTGAGCCACCCAGGCGCCCCTCCATTTAAATTTCTAAAGGCATCTCAAACTTACATCCAAACATATACAAAACAAAATCTTATTTACCAACCACCTCAACCTACTTTTCCCAGAGCCTTCTCCATTTCAGCAAATGGCAATATTCTTCTAGTTGCTCAAGCCAAAAAAACAGTCATTTTTTTCTCTTCTCTTTTGTTTCATAAGCAATCCATTAGCAAATCCTGTAGGTTTTACCTATAAAGCATATCTAGAGTATCAACTTTCTACCATGCTGTACAATATTAAGACTGAGGTTAAAATTATAGGCATAATTCTGAGTGAGGGAGAAGCACTTGTGGGTCCTGTTGCAGGTTGAGTTTTTTGGCAGAAATGGAGTTTCATGTGCAGAATTTTTATTAGGAAATGCCTTTGTATTCAGCCCCTATGTAAGGAAGAGGACAGAAGCATGATTAGGCAGAGGGAGAAGTCATGTGACATTACAGGACCATGACAAACTCACTGATAACACCATGACTTTTAGAACAAAAATGGCCTGTAAAAGTTGTCCTGCATTGGACTGAAGTGGCTAAGTATTTATACCCTACCCTGATCAGTCATTCGATGTCAGCCTCCCTAGGAAGGGCATGAACTTGGGCATGGTAGCTTGCTACCTCTACATAATCCCTCAAAGGGCGGATGGCTCAAGGCTCTCTGCTGACCCTACTGCAGGAAACTGGAGCAACAAGTCGAGCCCTGCATTGGGCTGTCTGCTCAGTCAGCAGGGAGCCTGCTTCCTCCTTTCTCTTTGCCTACTTGTGATCTCTGTCTGTCAAATAAAATCTTTAAAAAAAAACAATCCCCAAGCCTGGGTCCCATTTTAAGTGTGGTAAGAAGTGCTGTAAATATGGAGCAGAGGACTAACAAATCTGTGTATGTGGACAAACCAGAGTTCCCTTGGAAGAGCCACTTGCAAAGCAAGGTTCTAAAGAAGGACTAACAAATCTGTGTATGTGGACAAACCAGAGTTCCCTTGAAAGAGCCACTTGCAATGCAAGGTTCTAAAGAAGAGCTTAGGGGAACCATTAAAGGAACTAGGTACATATGTCTAACCTGGCGGAGGTAAGACATTGGATATATAGTAGCTGTATGTCTTTTTATTTTATTTTATTTATTTATTTGACAGACAGAGATCACAAGTAGGCAGAGAGGCAGGCAGAGAGAGAAGGAGAAGCAGGCTCCCCACTGAGCAGAGAGCCTGATGCGGGGCTCGATCCCAGGACCCTGAGACCATGAGACCATGACCTGAGCCAAAGGCAGAGGCTTAACCCACTGAGCCACTCAGGTGCCCCAGTAACTGTATGTCTTCAAATATTTTTAAAGGCTTTCAGGTAGAAGAGGGATTAAGCTTTCTCTGCAGAGATACAGTAGGGAGAGTCAGGACAAGTGATTGGGAGTTTGAGAGTGGAAGTTAGCAGATAGATGCAGAGCTTTTTCGTGCAAGAGCACGAATGGCTTGTCTTTTTTTTTTTTTTAAAGATTTTTATTTATCTATTTATTTGACAAAGAGAGAGATTACAAGTAGGCAGAGGGGCAGACGGGGGGGTGGGGGAGCAGGCTCCCTGCTGAGCAGAGAGACCCATGTGGGGCTCCATTCCAGGACCCTGAGATCATGACCTGAGCAGAAGGTAGAGGCTTAACCCACTGAGCCACCAGGCACCCTGACAAATGGCTTGTCTTGACAGAGGGTGAGTGCCCTGGCATGTGAAGTATGTGCTCATGGTTTGGGGATATAGGGGATGGGAAGAGGACAGGGAGGAATCATGCAGAGATGATTTCAAGCACAGGAAAAACAGACTATATAATCCTCGAGTCTACTCTATTTTGGAAAATCTAAGATTAATTCTCGCCTTAATAAAAATAACCAAGATAGTCATCACAATCCCAGGAGAGAACATTAAATCTGGCTTATGATAAGTTAAATCCAATGAAAACACAAAAGTTTTGTCACTGCTTTTACATTCACTTTTTATTCTGTCCTCTTTCATTTTCAGAAATAAATTCATATGAAGCAAATCTATAAAGGAGAGCAGTAGAGTTGAAAATATCAGGGGAAAAAGCAATAGTTTGACTAGTAAACCCATTGAGTTGAGACAAGTGTGAAACTCTTTACAACCTGAATTTCTCACACATCTCAGTTCCTCCTCCCTTTTAAACTTCCTAATAGAAAAAGTTGAATTCCCATTATTGGCAACTCCACTATTTGCCCTCACTTCCATCAAAAAATAAATAAATTAGAAATACCTCCTTTTCCACATTTATTTTAATCTAGACTGTTGTGGTCTCTCAGGGTTTATTTTATGGTTTCTCAAAAGACCAAATCTTGGAAATCTCACTCTTATATCCATGGGGAATATGCCTATTTCTACTTTATTTGGGCAAGTGGATTGAGAGGGAATGGAGTTTGATTTAATACCTGTTAAATTCTGTAGACTATGTATTAAAGGTGTTGCAGAAACAGTAAACACTTCAATAAAGTTCTATTTTATTCCATATTTGAGGATAATATTCTTGACCATTATATTATTTATAAATTAATGAAAATGGGGGAAAAACAACTATAATCTTAACAGCTTTTATCAGTGGTAGATTTTTCTTTCTCTAATACAACAGTCTTGCTAACTTCTTAAGGGCAGAAAAAGTCTTCAAAATCACTAAATCTCTAACAAATCACAAATCACAGGTAAAATAACAGTGATTTATTGAGCACCTCTTTTGTGCCAGGTAATTTATCATATAGCTTTCTGGTATTAACAAGCTATGTTTTATTTACAGACAAGAAATTTGATGCTTAGGGAGCTTTAGTTACTATTTTCCAAGGTCACATAACTAATAAGTTGCAGGTCCTGGAGTCAAATTCTGGCTTATGTTACCCCATCCAGCACTCCTACCTACGATGAGACACTCCCTACAGAGCATGATGTGGCAGAGGCTGCTTTGCCAACCAATTATCTATTCTCTCTCTCTTCCTTCTTGTAACAGAAACCTGAATTTTAGCTAAATGAGTCTTTCAGCTACTTCTTTTCAGCTTCTCTTGTAGCTGAGGATGAACATGTGACTAGAAAGTATATAAAGTCTATAGTTGGTAATATGTAAATGGAATATTTCATAGAACTTCTTCCTCCTTACTCCACCCTTGCTTCATGAAATGTAGGTATAATGCCTGGGGGTTTAGCAGCTATCTTCACCTACCAGGTGACCTTGACAATGCATGCCAAAGATGGAAGAGCATATCCTAACGTTCCCTAAGTACATCATGGAGATGCCATGCCAGTTCTGGTCTGCCCACTCTCAATCTTCTTCTACATAAGCAAGAAGTAAACTTCCATCTCCTTGAAGACAGATGAACTTATTCCTAACTCTTGGACATAGTACATAATGCTCAGTATCATGCTCAGTATTTTTATGGAATTAAATTTCATTCCTCCTGCGTGATACTCTTTCTCCTTCTTTCTTTTAATTAAGTAAGCTTTACCCCCAATATGGGGCCTAAACTCATGACCCCGAGATCAAGAGTTGCATGCTCCATCACCTGAGTTAACCAGGTGCCCGCCCGCCCACAACACCCTCTCATGCGTCTTCTCTAATCTCTTTCCTTTAGAATTTCGCTTAAATTCTTACTTGTCTGTAAAGCTTTCCCTAACCACCATTTTCTCTATGGTGAATTTCAAATAAGTTATCAGACATTTATAATTATCTTTTTGTTAGTTTTTTAATACAGGAAATTTCAAACATGAACAAACCTGGAATGACATTATAAAGAATATTCTTACAAACCTTGTTCCATGTTAGTCACAAGGGTTAATTTGTCTTTATAGACCGAGTTTCCCTAACCTCACTCCTCCATGTGCATCTTTCTGCAGTTCTGGGCTCAGAGGAAGGGGAGGCCTCTTCTAGATATTTACAAACAGCCAGCTTTAAAATATGTTGGAAATACACTGCTGTTTGATGTTAATTTATATAACTACTAGATAGTTTCTACTATCCAGTTTAGCGGTACCAAAAAAAGTTAGGTTAAGTAAAAACATTATGGAAATTGGCCCTAGTAAGCCCACTTAGGTGTGGACCAATAAAGTCTGAAGTGTAAGAATGGTATTTTGAAAAATGCTTATGTAGGTAAATAAACAGAGTCTGACATAATCAAAAGACCATAGAGATTAGAGTCAAAGACCTGCTTTCAAGTCCATAGAGATAGAAAATAGATTAGTGGTTGCTAGTGGGTACAGAGTTAATTTAGGGGTGATAGTAATGTCTTGGAAATAGATAATGGTGATGAATTAAATGAAATTAAATTAAATAAACAAGCTTATTTCATAAACTTGTGAATAAACAAAAAATATCACCGAATTATACACTTTAAAATGTTGATTTTTATAGCATGTGAATCATATTTCAATTAAAAAATAACTTGGTATATAAATAATTTCATATGAGTATGGGGATTTTTGGGGGGGATGAGGGGGACACAGGGGACAGGGCAGAGGGAGAGGGAGAGAAAATCAATCCCAAACAGGCTCCATGCTGTGGCTCAATCTCACAACCCCGATATCATGACCTTACTTAAAATCAAGAGTGGAAGCTTAACGGACTGAGCCACTCAGGTGTCCCAAATATGGGTATTTTTATAAGATAAAATCCCAGAAGTGGAATTGGTGGGTCAATGGGCAGATGCACTTTAATTTGTAATTTGCATAGATTTTGCTAAATTTTTCTCCAGGTGTTATGCCAGTTTATATTCCCATCAACATCTGTAAGATTTGTTTCCCCACAGGCATTCAACAGCTGTGTTGTCAAACTTATAAAGTTTTATCAATCTGATAAATTTAAAAAGTGGTATCTTGGTGCTGTTTTAATCTGTTGCCCTCCTACTATGAGTGAAGTTGAGTTGGTACTGTTTGTTTTTTGTGTTTGTTTGCTTTTTGCCTATTTCCTACAAAACAAATTTAATTCATTGAAAATGCTTGCTTGCATTGCCATGTTTTGCTATGTAAAATCTCTAATTCTTGTAGCAGGAAGGAGTTTGCTCTGTTTCTAACCCTCTCAATCAACCCCAATTTCAGTTCTACCCTACAGTTAAGTATGTAATTATTCAAATTAGCGATGATTCTCTCTGGTAACAAATTGAACCTCTACAGAAAATGAACCAGCTACCATAAAAGGAAAATAAAAGCTGGATTTTTAGCCTTTGAATCTGAGCTTTTGAAAGCCAAACAAAAGGCTGCAGCCTCTCCAAATTACTGATTACATAATAATCTCTGAATCCTGACATCTGGGGTTTTTTTCCCCTCAGGGTTAAACCAATGACTTCTATAGCTCTTTTCTTCTAGCTAGGAAAATAGATACAAACACTGTTCGTTCCTTAAATACATTTATCTGCATAGTTCCTTCCATAACTGAAGATTAATCCTCCTTCTGTGTCATAACTTGGATCACAAATTGTGCTCATTTTCTGGGTAGAAAACATATTCTACATGAAAATCTTCATGTTGAGATCAATGGCAAGGCTGCCTTCCAATAACGTCTAGCTTTTTCAGTCCTCAGTAGCAATTCTTTAAACTCTACAGTTTAAAAAAAAATACTTTTAATGTAATTTTTATAGGACTCTCAATTAAATTTATTTCCAGGCAAATATGTAATTTAAGAGTTCAGCTGTGCTTCACACTCAAGAGTTCGTGGTAGCATCATTTTCTTTATCTAGACTTGACATCTTATGTCTCTGAGTCTTAGAAAGGCTGTTCAACATTGTAAAAAAATGAAAGACAGACAGAATAATGTGAACTAACATTTATGGAGCATTTACGATGTGCCGGGCTTTGTTCTAAGAACCTGAAGTATGCTAACTCATTTAACTTTCACAGCAGCCAGTGAGATATGGATCATAATGAACCCCTTTCTCTGAAATGAAGAAACCAAAGCCCCTGGTGGTTAACAATCAGAAAGTCCGATTCTCCTGCCAGTGCTGCTTACCACTACTCTATATTAACCCTCTGGGGCAATCTGATCTAACATCCATTTTAGGAACAAATTGCCTGAAGCCCAGAGTGGTAAAGTTCCCAGAACTCCAACTCCATTTTCTTGTTCTTTGCTCAATACCACACAAGGAAGAACAGGATGATAATTTCCCTTCCAAATCTTAACATGAGTTATGAATTAGCCCAGTCTAACTTAGTTCAGAGAAATGACAATATAGTTTTGGAAGCCATACATATAAGCCTGTCAAATAAAAATACAGACATGAGATTAAAATTGAATTTCAGATCATTGATGAATAACTTTTTAGTGTAAGTATATCCCATGCAAAACTCAGGACAAACTTATACAAAAAGATTATTCATTGTTTATCTGAAATTCAAATTTAGTGGGTCATCCTATATTTTATCTGGCAAAATTACATATACAAAAGGTAAAATATGTGTGTCTTGAGGCAGCGAGGTGGTGTTGCTTTCCAGGCACTTTGCGTCTTCCTTTATCCAATTCCATATTGTTCAAATTATTTGCAAATACTAAGAGCCTCAAAACCTTTCCCTAAGCAGATTTCAGCTTATGCCCTGGTGAAACCAGTCTTTGACAGGAGTAATAGGATTATTATGATTTGCTAGATTTACTCCAGGTGAGCAAAGGGGTTCTGTTAATAATTTAAAAATATTCTTAAACCTATCAATTATTAGAAATGGACCATCCTCTCAACATCATACACAAAAACAAATTCAAAATGGATAAAAGACCGAATTGTGAGAACTGAAACCATAAATAAATCTTCAAAGAACGCACAGACAGTAATTTCTCTGACATTGGCTGTAACAACGTCTCTCTATAAATGTCTGCTGAGACGAGAGAAACAAAAACCAAAATGAACTATTGGGACTACGTCAAAATAAAAAGCTTCTGTACAACAAAGGAAGAAATCAACAAAACTGAAAGATAGCTTATCAAATGGGAGAAGATATTTGCAAATGACATACCCAATAAAGGTTTTGTGTCCAAAATATATAAAGAACTGATAGAACTCAACACCCAAAAACCAAATAATCCCATTAAAAAACGGACAGAAAACGTGAACAGACAGTTCTCCAAAGAAGACATCCAGAGAGCCAATAAATGCATGAAAAGATGCTCAACATCACTCATCACTGAAAGCAAATCAAAACTATAGTGAGATACCACATCATACCTGTATGATGTGAATGGCTGTAATGAAAAACACACAAAATATTAAGTGTTGGCAAGGATGTGGAAAAAAAGAAACCTCGTCCACTGTTGGTGGGAATTTAAACTAGTGAAGCCAATCTGGAAAACAGTCTGGAGGTTCCTCAAAAAGTTAAAAATAAAGCTATTCTATGATCCAGTAATTGTGCTCCTGGGTTTATTCCAAGAATACAAAAACACTAACTTGAAGGGATACATGCACCCCCATATTTATTACAGCATTATTTATAATAGCCAAATATGGAAGCAACCTAAGTGTCCATTTGCAGATTAATGGATAAAGAAGATGTTGTATACATACGGGAAGACTGTTCGTCCATAAAAAAGTTTGAGAGGTGTCTGGGTGGCTCAGTGGGTTAAGCTTCTGCCTTCAGCTCAGGTCATGATCCCAGGGTCCTGGAATAAAACCCCATCTCCGGCTGTCTGCTCAGCAGGGAGCCTGCTTCCCACCCCTCCACCTCCCCGCACTCTGCCTGCCACTCTGCCTACTTGTGATCTATCTGTCAAATAAATAAATAAAATCTTTAAAATAAATTTTAAAAATCTTTTTTTAAAAAAGGCATAAAAAAGGTTGAAATATTCCCATTTGCAACAATATGACCTAGAGAATATAATACTAAGCTAAATAAACCAATCAGAAAAAGACAAACACCATATGATTTCACACATTTGTGGAATTTAAGAAACAAAACAAATGGACAAAGGAAAATAAAGACAAACCAGAAAACAGACTCTAACTGTGGAGATCAAACTGATGGTTACCAAAGGGAAGCTGGGTGAAGACATGGGAGAAATAAGTGAATGGGATTCACACTTATCTTGATGAGCACTGAATCACTTTATTGTACACCTGCAACAAACATAACACTGTATGGGCGCCTGGGTGGCTAAGCATCTGCCTTTGGCTCAAGTCATGATCTCAGGGTCCTGGGATGGAGTCCCGCATAGGCCTCCCTGCTCAGCGGGGAGCCTGCTTCTCCCTGTGCTATTCCTCCTGCTTGTACTCTCTGGCTTGCTCGTTTTCCCTCTCTCTCAAATAAATAAAATCTTTTTTAAAAATGCTGCATGTTAATTAAACCATAATTTTTTTTTAAAAAAAAAGCTAGCATGGTGCCTGGCTGGCTCAGTCAGAATGTGACTCTTGATTCTTGGGGTTATGAGTTTGAGCCTCACATTGAGTATAGAGATTACTTTAAAAATAATTTTAGGGGCACCTGGGTGGCTCAGTGGGTTAAGGCCTCTGCCTTCGGCTCAGCCTGCCTCTCTGCCTACTTGTGATCTGTCAAATAAATAAATAAAATCTTTAAAAAATAATAATAATAATTTTAAAAATCTCTTTTAATAAAGTGAATTATTGGGGTACCTGAGTGGCTCAGTGGGTTAAGTCTCTGTCTTCGGGTCAGGTCATGGTCTCAGGGTCCTGGGAATGAGTCCTGCATTCGGCTCTCCACTTGGTGGGGAGTCTGCTTCCCCCCTTCTCTCTACCTACTTGTGATTTCTCTCTCTGTGTCAAATAAATAAATTAAATCTTAAAAAAAAAAAAAGTGAACAATTATAAACTAGGCACTGTTGTTTAAGGGCTTTAGATGATTTAATTTATTGAATTCTCAAAATAAAATTGGGAGATAGATACTATTATTACATCCATTTTACTGAAGACAGAACTCAGTGAGACTAAGTAATTTGCCAGTGATAATTTCTAATATTTAGGCACTGCACTGTCAAATGTGGTAGCCATAAGCCACTACAGCTATTTAAACTGAAGTTAATTAAAATTAAGTAAGATTCAGTTCCACTTTTGCATTAGCTATATTATATTAGTATACAAGCCATAAGTGATTCATGGCTGCCATTTTCAACAGTTCCATCATTGGTTTCATCGTTACAGATGGGGCCAGCTTCAAGAGTGTGTAACCTGTACAACTGTACATGGCCTCAAACCTAAAAGGGCCTGTGTTGATTTAATACTTTGCACTTGCTGTCTTGCTTTTATTAATATTTTTTAAACAAAGGACCCTATATTTTCTTATGCACTATAACTGGTAAATTATATAGTGTGTCCTGTTAGCAGAAATTTGTATTGGACAGCACTGTTATTCATCAAAGAAGTAAAGAGGACAGACTATAATAGGAATAGACTTTACTGAAAAAGAAGACTTGAACTACTCAGTATTGTCAACAGCGAGCTTCTCAGACTGCAGTGAAAATACTTTTGCAGCCTCCCCTCTCCCCAAAGTTCCAACCAGAGAAAAATCTTTTTTTTTTTTTAATTTTTATTTATTTATTTATTTATTTGACAGAGAGAGAGATCACAGGTAGGCAGAGAGGCAGGCAGAAAGAGAGGAGCAAGCAGGCTGAGCAGAGAGCCCGATGCAGGGCTCGATCCCAGGACCCCGAGACCACGACCCGAGCCAAAAGCAGAGGCCCAACCCACTGAGCCACCCAGATGCCCCCAGAGAAAAATCTTTAAACAGGATTTGTGTTCATATGCAGTCAAGTTGAGTCCTGGCCCTTTGGAACCGTCTCATGAGCGACCAGCATTTTGTCCTTAAAAAGTATCCAAATACAAAATCAGCGAGCAAGTTCTCAAGTAGAAATAATTCTCCCATGGACACAACTATCATTTGAGTTCAGTCTTCTCATTGCTTGAATACTTCCAGCTAAAGTGCCAAGATGAAAGGCCAGCAAGCCTATACCTAGATGCCTAGTGGTCCCATACTGCAACAGTCGATACTTGCTGATGTACCTTGACTACAGCACCAAACATGAACATTTCCTTTTCTCACACCACAAAGTTTTCACAATTATAAATGTGAGATTGGGGTGTCTGTGTGGCTCAGTCTGTTCAGCATCTGCCTTTGACTCAGGTCATGATCTCAAGGTCGTGGGATTGAACCCCACATTGGGCTCCCTGCTCAGCGGGGTGTCTGTTTCTCCCTCTCCCTCTGCTCCTTTCCCCTACTCGTGCTCTCTCTCTCTCTCAAATAAATAAATTAAATAAATTAAAGTAAAAAATAAAAGGTGAGATTGTTTTATACTTTCCCCTACTTTATTTTATTTTTTTTTAATTTTTTTAAAGATTTTATTTATTTATTTGACGGAGAGAGAGAGATCACAAGCAGGCAGAGAGGCAGGCAGAGGGAGAGGGAGAAGCAGGCTCTTCGCTGAGCAGAAAGCCTGATGCGGGGCTCGATCCCAGGACCCTGAGATCATGACCTGAGCGGAAGGCAGAGGCTTAACCCACTGAGCTACCCAGGTGCCCCTACTTTCCCCTACTTAAACATGCAAATGCCAAGCCTGTTTTTTTTTTTTTCCACTTAACTACATACTAAATAAACTTACCCATTATGGTGACAATAGGTTTTAGAGAAGCATGGAGTACCAGAGCATAGCAGCCAGTAAAGCTCTTTCTGAGGTGCTTTCCTTGAGTGTTAGGGGTTAGAGAACTGTCATTTGTCAAAGAGAACCCAAGGATTTCAGATGTAAATCATTGGTGAATTTATCTCCAGGGTTATTGGGAAACGAATAATGAAACAAGAACAAGCCATGTGCCTGGGAGGAAAACTTCAGGACAATAATTACCAAGATTATAATGAAAACCAACTGGTAATTAGCTCCACTGGTTAAACTAATTAAGTGAGCGAAAAAATACTTTCAGAAAATAAAATTTGAGATGTTTAATATGAAAGCAGTTTTAGTACAATTTCAGAATAGCTTGGAGAACGTGTAAGTGCAATTTAGAGGACAGTTCCCTCTATAATAGAGTGGTAGAAGTAGCCATAAATGAAGTAAAAAGCCCATTGAAAGCTGTGTGTAATTCACAAGTCCATACTTTGTGTTAAGTATGCCGGAGGGTGCTCGTGCTTAATGTTATATTTGACTCTTCATTAGATTGTTGCTCTTTCTCAGCTTCTGTGACTGCACACCATAGCCTTGGGCTGGAGTTAACCCAGCGTATTTTTCCCACCAAAATTATTAAAACCTGTGTTATTTATAATTATTCAACACAAAGAAAAAAAAGAAGTTCCTTATACTGAAATTATTTTGTACTCTCACAACCAAACTCTCCTGGATGGAGACCCTGTATCAATGTGTTTATCCATTCATTTATTGGCTCATTTGCTCATTCATCAAACCCCTGGATGCCCACTGGGTTCTTTGCCAGGCACTGACCTAGGACCTAGGGTTATAAAAACATATAGGTTAAGGTCCCTGTCATCAAGGAGTTTACAGTCTGGTTGGAGGGGACACATTTGTAAATAGATGAATGCCACTGCTGTTATGGCTTCCGAGTTACAAGTACCTGTAGGCTGTGGTGGGGCATGAGGGGAGAGTGGAGAGTGAAGGAAGGATGAGTATAAGGTGGAAAGCCTATAGACAAGGAAGTGCTGGAACTTTGGTGTTTTGTCCCCTTTTATCATTCTGTTGCCTCTTCCCAAGATACCCTTCCTTCACTTCTTCTTCTTTTTTTTTTTTTTAAGACTTTATTTATTTATTTGGCAGAGATCACAAGTAGGCAGAGAGGCCAGCAGAGAGAGAGGGAAGCAGGCTCCCCGCTGAGAAGAGAACCTGATGTGGGCTCGATCCCAGGACCCTGGGATCATGACCTGAGCTGGAGGCAGAGGCTTCAACCTACTGAGCCACCCAGGTGCCCCTACTTCCTTCACTTCTTGACTGGGCTAACATTTACTCAAAACTTTAAAAAATTATGCACGTGGTGTCTGGGTGGCTCAATCTCTTAAAGCTTCCAACTCTTGATTCTGTTCAGGTCATGATCTCAGGGATGTGAGATCCAGTCAGATGTCAGACTGCATACTGGGTATGGAGCCTGTTTAAGAGTCTCTCTCCTTCTGCCCCTCCCCCTCCCTCTCTAAAAAATGTTTTTAAATTAAAAAAATAAATTCCAGGATCCTAAAAAAAAAATTTAAAAATCATGTACACATTTTCAGGTATACATGAATACATTTCAATTTTTTTAAATATTATAATACAAAAATATTTAAATAGCGGAAGTCTTTCTTCACCCTGTTCCCCATTACTCCTCTACTTAGAGGTAACATTTTTTTAAAGAAGATTTTATTTGTTTATTTGCGAGGAAGAGAGAGAGCACAAGAAGGGAAGTGGGAGGGGCAAAGGGACTAGCCAGAGGCCCTGTTGAGCATTGATCCCGATGTGTGGCTTTATTCCAGGGCCCTAAGATCATGACTGAGTCGAAGGCAGATGCTTAACCAACTGAGCCACCCAGATGCCCCAAGAGGTAGCACTTTTAATACTTTGTATGTACGTTTCCAGAACTGTTTCTGTATATTTACACATATTCATATATATTTGCATTTGCATATATACATGTGTGTACATGTATGCATATATAATTATATACAAATGGTAAAATAAATATTGTTGTTTTTTCCACTTAACAACAATCGCGGATATTGTCTTATTACAGTACTCTGTAGGAAAATCCCATAAATATGATATGCGATTATCATATCTATTTAGCCAATCCTCTATAGATAGAAATTTACAATTTTCTTCAAAATTTTCACTATTAGAAATATTGAAACGAGCACCCACAAACATTTTTACACACATGTAGGCCTTATACCTAACAGTGGAATAATTGATTTAAAATCATGATAAATATTGTCACATTGCCTCTAAAAAACGTTTAAGCAATATGTACATGCATCAACTTTGTAAAAGACTGCTTGTTTCCCCACACTTTTACTGGTTAAGAATATTGTAAATCTTTTTTTTTTTTTTAAAGAAAAGACTTTTTTTTTAGAGTAATTTCAGGTTCGCAACAAAATCAAGAGGAAGGTATAGAGATTTCCCATATATACCCCCTACCCCACTATATGCAGAGCCTCCCCCATTATCAGCATCCCTCACCAGGGTACATTTGTTACAACTGATGAACCTACACAGACACACCATAATCACCCAAAGTCTGTGGTTTATATTTGGGTTCACTCTTGGTTTTGTTTGTTGTATGGGTCTGGACAGTGCATAATGACCTGTATTCATCATTACAGTATCATACAGAGTACTTATGGTGCCTTAAAAATCCTGGTTTTTGTCAGTTCAACCCCCCTTCCCCACATCCCAAACCTTGGCAACCGCTGATCGGGGTCATGGAATCAAGCCCTGGATCTCTGCCCCACCCCGAACCCCATGAAAATAAATAAATAAATCTTTAAAAAAATAAAGTGGGTTTCTTTTTTTTTTTTTTTTTTAAAGATTTTTATTTATTTATTTGACAGAGATAGATCACAAGTAGGCAGAGAGGCAGGCAGAGAGAGAGAGGAGGAAGCAGTCTCCCGGCTGAGCAGAGAGCCCGATGCGGGACTCGATCCCAGGACCCCGAGATCATGACCTGAGCCGAAGGCAGCGGCTCAACCCACTGAGCCACCCAGGCGCCCCTAAAGTGGGTTTCTTAAAGACAAAGCAGTTAGGTGTTAGGTTTCCTTTCCTTTTTTTTTTTTTTTTTTAAGATTTTGTTTATTTATTTGACAGAGAGAGAGAGAGAGATCACAAATAGGCAGAGCAGCAGGCAGAGAGAGAGGGAGAAGCAGGCTCCCCGCTGAGCATAGAGCCCGATGTGGGGCTCAATCCCAAGACCCTGAGATCATGACCTGAGCCAAAGGCAGAAGCTTAACCCACTGAACCACCCAAGTGCCCTAGGTTTTAGGTTTTCCCTCTACTCTAACAATCTCTATCTTTTAATTGTTGCATTTAGATCATTGATGTTCAAAGTGATTTATTGCTATATCTTGATTGACATCTACCATATTTTTTACTGTTTACATTGGTTGCCCTTGTTCCTGTTCCTATTTCTTTCTGCCATTTGTGGTTTTAATTCACCCTTTTATATGATTCCATTTTTTCTCCTTTCTTTACATATTAGTTACAATTGTTTTTTTTTTAACTTCTTTTAGTGGTTGCCTTAGAATTTGCAATATATATTTACAACTAATCCAAGTCCACTTTCAAAGAACACTGTATCACTTCACAGGTGGTGTGAATACCTCATAATAACAAAATAATCCTAATTCCTTTATCTTGCTCCATGTATCATTACTGGTGTTCATTTTACTTATATATATGCATACATACATATGAGATAGATATATATGTATATATATATATATGCAGACATAATTGAACACATCATTCTTTTATTATCTTGAACAAAATATTGTGTTAGATCAATTAAAATAACAGAAATAAATCTTTTATTGTACCTTTACTTAAACCTTATTCAATATTATTTATGTAGATCTGCATTTTCCTTTTCTCTAAATAACTTCTTTGGGGCACCTGGGTGGCTCAATGGGTTAAAGTCTCTGCCTTTGGCTCAGGTCATGATCTCAGGGTCCTGGGATCGGGTCCCACATCGAGCCCCGCATCGGGCTTTCTGCTCAACAGGGAGCCTGCTTCCTCCTCTCTCTCTGCCTGTTTCTCTGCCTACTTGTGATCTCTGTCTGTCAAATAAATAAATAAAATCTTAAAAAAAAAAAAAAAAGAACTTCTTTTAACATTTCTTACAAAGTGGATCTACTGGCAATAAATTCTCTCAATATTTTATTTGTCTGAGAAAATATTTTTTTTCTTCCTTCACTTTTGTTGGATAATTTTGCAGGGTACAGAATTCTAGATTGGCTTTCTTTCCTCTCTCTCTCAATACTTTATTTTTTTCAAGATTTACTTATTTATGTGTGAGAGAGAAAGCAATTGAGCCGGGGAAAAGGCAAAGTGAGAGGGAAACAGACAGAAGCAGACTCCCTGATTAGTGCAGAGCCTATAATGGGGCTTGAGCTCACAGATCTGAGATCATGACCTGAGCCAAAATGGAGAGTTGGATGCTCAACCCCTAAGCCATCCAGGTGCCTCTTTCTCTCAACATTTTAAATATTTCACTACACTCTAATCTTGCTTGCATCATTTCTTTTTTTTTTTTTTTTTTTAAGATTTTATTTATTTATTTGACAGAGAGAGATCACAAGCAGGCAGAGAGGCAGGCAGAGAGAGAAGGGGAAGCAGGCTCCCTGCTGAGCAGAGAGCCCCATGCGGGCCTCAATCCCAGGACCCTGAGATCATGACCTGAGCCGAAGGCAATGGCTTAACCCACTGAGCCACCCAGGCACCCGCTTGCATCATTTCTGAGGAGACTTTGAATGTAATTTTTATTTTGCCCCATTATAGTAAGACATTTTTTCCCTCTTCCACCAGCTACTTTTAGGATTTTTTTTTCTTTATCTTTGATTTTCTGAAGTTTGAATATGAGAGGACTCCGTGTAGTTTTTTTTTAGAACATCTATCCGTCTTGGTATTCTCTGAGGTTCTCAGATCTGTGGTTTGGTGCCTAACATTAATTTGGGGGAAATTCTCAGTCATTATCATTTCTAATATTTCTTCCGTTCTTCTTCTTCTTTCTTTATTATTCTTTTTCTCCTTTTATTATTCCAATTTTGTATATATTACATCTTTTGTAGTTGTCCATAGTCCTTGGATATCCTGCTTTGTTTTTTTCATCTTTGTTCTGCTTGCTTTTTAGTTTTGGAACATTCTACTGATATATCCTCAACCTCAGAGGTTCTTTCCTCAGTTGTGTGCAGTCTACTCACAAACTCATCAAAAGTAGTCTTCATTTTTGAACAGTGGTTTTGGACTCTAGCTTGTCTGTTTGGTTCTTTCTTAGGATTTCCATCTCTGCTTACAGTGCCAATCTGTTCTTGCATGCTGTCTATTTTTTATCCATTAGAGCCCTTAGCATATTAATCATAGCTCTTCTAAATTCCTGGTTTGATAATTCCAACATCCTTGCCATATCTGGTTCTGATGTTTGTTCTATCTCTTCAAACTGGTTTTTTTTTTTTTTTTTTTTGCCTTTTGGTATACATTGGAATTTTTTTAATAGTTGGACATGATGAAAGGAACTGCTGTAAATATGCCTGATGTAGTGGTGAAGTGCTGGGGAGAGGAAGCATTCTATAGTCCTAGGATTAGGTCTCAGTCTTTCATTGAGCACATGTCTCTGGAATGTGAAATTCACAAGGGTTTCTCAGAATGTTTTCTTCCCCTGTTAAATGGGGCAAGATGGCTGGGAGTGGGGGTTGCTGGAGTTGGCTCTTCCCCTTCCTCCAGGTCAGTCAGGTTCTGATAATACCACAGCAGGATAAGGATCAGGCTATGGTTATCTAGATTCTCCTGAGGGCAGACATTGTCAAGAACAGAATGGTCTGACATTTCAAACTAGTCCCTTCCCACTGCGCTCTTTTGCTAGAAGCATGAGGTAATTTTTCTCCAACATTCACTGTGAGAACATGGTTAAAGTCTCAGAGGCAAAATCACAAAAGCATGGGGGCTCCACTATGAATAAGACCTTTTGGAGTTTTCAACTCTCAGATTTGTCCTCATTGAGTTCCCAGCAATTTATCAATTACTGTTCAGGTTTTCCCTTGGCATTGGTTCCCCTATCAGTTTCTGCTGTGAGTCCTGCTCCAGTAAGTCAGGACATTGTATTCTCCAGTCTGTCATCCCCATCTTGGGGGCAATGGTTTTCCTTGTGTCTTCTCTTATGAACCCAAGAGGAATTGTGGATTTTTCAGTAGGTTCAACTTTTCCCTTGTTAGGATGGAGTAGCATCCATACATGTAGAACTGGAAACCAGAAGTAACATATTTCAAATATTTTAATATTTTGATTGTCAGATAAGGGGAACACTTATTATTTTAATTTCCACTTCCCTGACTTTTGGTGGGATTGAGCATCTTTCACATATCCCTTTGAATCTAATCTTAGAAGATGAACCAGTGTTCAGCAGAGGGAAAAGGGTGAGCAAAGCATAGATCTATTAATGGCACAGTGCCACTGTGGTTTAGAGGAACTGGAATTACTTAGGATAGGGAATGATAGGGTGACTTTAAGAAAAATAAGGCTCAGAGAAGTAAAGGGGTATCAGGGGTCAGAGGGCCTAGAATGCCAGTTGTTTAGACTTTATCCTGGCCCGTAATGGGGAGCTTTTGAAAGACTTTAAGCAGGGCTGTAAATGGCCAAATTCATTTTTACAAAAAGTTACCTTTTAGTGGAGAGAAGAGTGAACCGAAGTGAAAGTGCAGAGACTGAAAAGAAGAGAGCCAGCTTGAGAGAACTGTGGCTTCCCAAGGGAGGGCAGCCATGCTGGATCCACAGGTGGAGGAGAGGAGAGATGTTAGAAAGATGTAAACCATGGCAGGGTCTGTGCCTTGTCTGTCATGATGGGGAAGCAAGAAGCCAGAAGTCTGAGAGTCAGTTTTCCATCAAGTGTATTGGTATGAATGATCATCCAGGAAATTTTGGTGGTAGCCAAAAGAAAAAAGACTCAGTAATAAATGCATCTGCAAGGAAAAATAAGAGAAAAATATGTTTAAATATGGATGAAGGAAAGTAAGAAGAGGTAGAGGAAAATATAAATGGATTTTAAATTTTTATTTTTATTCTGCTCATTTTACACACATTAGCATTAAGCTTTGAAAAGAATGTATTGAAAAATAGAGCATTAACTCATGGGGGACAGTAGATTCTGAACGGTATGTATGATAAAATCTCCAAGTGACAGCTAACTGCTGGTTAATGCCTATTAAGTTCTCTTGAGAACCTGAATTTCCCCATGTAGCTCTTAACCTCCTGATGTTATTTAGTCTGAAAAGAAATCATTATCTCTTTTTTATAGAATGCATGATAAGGTTACCTGTACACATTACCAGTTAGATATCTGAATGTCTTAGCTATTTATTATTAGTCATTTATTTGATTGCTGAGATAATTTTCATGAGACGTCTGAAATACCCTCACATTCTAGTTCTCTTTCTCCTGGACTAAGTTTGCCCTTCTCAAAGTTTCTTTCTTAGACACAGCAATTATTGCTGCTATTTCTTTAAAACTGTACACACCAGTCCTTAGATAAATAATGACTTGTCTTAAAATCAGTGGTACTTTTCTAATGCATATCTATAAAAACCATCTTTAGTTGGAGAGTTCTGTGTGAAAACCTAATGCTTTGCTATTAGCATTTTCATAAAATGGCCATACAGAGAAGGATCCTTGTGTCCCCCCCCCCCCAATTCATAAGTTGAATTTCAGACATCCAGGGTGGTGGTGTTAGAAGTGGGGCCTTGGGTGGTGGTGTTACATGTGGGACCTTGGGAGATGCTTAGGTTGTGATGGTATAGACTTCATGAGTAGAATTAGTATTCTTACTAAAGAGGCACCAAAGAACTCCCCTCATTCCTTCTCGCATGTGAGCACACAGCCAAAAGTCACTATGAACCTGGAAAAAGGCCTCATCAGAAGATGACCAGGCTGATGCCTTGAACTTGGACTTCCAGCCTCTAGAATTGCAAGAATTTTGTTGTTTATTCTTTGTTTTTGTTGTTTATAAGCCATTCAGCTTTTGGTATTTTGTGATAGCAACCTGAACAGATTTAAATAAGCACAAAAAAAGAGAACTCACCCATATTCCCAGCATGTGGAACGAATCACTATTACCATGTTGGCATGTTTCCCCCCATATTTGAAAAAGAAAAACTGGTCTATTCTCATAGTTACCATAAGAATTCCAAGGACAGAATTGCGCAAAGATAAAAGTTCAAAAATCCACCTCAAATTTAACACCCAGAGATGACCTTTACTAGCTTTAGGTTATAATATATATCTTCCTAATTATACACACAGAAGAAATATTTTTATAAAAAAGGGTTCACACTATATTAAATACATTTAACTTAAACTTACTTAAATTTGTTTAATTATTTTTAAGTAAGCTTTAGATCTCACATGGGGCTCAACCTCACAACCCCCAGAACAAGAGTTGCGTGCCCTACTGACTGACCGACCCAGCCAAACACGCCTATTTACTTCAGTTTAAGAAAGGAAAATTTTAAGAGAAACTAAAGGAATTGTTGAACTCCAAACATTTCTCTAGCACCAGATATATTATTTCCTGGAGGGTTTTAAATACTCTAACATGTTAAAAGGCTATGCTCAATGTGCTTGAAAAAACAAACAAACAAGTATTTTGATTGTATATGTCATCAATGACTCCCTGCTCTAAAAGATGAGAGCATTGGGACACCTGGGTGGCTCAGTGGATTAAAGCCTCTGTCTTTGGCTGGGGTCATCATGATCCCAGGGTCTTGGGATCGAGCCCCACATTGGGCTCTCTGCTCAGCAGGGAGCCTGTTTCCTCCTTTCTCTCTGCCTGCTTATGTCTCTGTCTGTCAAATAAATAAATAAAATCTTAAAAAAAAAAAAGATGAGAGCATTAACAATTTCACACTCGTACCCAACTCTTCATCTTTCTCTCAGTTCAAAATAGTCACCTCCTATTTTATAATTTTCATAAATTTCAGCAGATGCACCTAATGCCTCTGTCATTCTCAAAGTTGGACTCAGTTGCTCCTGAAAATTCTCAACCCCCACTATCAATTCCCAATCAAAACATCCATGTAACTCATGTCAAAGGCTCTAGACTTTCTTCTCCCTTTCCCCATCTCTCTAATAAGGCCCAAGAGGAAAAACAAGTGAGTGAGTGCCTAGAGAATGAACAACTCCTGAATCTTACTTAGCTTCTGGGAAGAGAGAAAGAGGCCATGAACCCTAACGCATTAATAGTTTTGACTACACTAGAATTCTCTGGAATGACAGATGTGAGCAGTAGAACTCAGAGGATACAACTGGCTTCTGAGAATTTACTGAGGAAGTCAAGGCAAGGAGTTCCAAGGAGAATAGGGTCAAAAGGCGAGGACTGAGGGGAATGGCATCTTTTCCAGTGTTAGGGAGCCTGGCACAGGGACCATATCCTCATCTCAGCCAGCATCTACTCATCTCCAGGCTTCCTACCTATTTAAACAGAAAGCTCGGCATTCAGAGTTAAACATCTGGCTTGACAGCAGGGAACATTCAGTTAATGGTAGTTCAGGGCAATTGCTGTGTTTGCAGCTGTTTCTTCTTGATAAAATAATTGTTGTTTCAAATGGGAAATTATTATGTAGAATCGGACTGGAATGAAAAAGTAGTGTCTTATCACAGCTTGATTTAGTAGTGTATAAATAGGCTTTGGAAAAGGACGGTATCACATTAAAAAGTGAGATCATTATAAATGGTGGATAAATGCTGTCTCAAAGAATGAAAGAGAATAATGCCAGGAAAACATGACATGGGACTGAAGTGACACGGGCCACAGGTCAAATCAATATTTTTTAACCTGTATCTTGGAAAACACACACACTGAAGACATGGTATTTGGTAATCTGCTTTGGCGAGACTGAAATCTTAGCAGTTACTGGAAGGCACAGGAGTTGGTAGGGACAGCTCTAGGTATGATTTGAAAGTATTTCAATGGTCTTGTACCGAGTATCAAACTATCATTTGTCTGCAATAACTATCAGTTGAAGAAAATAAATAAATAAGTGATGTATTTTTTTCCCTGTATCTGCAAAGAGCAATTGAGAGAGAACTGACGACTCAGGTCCTAGAGCAAGAAGGAAGCCTGGGGGACTTCAAAAGAATAGCAGTTAAGACAAACAGAGATTTCAGAACATGCTGCAAGCCCTGATTGTCTCTTCCTATGATACCTGGCTGTGGTAAAGACCCTAAATGGGCAATACATAGAACATTCATAGGTTCTATACCAAAAGAGCAGAATGGGGGGATTGAATGAGTGTGGAGTAGCAAGAATTTCAGAACTGGGCAAGTCCAGTCATGGAGCCTGGGTGTAATATAAACTGTTAACAGGCACAGCTATGGCTCTGTGGGCAGGGAGACCATAATTCTCCTTAGGGTTACTTTGTCAGGGACACAAATAATTCCTCACCTTGTGCCTCTGCCTTGCCGCATCCCAAAGAGGACCAGAAAGAAGTCACCAGAAGGTCTTGCTCACTCTAATGGATTTTTGTTTACACTGCTTGCATTTCATTTAGACTTTTGATAAAATTTATGATAGAACAAATCATTATATGTGAATTTCCTTTTTTATCATTCCATTCCCAAACCTGATCTTGTCAGACTTGGACCTGAGACTTCTAAAAACCATGTTCATATTTATAACTTGTGATCATGTTTATTTAAAATATTATACACTCCTTATTTCATTTGTTAATAGTACTGTCTTGCCCTGTTCTTTCAATATCATTTTGGGTTTCTTGAAATTGCCTTTTATTCCTCAATCCCAAAATTAGTGGAATGCTAGGGCTTGGCCTTTAAAAACTGGGGGCATGTGTGGATACTCCCTCTCAATGCAGCTGAAAATAAAATCAAGCAGTACTTTGCATCATGAAACTGTTCTTGCGGATGGTAATTCCATCAAAAGAATCTCCTGTTCCTAAGTGGCCAGAAAGTAAATATTTGAGACTTGCAGGCCTGTGGCCTTTGTTACAACTACTTAATTCTGCTGCTGAAGCATGAAAGCAGCCAAATGAATGGGCATAGCTATGTTCCAATAAAACTTTATTACAAAAACAGGAAGTTGGGCGGGGCAGTAGTTTGCTGACCCTATTACCTGCCAACTCCTCTTAGATATCTGGACTCAAAAAATTGTTGCTATGGCCTGTGAAAGTAATTTTAATTCTTAAAAGGTTATAAACTGGTTGTCTTAATAATGTGTTGCCTAACTTAAATACTTACGTTGACATCCTGTTTTACAGAAGGCAGAAGTACTTGTGAATTTTCTTTGTTGACCAGAAGAGAATTATTAGCTTTCTTCCTTCTCCCTCATGCATGAAGGTAAAAGAATGATTATCTTACACATTAAGTTCTCTAGGAGCAAAAGATGAGGTAGAGCTTTAGGAGCAAGATGTCTCATTAGGATCAATACTTATGAAAAGTAGGGAAGGAAACAGAATTGGGCAGGGAGAAAAGGAGAACTTCTGTATAGGTCCAAAAAATCCGTCCAACATGGCAGGAAACACTGGAAGAATGGTATCCCAAATGCCAAGACTATAGCTTTCCCTTGCTCAATCACCAGATCCAGAATACCCTATGAAGACAAAGGCTTCAGGCAAAGCAGCTCTCTGGAAAAAACTCACAGTTAGAAGTCGTCTGTTGGCTACATTCCCCACTGGTCTGGCATCAAGTTCTTTCTTGGAGAGGGTCTGTACAAGGAATCGTCATACCTATTTAAACAAAAAGTCTCAGAATGTATTTCATATGTTAATACCAGTGGTGGAGTAAGAACAGCCGTAGAGCTATTGAGCACGTTAGCTTCATTCTTTTGATTATGTTTCTATGATTTAAATGTTTAAATATCCCTTTTCATGTGGGAGAAAAGAGTATAGGACACAGACATCATGATGAAGAAATATCTGAGCATCTTTTTTTCCCTCCTCTATTTCTTCACTTATCTTCCCTAATGTATCATTCACCTTCTGTTCTACCTTCTTTCATTCTACCTCTTACTTTCTGTTTTCTCCATCCTTCATTCACTAACCCCTTAAGTTCTGCCCAGCATTGTTCAAAAGCTTCATATATAAGGCAATACCTAGGGCTTGTAATGGAGGATGATTTCACAAACCACAGTCAACATTTCCTGGTTTTTGAACGCTACATACTATGCTGCTATGAATACTCATGCAATTTTTGTGTGACTATATGTTTTCAACAATTGTGGTTATATACCTATAAATGAAATTGCTGGGCTATATGGTAACTCCATGTTTAGTCCTTTCAGGAACTGCCAAAATGTTTTCTAAAGTGGCTGTACCATTTTACTTTCCCACCAGCAATGTATGAGGATTTCAACTTCTCCACATCTTTGTTAATAGTTGTTATTGCCCATCTTTTTCCTTACATTCATCCTAGTGGATCTGAAGTCATATCTCACTGTGGTTTTGATAGACATTTCCCCAATGACTATTGATGAGCATTACTTCATGCCTTGTTTCTTTTACTATATCCTTTTTGAGTTAGTTTCTTAGTGCCCGCCCAGTAAGACACTAATTGTAGTAAGTGATAACTAGTATCTTAGCTCAGAACAATCAAATTTGGATCAATAACAACTTAATTTCAGGAATGAAAAAAAACTTTGCCTCAGTGTAGCTCCATTCTGTTCCCCCTCCCTTTGTGCTATTATTGTCAGATGAATTACATGCTTATGCATTAAAAACCTATGAACACGTACCCCTGGGGCCAATAATACATTATATGTTAATAAAAAATTAAAAATTAAAAAAAGAAAAAAGATTTAAACACCCTATGAACACAATCTTATAATTATTGCTTTATGCAATTACCTTTTAATTCAAGTAGGAGAAGAAAAGCATTATAAACAAAAACATTTTTGTGGACTTTTATAGTTACCTATATTTCTTTTTACTAGTGCTCTTTACTTTTTCAGGTGAATTTAAGTTACTATCTAGTGTCCTTTCATTTCAGCTTGGAGTCTCTTTAGTACCTTAGTACCAGAGTACCTTTAGTACCAGAAGAGAAAGAGAAAGAGCACAAGTGGAGAGAGGCAGGGAGAGAGGATCTGAAGCAAATTCCATGTGGAGCTCAGAGTCATGACCCTGAGATCATGACTTGAGTCAAATTAAGAGTCAGATGCTTGTGGCGCCTGGGTGGCTCAGTGTGTTAAAGCCTCTGCCTTCGACTCAGGTCAATGATCCCGGGTTCCTGGGCTCAGGTCATGATCCCAGGGTCCTGGGATCAAGCCCCGCATTGGGTTCTCTGCTCAGTGGGGAGCCTGCTTCCCCTTCCTGCTCTGCCTGTCTCTCTGCCTACTTTGATCTCTGTCAAATAAATGAATAAAAATCTTAAAAAAAAAAAAAAAGAGTCAGATGCTTAAACAGCTTTGCCACCCTGGCACTCCCCCCTTCAGTATTTCTTGTAGGGCAAGCCTGCTATTAAAAATTTGCTGGATTGTTTTGTTTTGTTTTTGGACTGTCTGAAATTCTCCTCATTTTTTTAATAACAGTTTTGTAGGTTATAAAATTTTTAATTGAGTCTTTCAACATTTTGACTATGCCATCTCACTGTCTTCTGGCCTCCACAGTGTCTATGAGCAGTCAGTTGTAAATTTTACAGAGTAGCCCTTATACTTAATAGTCATTTTTTTTCTTGCTGCTTTCAGGATTCTCTCTTTGTCTTTGTGTTTAGACAGTTTGTCTATGATGTATCTAGGTGTTGTTTTCCTTTAGTTTATCTTTTGTTGCATATCTTTATGTGTAGTACATTAGTGATTTTCATCAAATTTGATTAGTTTTAGAGTGATATTTCTTTTTCTGTTTCTTTTGTTTTTTGTTTTTTACCCCGTTCCTTCTGGAACTTTCACAATGTATGTGTTCGTTCGCTTCATGATGTTTTGACGGTCTCTTAGAATCTGTTCTTTTTGGGAGGCCACCTGCCTGGCTCACTCAGAAGAGCATTAGACTCTTGATCTCAGGGTCATGAGAGTTTGAGCCCCACACTGGGTGTAGAGGTTACTTAAATAAACAAATAAATGGATAAACTTAAAAAAAATGAATGCAGATATTTCTCTCTTTTTTTTTCTTTTTTCTTTTTTTTTTTTTAATTAGATAGAAAGAGAACACGGGGCTGAGGAGCAAAGGGAGAGGAAGAAGCAGACTCCCTGCTGAGTGGTGAGCCTGACTGGGACTGGATCCCAGGACCCTGGGATCATGATCTGAGCTGAAAGCGGAAACTTAACTGACTGAGCCACCCAGGTGCCTGGAATGTGGACATTTTTCTTAATCCTTTTTTTTTCCATTTTTTAAATCTTTTTAATCTTTTTTTTAATCTTTTCATTTTTTCTATTATTTTATCTTTTTTCTTTCTATTCGTCAGGCCAGATAATCTTAATTGAATGATTCATTCTTTTAAACTCACTGATTCTTTCTTCTGCCAGCTCAAATCTGCTTTTGAACCCATTGTGCATGACTAATAAAATTTATTTATTAAAAATATTGATACATATGTAACATGGAGGCAGTGAACACTTACTTTTTTCTAATTGTCCTGAAATACTAAAAAACAGGATTATATTTTAGGCCAAAAAGAGAATATTGCAATTTAATTTATGTAATTTATATTGGCTACATCCTCAGATCACAAAATATAGTAAAAATTAACCACTTTAAAATGAAAGAACACTCTTCTAAGTAACTATTGGATTCAAAAAATAAAATAAAAATGGAAGTTAAAGATCATTTGAACATTAATGATAATGAGAATACTACACTGAAAACACATGGGAGTGGTTCCTATATTTAGAGGCAAATCTGTAGATGTAAGTGATTTTATTGTTAAAAATTTTTTCAAATAAACAAAACATTTATCTTAAGAATCTAAGAACAAAAATGCAAAATAAATTTTAAAAATAGAATTAATGAAAATTACAGACATTAGTGAATTAGAAAGAAAAAAAAAGTCAATCTATAAACTCCAGAATGTACTTTTTAAAAATTATACTTGTGTTTTTGTTTTTTGAGATGATTCTTTATAAGGACCAATAAAACTTATTACAATAATTGTTCTCCTCATGTAATAATGATTGATATTTAATAGTTTCTACTTGGTAGCATTTCTATTTCATTCACACCCATATGTTTGAATAACCCACACAGTGTCAGTGCGCCTGTATTCTCAGTCATGTCTAGGTGGAGGTGTGTTTAGGAACAATTCCATAGCAGAATCAATTAAATACTGTCAAGAAAGAAGCATTGTTTGGAAACAAACAAACGAACATGTTTCTCAATGTAACTGGGGCTTTGGACATTGCATGCTATAAGACTAACTGAACTTCTGGCAACTTAAAGCACCAGAGAATTCAACCAGCCAGGGCAAAATTGGACTATAACCACACACTAGAGTAACTGGTGCCTCAGGGAAATTGTTGAAACTAGAAAACCAAACTCTGGTGTGAGCAGTTTCTGCTTTCTTGGTCAGTGGAGTTTGTCCTTGAACCTGGAACCTCTTTGCTATTTGTTCTGAGTGTGGCTACTGTGGTGAGCTTTTATAATGATTTTGTTGTAAACCAGTACCTGGCTATTGTTCTTTTCTTTCTTTCTTTTTTTTTTTTTCTTTAAGATTTTATTTACTTATTTGACAGAGATCACAAATAGGCAGAGAGGCAGGCAGAGAGAGGAGGAAGCAGGCTCTCCACTGAGCAGAGAGCCCGATGGGGGGCTTGATCCCAGGACCCCGAGATCATGACCTGAGCAGAAGGCAGAGACTTTAACCCACTGAGCCACCCAGACGCCCCCTGGCCATTGTTCTTATGGAAATCCTGAATCAAATGCAAATGTGTCTGACTGAAATAGTAAATTTTGTTTAGCAATTTAAATTGTGTTGAGTCTTTCTAGAATGAGGCAATTAAGGAGGGAAATCTGTCTACTAATTCAAAAATAATTGTTTTGAGAGCTGAGTACCTTTTTATTCAGTTATTTCCTCACAGAAAATCATGAAACTAGAGAATCCCATAGGTCTAATTTCTTCCTCTGTGCACACGGAAAGACTGTGAAGTGAAACTGCACTGGATTGTTGCAGCCCACCCAATGTCTCCCATGGGATGCCATTTATAACTGAATTAGGCAGAGTTTGAAAGTGCACTGTCTACTCACTTACTTTGCAGATAGGTTGTGGGGGCCAAAGGATCTCAGAGGGTGAGGGTAGGAATATTTCTGTAAGGACCTGTTTAGCCAGAGACTTCCATTAAGGTTAAACAATAACCTTGTTGTTTAACCCTTAAACTGTCCCTGCTCCCCTTCCCCCAAGGGATTTACTTAAAAACAAGACAGGGGAAACCAGCTCCAGGTAACAAAGCCCAGATACAAGTGTGGGTCAGGCCAAGAGGAGACATCCAATCAGTGGGGGGTTGCATACTATCTCCCTAGCTACCAAGGAGTATGGGCCCCACCCTTTGGGAGCCTTTTGGGTGCCAATTCTGACCAAGGTGTGATAGGCTAGGTCAAATGTCTACTGTAGGGTAAATTGTAATTCAGTTGGTCACCTAGCATCACTGTGCAGCTTTCTCTGTATGTTACAATCTCATTGGCCACCTGTGCATGGCCAGGCCCAACTGCATGGCCTTTGCCCTTAAAAGCCAGTCTGTGAAACAGAGAAGGGTCGCCCTCTCTGTAAGAGGTGTGGCCCTGGCTGGTCAGTCTGATTCTTGATGCTTGTCATGAAATAAAGCTTTGCTTGACCGTCGCTTTATATCAGTCTCATTCCTTTAATCGCGGACCCATTTTTCGGGGGGGCATAACAATTTCTCCTCGAGAAAGTGGTAGACCCATCATCAATTTCCTGGAGTAAAAATAAAGATGGCCTTGAATTAAGGGAAGGAAGAACTTGATTCTCTCACTTGGTTGGTAGCAGTGGGACCTGACTCTGGTAGAGGAGGACATGGTAAAGATACATGACTGTGGAAGATAAGATGACCTTGGCTACTTGTGATATACCAGGGAGTGAGGAGGGAAATGGCTCAGTACAAGGTAATGGCTGATTGACTTCTGGACCAAAATCTAAATTCCCATTTTATATTTTTTCTTTTGTATCTTCTGATTCCCCTTTAATATTGTTGAGCTTTTGGTAAAATTTTAACTGCTGCAGTCCAGTGCTATCCATGCTGTGGGGTCTTAGGAATAAGCCCGTGTGCGTAGCTGAAACAAAGTAGTGTAGGAATATAAGTTTTCCCGCACTCTGCTTTCTCCTGTGGAATCAGCTTGGTGGTAGATGTCAGAACATTGAATGGACATCCTGGCAAAGTAGAGAGTATTTGTCCCATGCCAGGCAATAGCTGAGTGCAAGTGGACACTATTGCCAGCATGACACAGCTCACCCATCAATATTCCAAAGGGAGGAAATTGGTTAGGTGACCAGACATACTCTGATATTTTATAGATGGGACAATCTGATTCATTATAGCATATCAATTACACAGAAAGAGTCATTGGTACCTACTAAGATAACTTGGTAATCAAATCGTGGTAGCTTGTGGTACTGTATAAAAAGCATAGAAAATTCAGTCAAAGAAATAAATTACCCAAGGTTAATAATTAATTATAAAATAAAAGACTATCTTCTTAAAATGTCTAATATTGAGAAGAATATAAGAACAGAAAATTGAGTTTATACAAAAAGGAAAACAGATTAAAAATGAATTCAGCCTGCTTCCCCATATGACATTTTTCCTATAATTTCTTTCATAAGACTGGAGGAACACGTTGACCATCAAGACACGGAGCAAATATTTATATGTTAAAAACAGATGTTGATTGGCATTTCTTTGTTTACGGGCCAAAGGTATAAATTCCTCCTCCTTCCTGGGAAAATTCTAGAGCATTCAAGATTGTTAATGTTGAATTATTAATCACAGTGTTTTCTGTGGTTTTTTTTTTTTTTTTTTTTTTTTTTTGATGTGTTAGGATTCTTATTATGGTGCTCTATAGTCCTAAATGCATGCTGAGGGGATTATTTGCTTACTACAATAGCACCGTAGGAAACTTCAGTTGATTTACAAAGAATTGCAGTTCTTTAAAGGCACAAACATTGAAAACATCTAATTGAAGATGAGCAGCCAAGAGGGAAGCACACAGATATGTATTTGTTTTCAGCATCGATTCTGTCACAAAATGTTGCAGTTCACTGAAGTGAACTGATTCTATGTATATATAAAATAACTGCAGTGAAATTAGTCAAAGAAAGACAAATACCATAGAATTTCACTCATATGTGGAATTTAAGAAAAAAAATAGAAAAAAGAGACAAAAACCAGACCATTATATACAGAGAACAAACTGGTAGTTGTGAGTGGGAGGTGGGTGGGGGATGGGTAAAACAAGTGAAGGGGATCAAGAGTGCACGTATGATGATGAGCGCTGAGAAACATATAGAATTGTTGAATCATTATATTCTACATCTGAAATATAATACTATATTAATTATATTTGAATTAAAAAATCAGATATAAAAAACAGAGAGAATTTAAGAAACCACCACAATTATTAGGAAGTAGTACACAGTTTTAGATTGAAATTTGCCTGAAATAGACCACTCAGACATGGAGACAATAATAAATTATATGTAAACACCAAAATCTAAGTAAAACATCTACAGATTTTGACAATTATAGATTCTGTTTTGATTGGTAGAATATACCAGGTTGTTTGGAAACAATTATGAATTTTATGTGCAACACAACAAATTAGATGTGTACTTACACTGGACAGATATTTTAATGAGGTAGAGCAGGGGTTGGCAAACTATGGCCTGAAGACTAAATTATACTATAGGTGCTCATTTCATGTTCATTTACATATTCTCTATATACTCTGAGTTAGTTTGAGGGCAGAGTACCCAAGACCACTATCACTTCTGCAACCCCTGTAAGTTAGATTCCCAGAACCATCCTCAGGTTTGGTAATTTACTAGAAGGATTCATAGAACTCACTCAGGATTATGGTTTATTAGGGGGGAATGACAGAGATTAAAATCAGCCAAAGGAAGAGACACACAGAAGACGGTTTGGGAAAGTTCCAAAAGCAAACCTTTCCTCGTCCTCTCTCATGAATTAATGGCCCATTTATCTGTGAGAAGTGATGTTTGATAATAATAATCTTATTATCAATCAGAGAAAATCACCTGAGCTTTGGTGTCCAGAGTTTTATTGGAATTTCATTCATTAGGGATAATTGGTTGATTTAATGAGTGCCTACAAAGTTGAACTCAATCTCCAGATCAATTGATACGATGTGACTCAAAACCCTCACCCTAAATCCTGTAGTTGGTCTTTTGGTATGGCCAGCATGCACGTTAAACAAAGACACTGCTATTAGTTATGGCAGAGATCACCAGCCAGAAGCATTTTTGCATCTCTTGATCAAATATAAGTTAGTTACAAATTTAAAATATAGTTAATGTCACTGTCAATGTCTAGTCCTAAGACATTCAGGGACAAATTATACTGGGAAGAGAAAGGATAATATCTATGGGATCTTCTGGCTGGGGTTGGATTTAAACCTCTGGATGTTATGTTGTTTGTTTTTCACTTGAGTGAGGTGAATAAATTTGGAGACAATAGTAAGGGGATTATGATACCATCAATACACTTTTATAGAGGGTCTCCTTTCTGCAAGGTAACTGTTGGGCACACAGTTCTCCAATGTTTCACTTATCTGTTCTAGACAATGAGAGAGAACAAAGGTGATTAATAAGCTAAAGCACAGATTCATTTGTTTCAGGACAGTTTATTTTAGTTTGTAAAGCCAATTATTTCAGTTACAAGTCCTGTAAAAATTTGGGGTTTTTTATACACATCATTTAAGTCAAAACTAAGCCATATTCTTTCTCCTAAACTTATTTTTAGTTTTTGAAATGGATGGTCATTAAATAAACGGAAAATTAGTAGAAAAAAGAAAAACTGTCCATTGTCTTCTCTATCTTTGGATTTTAGGCTTAAAAATAAAATTGTATTTCTTTTTTCCTTAAAGATTTTATGTCAATCTCTATGTCCAACATGGGGCTCAAACTTATAACCCTGAGAAGAGTAACATGCTATACTGACTGACCCAGCCCCTGTACTTCTATGCTTTACACCCTAGATAGCCTGCCTCTTCCCATTCACATTATCTTATTTTTTCATGTTATTCCAAAACCTTTTTTTCAAATTTATACAAGCTGATAGGGTATTCCAGAACCTTTCTTCTAACAGATGTCAGTTGGTTGTATGATCAAACATATGCATTTATGTATGAATGAAATATAATAATCGAGTCATTTTTTTAATTTATAATTTTCTTAACCTTGACAAATATTATAACATATTTAATACTATATCTCATGTGTATGTTTAATGGAGTTGAATTTTCAGAAACTCTGCACCTGAGGAAGGAAGAGAAATCAGCGTTGCCTAGTAAGGATTGGTGAAATTTGTCTCAGTCTGTGTGGTTTGGCCTGAGATGTGCGGTCACAGGGTTGGAAGATTAGTCCTTTATGATTCCGCTGAGCAGAAGGCATGAAGTATGGTTTTATTCTCAACTTTGCCCCTTAGTTGGTGGTGGCCTTGATGTCTCTGCTCTCTCCATTTGATGTTACTTCTTTTCTCTGATTTTCCATCATGACCTCCCTGTTCTTCCGCCCAGAACCTGGAAGTACGCCATGTTGCCCCTCTGCTGCTCAGCCTAACCCCTTCTCTGCACTCTACCAACACTGGCAGTTATTGGTTCTAAAGTGAGATATTTCTTTCCTCACTTGAGGCAGAGTTATCTGTTCTCAGTTCCTCACTGTGCTTCTAATGATAGTATTTCTTTATTTCGTTTCCTCTCTATTACAGCCTCCCGGTCTTTAGGAATTGGGCACGAGTTCCTGAAGGCTAGACCCAAAGACAAATGAGTGGTGCATCTTATGCTGTATCCAGAATTATCTTCTCTCTCAGGCTTTAGCCCCTGTCCATGGAATAAGCCTGGGCTCTCTAGTTCTCTCCTCTGGGATTGAACTCACTATCTGTGAGAGGATAAAGGAAGAGTTTTTGTTCCCCAGTGGCTTCAGGGCCTCAGGCCTCGAGCCGACTGTCAGCATCTCCTACTGTCCCTCCCATGATGTTTCTCAGCCCTATTATGGCTGTGCTCTGGTGAGTCTGTTTGCCAGCTACCCTGACATGTTTAGACCTGTCTGAGTTCTTAACTTCTTAACTTGAGCTAATGCTCTGGGACCCTCACTCCATTGATTTAGAAATTATTGGACTTGATTATTTTTGTGTTAACATTAATTTTAAAAAATTCACATCACCAAATCTCCATTGACTTTATGTTTCAAATTCATTTGTGTACCAAAGTACAATTTAATCAAGAAACTGGTCCAATACCCTTGTGAAAATGTGATTAATTTCTTCAGAATCTTGCCTGACAACGAAGATGTTCTCTATTCTTATGTTTCCGTCACTGATCTTCTTGTGCCCTTTATGGTGAAAAGTGGGTGACAAAGCAGGCAAAGGGAAGGCAAATTGTTTTCCAATTTTGTTTTTATATAGAAGTTTCATCATTCCTAAAAAAATCTTTTTAGAAACATTTGCTACAGGTTTTATGTGCTATGATAAAATACAGCATTAAAGGACAAAAATCTAGAATACACTGTACAAACTACTACTAACAATGCAAGTCATACGGTGCCTGGGTAGCTCAGGCATTAAGGATTTGCTTTTGGCTCAGGTCATGAACTCAGCATCCTGAGATCAAGCTCCAGGTCAGGTTCCCTGCTCAGCTGGGAGCCTGCATCTCCCTCTCTAGTTCCCCATGCTTGTGTTCCCTCTCTTGCTATCTCTCTCTGCCAAATAAATAAATAAAATCTTAAAAACAAACAATGGAAGTAATAACAAGAGGTTAGAAAACTGTTAGGTGAGTGCAAGTTTGATGTGAAAGGAATTTCTTTGGCTTTAACTATACCCATCCATGAAATCATTCAGCTTCAGCATTATAGCAGATGTTATGCTGGGTTTCAAGTATGTGAAAATAATAAAAGTATGGTGTGTGCCCCAGTGGTATGTATCATCTGGAGGGAGACAGAAGTTTGCCAAAGGGGTGACAGACATCATTGAAGCCCATGGTTGCATTCCTTTGGCAACCTCTGACTTGAGCTCTGGTAGACAGTAACCATGTATGTTGATGGTTTCTCACTACTAGTGTTTACTGAGTTTCTGAGCTTTACTGCCTCAGGGATTGCCTCTCTGTGTGTGTGTGTGTGTGTGTGTGTGTGTGTGTGTGTGTGTATGTGTGTGTGTTTAAGGTGCCTGGGAAGTTCCCTACCAATAAGGACTAGGAGTTGGTGGATAAATGCCTCTGTCCATTGGAGAACGATTAGAAATATTCTACATGGTTCTTCAGAGGATCCCCACTGGGAATGAGCCCCAATTACTTATAGTTGTAAATTGCTTAATAATTCATTTATTGGAGGGATTCCTGGGTGGCCCAGTTGGTTAAGTGTCCAACTCTTGGTTTTGGCTCAGGTCACGAGCTTGGGATTGTGGGATTGGCCCCACACTTGGTTCCACACTCAGCTCGGAGTCTGCTAAAGATTCTCTCCCTCTCTATCTGCTCCTCCCCCTGCTTGTGCTCTCTCTCTCTCTCTCTCTCAAATAAAAATCTTTTAAAAAATAACTAATTTGGGGCACCTGGGTGGCTCAGTGGGTTAAAGCCTCTGCCTTCAGCTCAGGTCATGATCCCAGGGTCCTGGGATCAAGCCCCGCATCAGGCTCTTTGCTCAGCAGGGAGCCTGTTTCCTCCTCTCTCTCTGCCTGCCTCTCTGCCTACTTGTGATCTCTCTCTGTTAAATAAATAAAATCTTAAAAAAAAAAAATAACTAATTTATTGGATTTTCCTCTCTAGCTGTTTTGTTCTTCCCTCTCCCTCACTCTAGGTTCCAGGGAACACCACTCAAATAAGCTATTTATACCCAAGTTCCTTGTCACTTTCATCAAAATCAAGGTCCTGATTTTGGCAAAATCTGATTTTTGCATTACCAATATAAAGTAGTGATTTCTATAGATGATAAATATAGAAACAGAGTTATCTGTTTCTATAGAGGATGGATCAACTAATTCCTTGACTAGGAGCTGCCAGGAGAGACTATAGGTCAAATGCAGAAGCCAAAAAAAGGGGAGAAGTTTGAAATTGATAGTTGAAAGGTAAGGCTCTCCAATGTCTTTAACTATTGCTCAATAGGAGGTATCTATTTAATACAATGGAGACTAAATTGCATATCTCTTGTTATTTGAATGAATTATGGGCTTTTGGAAGGAGTCAATGAGACAAGTTGGAGCTAATGCCTGGTCCTTGGATTCAGCAGTTTTTAGAACCAAGAATATGAACAAATCTATGCTTTGACCTTTGAAACCATCTCTTGATTCATGAGGATGGTTCAAGGTAAGAATGTCGTGATGGCCAGGGTTGGTCCAGGGATATTGATGTGCTTAAAGTGCTCTCACCACTGTGTGGTGGCTTTCTATTGTATTGTAATCAAGCTCCTAAGGCAATGTGTCAGGTTCCATGAGAGAGGGGCTGTGAAAATGTAAAGAGAGGATCAAAAGATAAAGTTGTGATTCATCAAAGCATTATTTAAAAAAACTAAAATCGGGGCGCCTGGGTGGCTCAGTGGGTTAAGCCGCTGCCTTCAGCTCGGGTCATGATTTCAGGGTCCTGGGATCAAGCCCCGCATCGGACTCTCTGCTCAGCAGGGAGCCTGCTTCCTCCTCTCTCTCTCTGCCTGCCTCTCTGCCTGCTTGTGATCTCTCTATGTCAAATAAATAAATAAAATCTTTAAAAACAAAAAAACAAAAAAAAACTAAAATCATGAAAACCTCCCTGTGTAAGGCCCTCCCTAGCCGAACCCAGTGCCTTGCCTAAGATGTCTAAAGAATATGAGATTTGAGCAGGATTGTACTGGGATTTGTGGGAGGAAAAAATATCCTCCCTCAGCCCCATGGCCTAAGACCATACCTAGAGACAGACAGAAAACTGGCAAGGGTGAAAGTAGAGGGAAACGAACTGTTGCAGCTGCCCCAAGGACTCTTTCAGTGAAGGGAGGTGATGTGGAAGGGATGGAGGAGAGCTTTGGTTCTCAGACCTAGAGACAATGGACGTAGTTATCCACATCCCTCTCAGTATTTCTCCCCAGTCATCTGTTAGTTGGACATTGGGTTACAATGGCATACATAATGAACCAACAAGGTTATGCCACTTCTCTTAACAAACAAACAAATAAACAAACAGAACCCAACGTGGAATTCTATCCTTGGGCAATATAATAAAGCCTCTTGTAAAATCCAAGGACAAATAATATGAAACTCCAGACATGAGTCTCTGTTTCACATAATTATTTTTTTTTAAGATTTTATTTATTTTATTTGACAGACAGAGATGACAAGTAGGCAGAGAGGCAGGCGGAGAGAGAGAGAGGAGAAAGCAGGCTCTCTGTTGAGCAGAGACCCCGATGCAGGGCTCCATCCTAGGACCCCAGAATCATGACCCAAGCTGAAGGCAGAGGCTTCAACCCACTGAGCCACCCAGGTGCCCCTGTTTCACATAATTCTTAAAATAGCTTTTAGATTCACTTCAACTCTGAGTTCTCATTTTCTCATTTGTGAACTGATGATAATAATATTTCCCAAAGATATATTGTATAGGAGAAAATGTATGTTGAGCCTCTAGAATTTCAGGGCTTGACCAATGCCAGACATACAAGAAATATGAACTGTCTCTATATTCTTTTCCCTCTTTACAATAGCTATTCTAAATAAAACTGATTTCTTTTTTAAAATTCTCAGTTAATTGAAGAGGGAGAAAATTAAACTTTCTTTCTATAAAAACTCAGTAGGGGTGCCTGGGTGGCTCAGTGGGTGAAGCCTCTGCCTTTGACCCAGGTCATGATCTCAGGATCCTGGGATCAAGCCCCCTCTCCCCCCCAATCAGGCTCTCTGCTCAGCAGGGAGCTTCCCCCCAGTCCTCCTGCCTGCTCCTCTGCCTACTTGTGATCTGTCAAATAAATAAATAAAATCTTAAAAAAAAAAATCAATAGTCGGGGCACCTGAGTGGCTCAGTAGTTAAGCGTCTGCCTTTGGGTCAGGTCATGATCCCTGGGTCCAGGTTTGAGCCCCTCATCGGGCTCCCTGCTCCACAGGAAGCCTGCTTCTCCTACTCCCCCGCTTGCGTTGCTTCTCTTGCTGTGTCTCTGCCAAATGAATAAAATCTTAAAAAAAAAAAAGAAAAAAGAAAAAAGAACCAAACCCAATAGTCAGATTTGGGAGATTAGAAAATGGGTTATATTGCTGTGATTATTTCTTCTTTTACAAGAGTTCCCTGAAGATTTATGCCTAATTTGCAGCTTAAGAATTGTAGACTGCCCTGACTTTGAAGACTTTTATGAATTGCACAGACATTAGGTAATACCAGGTGTAATTATAAAATTAATTGTTCATGAAAAAAACCAAAATCAGTTTTCTGAAAATGTACCTAGATAAAAATAACAGTAGTCCTAGTTCTGCTTCTCAAACTAGTGTCCAAAGAAGTTGTAGGACTGTAACACTTATTTTACTACTTTCCTATATTCATATATTACTATATATATTTCTATGTATTATAAATTTTACTATTATTATATAACTACTATAGTACTACATAATTTACTGTATATGCTATAATGTAGTACATATTATATACTATAGACTTTACTATATAGTTTATATATTTTACTACAACACAATTTACTTAATTTTCCTTTTTTTTATAGTATTTTAAATATGATCACTGGTTAATGCCTCAATATTTAGGTATTATATGTGTGTGTGTGTGTATAACATACTTGTATGTATTTTCAAATTATTTATTTATTTATTTTGACAGAGACCAGTGAGAGAGGGAACACAAGCAGGGCGAGTGGGAGAGGGAGAACAGGCTTCTGGTAGAGCAGGGAGCCCGATGGGGGCTTGATCCCAGGACCCTGGGATCATGACCTAAGCCAAAGGCAGATAGATGCTTAATGACTGAGCCACCCAGGTGCCCATACATGTATGTATAATAATGTTTTGCAAAATGCATTTTGTCTTGCAAGATGAGGATAATTTCACCATAATGTTCTTATGCAGACTCTTCTAGCCAATAAAATGAACTCTACAGTTAGTTCTTTTTTTTTTCTCAAAGATTTTATTTATTTATTTGAGAGAAGCACACGAGGGGGCAGAGAGAGAGAGGGAGAAGTAGGTTCCCCTCTGACACTTAACCATCTGAGCCACCCAGGCGCCCCACAGTTAGTTTTTGCATTTCATTGGCCCATACCATTACAACGTTTCTATGACATCATTGCTTGGAATTTAGAGTTTCAATCCAGAAAATTTTATCATAGTACTTGCACAACTCTGTTTATATTGACTACTAAAATGGTTGTTCTTAATCTTGTATTTGGGCTTATTCTGAGCAAAGATGTTATGTGGGATTTCTTTTTATAAACTAAGAAATGTTAACTGTAAACAATCATTTCTTGAATACTTTTTTCTTTTTTTAAACAATTTTTTAAAAAGATTTTATTTATTTATTTGACAGACAGAGAGAGGGAATACAAGCAAGGAGAGTGGGAGAGGGAGACCAAAGAGGCTTCCCACAGAGCAGGGAACCTGATGCGGGGTTTGATCTCAAGATCCTGGGATCATGACCTGACCTGAAGGCAGATGCCTAAGGACTAAGCCACCCAGGTTCCCCTCTTGAATACTTTGTTAATAGCAGCAGTCACAGCAGAAAATCTCGAGACAGGATCCACTGTGACAGATGATGAATTTCAGTTTTAACACATTAGTGAATCCAGAGTCCAATGAACCTTTTGAAGTAAAAAATGTAAATTTCTAACCTGACATTTTATCAGCATTTACCAGCTATATGCTAGCAGTGTAGAAAACATGGAATGTAGCTTATAACCCCTACCCAACAGATTCTCAAACTTAATTTGTTTGACTGAGGAAGAAGAAACATGATAATGGAGTGAGGCATATCCTAAAGGAAAAACAAAAACAAAACAGAGTTAGGGAGGGGTGAGACATTGCCACAGGTTAATAAAATATTTGAGCTGTCCAAAGGACCCAAAATATTTAGCTATATTGTAGGGCTTTTAGGAAGTTTCCTAAAAGTTTTATCTCATCCATTGCTTTATCTTTAACATCTAAAACACTGTTTATCAGTTAGTAGGTGCTCCATAAATACTTGCTGAATGATTAGTGTGAAACTTCTGATCAGAGAGGGGAATTGATTTGAGAAAGGTCACACAGCTGGTTTATGGCAGATCTGGATCCAGAACTAGTTTTAATTCTTCATTCTTTGTTCTACCAAATTTAGGGGCACCTCCTGGAAAATGAACAAGTCCAACCAGTGAAGCCTCCCATATGCTGACTTTGTCTTCCACATAGCATTTTGTCTTCCTTTATGAAATATACCACTAACCAAATCTATCAATTTAATGTCCGAAATGTGAGCTGAGAGAATGGAGTTTTGTTCTTAGTTCCTCTATTCACTCACTCCCTTTGCCACCGAGGCAAATTATGTAACCTGTCCAAAGACAGTTTCTTCTCCTGAAGGAGCTCAGCTCCCTTTCATTTCTCATGTTAGGACATGAGAGTCCTAAATTTCATGAAAGCTAATCAGTAAGCTCACCCATGGACCATATGTCTGAACGTCTTTATTTTTTAATTTTTTAATTTTTTTAATTTTTTATAAGCATATATTTTTATCCCTAGGGGTACAGGTCTGTGTCTGTCTGAACGTCTTTATATCAGGGTTCTTAAAGTGTGGTCAGCGTATCACTTTTTTTTTTTTTTTAATTTATTTATTTGACAGAGAGAGGGAGAGATCACAAGCAAGCAGAGAGGCAGGCAGAGAGAGAGGGGGAAGCAGGCTCCCCGCTGAGCAGAGGGCCCTATGCTCGGCTAGATCCTAGGACCCTGGGACCATGACCTGAGCCGAAAGCAGAGGCTTAACCTACTGAGCCACCCAGGCGCCCCTAGCATATCACTTCTAGCAGAGTCCTTTAAAAATGCTGCTCTTGCAACTGTTAAAGAGAATAAAATAAACACATAGTTTTTGATTTGGACGGATTTCCACTAGGCAACGCTTCCCAGCGCTTTTCACTTCTATAGTCATGGTACACACAAAAAGTGAGAATACTGGAATACTTGGCTGGCTTAGCCAGAAGATCATGTGAAGTTCAATCCCCACTTTGGGGGTAGAAATTACTTAAGATATATAAATAAAAACTTTATTTTTATTTTATTTATTTATTTTTTAAATATTTTATTTATTTATTTGACAGACAGAGATCACAAGTAGGCAGAGAGGCAGGCAGAGAGAGAAGTGGAAGCAGGCTCCCTGATGAGCAGAGAGCCCGATGTGGGGCTCGATCCCAGGACCCTGGGATCATGACCTGAGCCGAAAGCAGAGGCTTTAACCCACTGAGCCACCCAGGCGCCCCTATAAATAAAAACTTTAAAAAAGTAGTAATATTTATGAGGTGTATTTGCATAAGAAAGCTTAGACTATCTCTTTGCTAATGCACATTTCACTGAGAAACTGCCAGAAATACCATTTAATAAGAAAAACAAGTTTCAGGAAAATATTATATGTGATCCATTTTCAAGACAATGCTAAAACTTTGTATATGCAATATGTCTACATGAGTATGTATTATGTATTGTGTGTGATCATGTATTATGTGCATGTAGATATACAATGTTATAAGAATGTTGAAAGGATCATACTGGTTGTTAAAGTAGGGGAAGAGAGAAGGGAAAACAAAGAATAAAGAGAAAAAAATTGAGAACACCAGTATGTATGTAGATTAAGGCCCCCTATCTGAGATTCCTTAAAGCAGAATTTAAAAGATAAAAGATGTGCAGAGGTGGGTGTCTGCATCATTAACAGGATTCTGTAACAGTAAAGTCTGTTAAGTCTTTGCATTAGGTGATAATATCATTAGCTGTAAACACACTGTATTGGAAATTTCCATCCTGCAATGCAGGCTAAGCTGATACTCATTGTCTTGGAACATAGTAGATGCATAATAAATAGCTTCTGATTATTTGAGTCATTTGGAGGACAGGTGGAGGGAGTAAGGGCCAAAGTGGTGAGACAAGCAGATCAGGTGGGCAAGGTCAATCTTAGGAGAGTTGAGGAAAAAAAGCACATAACAACAGTGGACTGGGCCCTCTTGCCATTTTCAGACATTCAACCAATATTTGTTAGGTACTAAATACATGCAGGACACTTTTTCTAGTTCTTACGTAATTCCCAAGTAACCCTTTACAGAGTCAAAGATATTAAGAGATAGCACTAGACCCATCAGAACCGGGATTTGAACCAGACACATGTTTTGAGCACTAAACTAATGAACCAAACCCCAGGCAGCTGCGGAGGATAGGGTGGTGAATCCGTTAGCTCTTTTTTATATCTGAGATCTTGAAGCTCTGCCGTGATCTTCTCTGTTCTCACTCACCAGCTGACCCTCCTAGTCAGGTGCCTAGAAGCAGCTTCTTCATCCTGTATTTCTACTTGGATCCTGCCAAAGAGATTATAATAAATCTGGTTTTTGTAATCATTCCTAGAACTAGTGTTTTCAGAGTGGGGAAAAAGTATTATTTCCCAGGGGACTTTGCATAGTGCAAGCTCCCCTCTCCCCAGCCCCCTCACAAGCTAGTAAGACTAATTCTAGTTTTTTCCCCAAAACCTGGGGACAGACCAAGTGAGCATTCTGGCTCTTCGTTGCTTCATCTGCTAAGTGCTTTTCTGTTAGAGCAGAAAGATGAAAGTGGGGAAGGGGATGCCCTCTCATTAACTTCAGGGGTAGGATAACAAATAGTACAAAAATTCTTTACACGTACCCATTTTTCTGTGCTCTCATCCCTGCTGTTGGGGGCTGTTAAAGGAAAAAAATCAGAGGTGTATATTTTGCGCCCAAATGCCTTAAAGTAAAAACAACAATAAAAACATCCTTTTATCACCACTAACCACTAACATTAACTTGAGGACCTTGATTTCTAAATTCGTTTCACCCTCATCCCATCCCCATTCATTTCCGGAAAAGTAGCCATTTTGCAGATTCCGGAGAATGGGAGCAGAGGCTGGAACCTACTACTGGATCTTTTCACTTTCCAAAACCCCTGTAGAGCCATTCCGGATCGGTAACTCGAGACTGGTCTCCGTGATTTATCAGTAACCTAGAGTCCAGGGACCGGAAGGCGAGAGGCTGCGATTCCCAGGTGGGGTCAGGTGGGGTGTGTGTGCAGAACTCATTAGCGAGGTCAGGTCCCCACGGGACATTGTCTTTGGAGCCAGGTGCGGAGCTTCTCCAGCTGCCGGAGCCTCTCCAGCCATGTGCTGGAAGCGTGGTTAAATAGCTGCCCCCTCCCCGGGTGTGCAGCGTACTTCTCACGCCTCCTTCCCAACCTGGGGAAATGGGGTCAGTGTGTGTCTTGCTCATAGAATACCACCTCTTTCCCAAGTCACGATCGCTTACCGGCAGCCAATCCTAAATGGATAGTAATATAATTCTAGCCAAACTCATTCCTCCGCAAGACGCGTAATCTTGGGCCCAAGGAACCTAGGACGGGTCACTCCCGCTCTCCGTTCCCGGCTCCCTCCGCCCCTGGTCCCCACTCGGTCGCAGCCAAAGCCCGGAACGCTGGATCCAGGCCCGGAAGAACGGGATCACGAACGGGAACGGCGCCGCCGGCCGGGAGCCCGTGGCACCGGGCATGCTCAGTGGCGCGGCCGGCTGGGTGGCCCCGAGAGCTGCACCCGGATCTGCTCGGCGGCGGCGGCGGCGGCGACGTGAGCGCGCAGGGGGGCGGCGGCCTCGCCTCGTCTCCCTCTCTGCGCCTGGGTCCGGTGGGTGACGCCAAGCGCCAGAGAGATGTCGGATTTCGACAGTAACCCCTTTGCGGACCCGGATCTCAACAACCCTTTCAAGGTGAGAGTGTGGTCCCCAGCAGCCTTCCGCCGCCGCGACGCGTTGTTGTTTGTGAAAACGGCAAGTTCCTTCGCGCCCACCGAGCCCGCCCCTCGGCTCCCCTTAGCCGCGTAGACAGGGGCTCGGGGACGGCCCGCTCCCCATTTGAGGGTCGCGCCCCGGCCCTCGCACCGCTTGTTTGGGGGTTGGAGTGGAACGTCCTCGGCTCCCTCTCCCGCCGCCCCCTCTCGCACATTCCCGACTGGGGACGGTCGTGCCGTCGCCCGGGAGTGGGCCCGCGCGTCGGGAGGGTTCCCGGCCCGTCTCTCGGGAGCGGGGAGAGTAGAGCTCAGGGCAGGTGGAGTTGTCAGTTGACAGGCGAGTGTGGCGGGCCGGGCCCGGGCGGGGGCCGGGAGCCGGGAGGCGGCGGAGGGGATCGCCTTCGGGTGGGGTTGTCATGGGGACCCGCAGCGGCGGCGAAGGGCTGCGTGGGGGGTGATGGCAGAGGTGTAGAAGAGAGGTGAGGGTGTCGAGTACGCTGCGATTAAAAAAAAAAAAAAAAAAAGCCTGTGTTTTTATTTTTTAAACTTGTGTTGCGTCCACATACCACCAGCGGCGCTGCTCCCCCTCCCCCCATTTGATTGAGGTTGAGAGTATTGATATCGAAGCCGAAGTGAAAAATAAATAAACACACCTGGGAAACAATAGTGCACGTGGACGACCATCTTCTTACCTAACTGCTCTTAGTAAGGTGAACGACGGGATGTTTTCCAAGCTCCTGGTGCGTCACCGGTTCTCTGGGCTGTGTGAGGATAGCATTTCGTCCATGAGCTTCTTTCCTTCTTGGAGTGAACCTTACCAGCCCTGGCTTTGGAAGGGCTTGGCACAGAAACGGGCAATGAGGGAGAAGGCTAAGATGTTTATGATCTATGCTTAAACTGCTGCATGAGTAAATAACTATTTAAAGAATAATAGTCTAGGTTTCTTAATGAGCCTCAGCTGCTTACAAGTATAATTTGTTTCCAACTGTTGGTCAAAGTTTTTTTTTTCTGGATATGTGCAATAGTAACTTTAATTTGTACTCAAACAATATGAAAGAGTAACTTTATTTTGTGGTCTCATAAGTGTCACTTTTGCCTTGAGTTTACATCTCATTACTCCTGGTTTTGTCTCTTATTACGAATCCTGGAAGGGGGTGGCACCCGCCTGGCTCAGTCCGTGGAGCATGCTACTCTTGATCTTGGGGTTGTGAGTTCAAGCCCCATGTTGGGTGTAGAAATTATTTAAAAATAAAACCTTAAAAAAAATTCTGGAAGGGAAAAATCTCTTTTTAAAAAATTATTGGCCTTTTAATTTCATGGGGGATTATTATAATTAAATGATGATGGTTCTTGACAACTTGATTCACTGTGTAGGAATGTAGAGTCAATTCAGTCTGCTTTTGCTCCTAGTGTCCTTTAAGAAGATTCTGTGCAAACGGCCCGAAACTTTTCAGACTTTTAATAACTGATAAGGTTGCACTTTAAGGAGAGTACTTTCCTCCCTTCCACACCCCTTCCCCCCTATTTAGTATTTGGTATTCCAGCATTCCATCTTGTGGAAAATCTGATTATTCTTTAATTATAGACAATCTGAATACACGTTTCATAACTTGCAAAATAGGTGTCATTTTAAGATATTTTGAAGGTATAATATTGAGAACCTGTTAGCTTTTTCTAATTCAGATACTTGTTTGATGTTATTTATTCAGCATCTGACAGTTTGGCTCTTTTCTATTTGGGCATTCCATTTCATGACTCATTTTGTGTTAGCTGAGTCCCTTGTAAGCGCAAGACATTGTTTTCTTCTTAACCTGGACTGCTTTTTTGTGACATGTGATGTTGCCATGACACTTTGCTTTTCTGCCATAGGTATGGTCTTTGTAGTAATTCTAAACCCAAAAGTGGTTTCATTTTTAATTTTTTTTCCCAAAAGTAGTTTTAAAGATTTATTTATTTTTATTTCAGAGGGGGAGGGCAAGCACGTGAGGAGGGAGGGGCATAGGAAGAATCCCAAGCAGGTTCCACACTCAGTGAAGCCTGAGGTGAGGCTCAATCCCACAACCTTAACATCATGACCTGGGCTGAATTTAAGAGTAGGCCACCTAACCATGTGAGCCACCCAGGTGCCCCTCCAAACTAGTTTTATTTTATTTTTCTATTTGACAGTGTGAGAACACAAGCAGGGGGAGCAGAAGAGAGAGAAGCAGGCTCCCTGTTGAGCAGGGAGCCCAAGGTGGGGCTCAAACCCAGGACCCAGGATCATGACCTGAGCCCAAGGCAGGTGCATAACAGACTTAGCCACCCAGGTGCCCCCCCAAAAGTAGTTTTATTTTATTTTTTTTTTTTTTAAAGATTTTATTTATTTATTTGACAGAGAGAAATCACAAGTAGATGGAGAGGCAGGCAGAGAGAGAGAGAGGGAAGCAGGCTCTCGCTGAGCAGAGAGCCCGATGCGGGACTCGATCCCAGGACTCTGAGATCATGACCTGAGCCGAAGGCAGCGGCTTAACCCACTGAGCCACCCAGGCGCCCCCAAAAGTAGTTTTAAATACTCATTTGTGGTGGCATAAAATTACAAAACTTTTTTGTTGCTTATAAGGTGGATACACTCAGAGGACAATGACTATTTAAATCCATAAAATGTTTCAAGGGATGGATAATCTAGGCCTAAAGAAGATTTGGCTGTACACATATTCCTAGTTTATGGCCTTACCCTGTTTTTGGTGACTGTCACAGGACTGTATATATGACCGTTTATCTTTCCTTTTGTGTCTCCCTGCCCTGCTACTTAAAGTGAAGCTTTACATCTAGTGCATAGTCTTTCTTCTTACGTGTGATTTTTGAAATAGAAAAAAAAAAATTAAAAAAAATTTTTTTTTGAATTGATTTTTGAATTAGCATTTCTTGTCCTCTCTACTTAAATATGAAAGTTCTTGGCTTTGGGGCGCCTGGGTGGCTCAGTGGACCTGCCTTTGGCTCAGGTCATGATCTCAGGGTCTTGTGATCGAGCCCCATATCGGGCTCTCTGCTCAGCGGGGAGCCTCCCCCTCCTCCCTGCCCAACCTGCCTCTTTGCCTACTTGTGATCTCTGTAAATTAAAAAAAAATGATAATTAAAAAAAAAAAAAAAGTTCCCGGCTTTATCTTTTTGTTAACTTATGGTCCTTTCTTTTCAGATCTGTTCTCATTTTCAATATTGCAGTATTGAAAAATTTCTTATTTTCAAACTGTGGTATTTCATATTTGGCAACCTTCCTAATTTCTTGGTTAAAAGTTACTCGATTTTTGGGGCACCTAGGTGGCTCTGGTGCCTGACTTAAACATCTAACTCTTGATTTTGGCTCAGGTCGTGGTCTCAGAGTTGGGAGATTGAGCCTGGCATCCACACAGGGTGTGGAGCCTGTTTAGGATTCTCTCTTCCCCTCTTTGTCTGTCCCTCCCCCACTCTTCTTTCTCCTTCTCTGAAGAAACAAAAAAAACAAACCAAATCCCCGAAACCATAAAACAAAACCTATGAGATTTTAAGTTTTGTATTTAAATTCTAGATATAGTGTCATATTAGTTTCATTAGTAGAATTTTATGATTTATCACTTAAATACAGTACCACAACAAGTGCCCTCCTTAATACCCATCCCCCTGCCTGCCTCCCCTCCAGCAACCCTCAGTTTGTTTTCTATTGTTAAGACTCCATTTTGTGATTTGCCTGTCTCTTTTCCCTCTATGTTAATGTTTATTTCTTAAATTCCACATATGCGTGAAATCACATGGAATTTGTCTTTCTCTGACTAACTCGTTTCACTTAGCATAGTACACTGTAGCTCCATCCACGTTGCAAGTGGCAGGATTTCATTTTTTGATGTCTGAGTAATGTTCCATCATAGATATGTACTACATACAGCTTCTTTATCCATTATTTAGTGAACATTTGGGCACTTTCCATAATTTGGCTATTGTTTATAAAGCGGATATAAGCATCAGGAGGCATATGTCCTTTCGAATCACTATTTTTGGATCCTTTGGGTAAATACCTAATAGTGCAGTTACTGGGTCATAGTGTAGTTCTATTTTTAACTTTTTGAGGAACCTCCATACTGTTTTTCCAGAGTGGCTGCACCAGTTTGCATTCCCACCAACAGTGCTAGAGGGTTCCCTTTCTCCATATCCTTGCCACCACTTGTTTCCTGTTAATTTTAATTTTGCTAATTTTAGCCATTCTGCCTGGTGTGAGGTGATAGCCTCATAGTAGTTTTGATTTGTATTTCCCTGAAGTTGAGTGATGGTGAGCATCTTTTCACGTATCTATTAGCCATCTCGATGTGTTCTTTGGGAAAGTGTCTATTCGTGACTTCTGCCCATTTCTTGACTGGATTATTTATTTTTTGGGTGTTGAGTTTGGTGAGTCATGTATAGATTTTGAACACTAACCCTTTATCAGATACGTCATTTGTAAATATCCTCTTCCATTCAGAAGATTGCTTTTTAGTTCTGTTGAATGTTTCCTTTGCTGTGCAGAAGCTTTTTTTCTTGATGAAGTCCCAATAGTTCATTTTTGCTTTTGTTTCTCTTACCTCCAGAGATGTATCTGGTAAGAAGTTGGTACTGTAAAGTTTTTTTCCGGCGAGATAAACACAACACCAGGCAAAGTGGGTGCAAGGCAAGATTTATTAAAAACGCTCTCCGGCGAAGTTTCAGGGCTCAGGAGAGGGGGAGCCAGGAAAGTTGTGCCGGGAGGAGGTGGGCACCCTCGGGCGAGGTTCCGCCACTCTGGAAAGCAGAGTGGCGGAAGTCGCACCCAAGGCAGGGAGGAGGGGGCTTTTAAGGGGTCTCGGGAGGAAGCTCAGGGGTCTTTTGGAAGTTTCCCTTATTTGGATATCCCGCCTGCTCATCGGGATCCCATTGGTGCACAGGAGCCCGGGGCGGGGGTCTCAGATTCCTGCTTGGGCCTTTGTTCTCCTGTCCGAGCTCAGGTCTTGTGGCGGGAACTTTCGCCATCTTTGGTAGCCCCCTTCCTGCCAGCCCAACAGGTACAGCCCATGTCAAAGAGGTTGCTAGCTGTGTTCTCCTCTAGGATTTTGATGACTGCTCCCTCACATTGAGGTCATTCATCCATTTTGAATTTATTTTTTGTGTATAATGTAAGAAAGTGGTTCAGTTTTATTCTTTTGCATGTAACTGTCCAGGTTTTCCAACAGCATTTGTTGAAGAGACTGTTTTCCATTGGATGTTTTTTCCTGTTTTGTCGATTAGTTGACCATAGAGTTGTGGATCCATTTCTGGATTTTCTATTCTGTTCCATTGATCTTTCTATTCTGTTCCATTGATCTTTGTTTTTGTGCCATGACCATACTGTCTTGATCACTACAGCTTTGTCATATAATTTGAAGTCTAGAATTGTGAAGCTTTCAGCTTTGCCCTTCTTTTTCTTTTTTTAAATTATGTTATGTTAATCACCATACAGTACATCATTAGTTTTTTTTTTTTTTTAAAGATTTTATTTATTTGTTTGACACAGAGAGATCACCAGTAAGCAGAGCAGTAGGCAGAGACAGAGGGGGAAGCAGGCTCCCCTCTGAGCAGAGAGCCCGATGCGGGGTTTGATCCCAGGATCCTGAGATCATGACCTGAGCTGAAGGCAGAGGCTAACCCACTGAGCCACCCAGGTGCCCCACATCATTAGTTTTTGATATTGTGTTCCATGATTCATTGTTTGCATATAACACCCAGTGCTCATCACAACACATGCCCTCCTTAATATCCATCACTGGGCTAACCCAACCCCCCACCCCCTTCTCCTGTAAAACCCTCAATTTGTTTCCTGGAGTCCATGGTCTCTCATGGTTCATCTCCCCCTCTGATTCCCCCCCTTCATTTTTCCCTTCCTACTCCTAATGCCCTCCCATGCTATTCCTTACATTCTACATATAAGTGAAACCTTATGGTAATTCTCTTTTTCTGCTTGACTTATTTCACATAGCATAATCTTCTCCAGTCCCATCCATGTTGATGCAAATGGTGGGTATTCATCCTTTCTGATGGCTGAGTAATATTCCGTTGTATATATGGACCACATCTTCTTTATCCGTTCATCTGTTAAGGGACATCTTAGCTCTTTCCACACTTTAGCACAGCAATACTGTGGACATTGCTACTATGAACATCGGGGTGCATGTGGCCCTTCTTTTCACTATATCTGTATCTTTTGGGGTAAATACCCAGTAGTGCAATTGCTGGGTCATAGGGTAGCTCTATTTTTAATTTTTGGAGGAACTTCCACACTGTTTTCTGAAGTTTGCCTTTCTTTTTCAAGATTGCTTTGGCTATTTGGGGTCATTTTTGGTTCCATACAAATTTTAGGGTTGTTAGTTTTAGCTCTGTGAAAAACCCTGATGATATTTTGATAGGGGTTGTTTTGAATGTGTAGATTGCTTTAGATATCCTAGGCATTTTAACAATAATTGTTCTTCTAATCCTTAAGCATGGGATGTTTTCCCATTTCTTTGTCTTCTCTTCAATTTCCTTCATATATATTCCACAGTTCTCAGAGTACAGATCTTTTACCTCTTTGGTTAGGTTTATTCCTAGGTATCTCAGGGTTTTTTGTGCAATTGTAAATGGGATTGATTCTTTGATTTCTGTTTTTGCTGCTTCATTATTGGTGTATAGAAATTCCACAGATTTCTATAAGTTGATTTTTGTATCCTGCAACTTTAGTGAATTTTGTATCAGTTATAGCAAATTTTTTTGGTAGTCTTTTGGGTTTCTTATATTGAGGGAGTATCATATCTTCTTTTTTTTTAAATTTATTTATTTATTTTTTCAGAGAGAGATCACAAGTAGGCAGAGAGGCAGACAGAGAGAGAGGAGGAAGCAGGCTCCCCGCTGAGCAGAGAGCCCGATGCGGGGCTCAATCCCAGAACCCTGGGATCATGACCCGAGGCGAAGGCAGAGGCTTTAAACCACTGAGCCACCCAGGCACCCCTCATATCTTCTTTTAATGGTGAAAATTTGACTTCTTTCTTGCTGATTTGGATGACTTTTTGTTGTTGTTGTTGTTGTCTGATTGCTAAGACTAGGAGTTCCAGTACTATGTTAAATAACAATGGTAAGAGTGGACATCCCTGTCTTGTTCCTGACCATAGAGGAAGAGCTACCAGTCTTTCCTTATTGAGGATGATATTCTCTGTGGGTCTTTCGTATATGGCCTTTATGATGTTGAGGTATGTTCCATCTATCCCTACCTTGTTGAGACTTTATCAGGAAAGGGCGCTGTATTTTGTCAAATGCTTTTTCTGCACCTATTGACAGGATCATATAGTTCTTACTCTTTCTTTTGTTACTGTGGTGTATCACATTGGTTTGTGAATATCCAAGCCGCCCCTGCAGCCCAGGAATAAATCCCATTTGATTGTGATGGTTGATTCTTTTAATGCACTATTGTGTTCAGTTTGCTAGTATTTTGTTGAGAATTTTTGCATTCATGTTCATCAGTGATACTGGCCTGTAATTCTCTTTTTTAATTGTCTGGTTTTGGAATCAAGGTAATGCTGGCCTCATAGAATAAGTTTGGAAGTTTTTCTTCCACATCTATTACTGGGAACAGTTTGAGAAGAATAGATGTTAAGTCTTTAAATGTTTGGTTGAATTTCCTAGGAAGCTGTCTGGTTCTAGACCATTGTTTGTTGGGAGACTTTGATTATGGATTCAATTTCTTGCTGGTTATTGGTGTGCTTAATTTTTTTATTTCTTCCTGGCTCAGTTTATATGTTTCTAGGAATTTATTCATTTCTTCCAGATTGCCTAGTTTATTTGCATATAATTTTTCATAATATTCTCTTAGAATTGTTTTATTTCTGTGGTGTTGGTTGTGATCTCTCCAACTTGTGGTTTTATTTTTTTTTTTAAGATTTTATTTATTTATTAGAGAGAGAGAGAATGAGTAGGGGGAGAGACAGAGGGAGAGGAAGAGAGAGAATCTCAAGCACACTCCAGATGGAGCACGGAGCCTGACAAAGGGCTCAGTCTCCTGACCCTGAGATCATGACGTGAGCTGAAATCAAGAGTTGGATGCTTAACTGACTGAGCCACCCAGGTGTCCAGTTGTAATTTTATTTCTTTGGGTCCTTTCTGTTTCCATTTTGATAAGTGTGGCTAGGGATTTATCAGTTTTATTCATTCTAAGAACAAGCTCCTGGTTTCATTGGTCTTTTCTTCTGTTTCTTGTTTATTTCTGTATCATTTATTTCTGCTTTAATATTTATTCACTTTTCTGCTAGCTTTAGGCTTCATTTCTTTTTGTAGTTTCTATAGGTTGTATATTTGAGATTTTTCTTGCTTCCTGAGGTAGACCTGTATTGCTATATAATTCTTTCTTATGACTGCTTTTGCTGCATCCCAAAGGTTTTGGACCGTCATGTTTTCATTTTCATTTGTTTTGATGTATTTTTTTTTTTTTTTAATTCTTTAACCCGTTCTTTCTTTTTTTTTTTTTTTTTTTTTTTAAAGATTTTATTTATTTATTTGACAGACAGAGATCACAAGTAGGCAGAGAGGCAGGCAGAGAGAGAGGAGGAAGCAGGCTCCCTGCCGAGCAGAGAGCCCTATGCGGGACTCGATCCCAGGACCTGAGATCATGACCTGAGCCGTAGGCAGCGGCTTAACCCACTGAGCCACCCAGGCGCCCCTAACCCGTTCATTCTTTAGTAGGATATTCTTTAACCTCCATGTATTGGTGGTCTTTCCAAATTTTTTTCTTGTGATTGACTTGAAGTTTCATAGCATTATGGTTGGGAAAATATGCATGGTATGACCTCAGTCTTTCTGTACTTGTTAAGGCCTGATTTGTGACCCAGTATGTGATCTGTTCTGGAGAATGTCCCGTGATGAAATGTTCTGAATATATCTGTTAAGTCCATCTGGTCCAGTGTATCATTCAAAGCCATTGTTTGCATTTTGCTTTTCTGCTTAGATGATCTGTTCATGCTCTAAGTGGGGTGTTGAAATCCCCCATTATTATTATCAATGAGTGCCTATGTTTGTTACTAATTGTCTAATATATTTGGGTGTTTGCAAGTTGGGGGCATAAATATTTATAATTGTTAGATCTTCTTGTTGGATAGACCCCTTTGTTATGATATAGTGCCCTTCTTCTTCTGTTACAGTCTTTGATTTAAAATGTAATTTGATATAAGGATGGCTACTCCAGCTTTCTTTGACTTCCATTAGATGATAAATATTTATCCATCAATTGACTTTCAATCTACAAGTGTCTTTAGGTCTAAAATGAGTCTCTTGTAGGCAGCATGTAGTTGGGTCTTATTTTTTTCTTTTTTTTTTTTTTTTTTTTTTTAAGGTTTTTTTTTTTTTTTTTACAGACAGAGATCACAAGTAGGCAGAGAGGCAGACAGAGAGAGAGAGAGAGGAGCAGGCTCCCTGCAGAGCAGAGAGCCCCATGCGGGGCTCGATCCCAGGACCCTGGGATCAGGGCCCTAGCCGAAGGCAGAGGCCTTAACCCACTGAGCCACCCAGGCGCCCCGGGTCTTATTTTTTTTAATCCATTTTGGTACCCAGTGTCTTTTGACTGGAGCATTTAGTCCATTTATGTTCAGAATGATTACTGATAAGAATTTAGTGCCATTGTATTACCTGTTAAGTTGTTTCTAGAGATTTTCTCTGTACCTTTCTAGTCTTTGAGTGAGAGAGAAAGACCAAAAACGACAAAGAGTCCCCTTTAATATTTCTTGCAGGACTTGTTTAGTGGTCACGAAGTCCTTTAGTTTTTGTTTGTCTGGGAAACACTTCATCTCTCCATCTATTCTGAGTGACTGCCTTCCTAGATAGAGTATTTTGACTGCATATTTTTCCTATTTAGCACATTGAATATATCCTGCCACTTCTTTGGCCTGCTGAGTTTCTGTGGAGAGATCTGCTGCTAACCTATCTGTCTTCCCTTATAAGTTAGGGATTTCTTTTCACTTACTGCTTTTAGGATTTTTAAAATTTCTGTATTTTGTAAATTTAACTGATTTGCCTTGGTGTTGGCCTGCTTTTGTTGATTTTGGTGGGAGTTCTCTCTGCCTCCTGGATTTGAATGTCTGTTTTCTTCCCCAAATTAGAGAAGTTTTCAACTATAATTTCTTCAATTAAACCTTCTGCCCCATTTTCCTTCTGTTCTTTTGGGATCCTTATTATAGGAATATTACTTTGCCTTAAGGAGTCTTTAAGTTCCCTGAGTCTGTATTCACAATCTAATATTTTTCTTTTCTTTTTAGCTTCTTTATTTTTTATAATTTTATGTTCTGTGTCACTTATTCATTCCTCTGCATCCTTCCATCCATTACATCCAGTTGGTTTCATACCTCAGTTTACGGTGTTATTTAGTTGAGCCTGACTAGTTTTTAGGTCTTTGGTTTCTGCATAAGGGACTCCCTGGTGTCTTCTATGCTTTTCTTAAGCCCACCTGATATCCTTATGATTGTTGCTTTAAATTCTGGATCGAGGGGCACCTGGGTGGCTCAGCTGGTTAAACATCTAACATCAGCTCAGGTCATGATCTTGGGGTCCTGGGATTAAGCCCCACATTGGACTTAGGGAGTGCGGGGGTTCTGCTTCTCCCTCTGCCTCTTTACCCCACTTGTGCTTACACACTTTCTCTTTCCCTAAAATAAATAGAATCTTTAAAAAATAAATTCTGGATCAAGCATATTTCTTATGTCTATTTCAAGTAGATGCCTGGCTGTGACCTTTTCTTGTTCTATGGGATGAATTCCTCTGTCTTGGCATTTTCATCTCCATCTTCTTTTGTGTGTTAGGAAAACCTATTATGTTTCCTGTTCCTGAGAGTATTGTCTTTATAAAGAAGAGGTCATATACTGTTCAGGGCCTGGCGCTTCAGGAAGTGTCTCCGATGTATGCTGTGTGTGCTGTGTTGCTGTGTTTTGCTTGCTCTTTCCCTGAGGTCAGTCCTCTGCAGGGTTTTTCCTTGCCTGCAGTGGGGAGTGTTTGGACATGGGCCAGCATCTGGTAAGTTTTAACTAGGTGTGCTCTGATCTGCTTGCTAAAAGAGACCTGATGCTGTATCCACTCCAGCTGAAGCTGTGCAGAACTCTGTGGTCAGTAGATGTGGTGTGTATGTGTTGGGGGGCGGGGGTTTGTGCTGCTTTTCTGCTGTGCTGATTCTCAGGCAAGACACACTTGCCTGAGAAAAGCGGCACCTGCTGAGTGCACAGGGCCAGGACTTGGTGTAAGTGATTTATGCCACTCTTGGCACTGTGCTGTTCACTGAAGTTAGTTTATGCTGGGAGGTGGGAGAGAGTAATGGCATCTGCCAACATGTTTGTCCCCAGAGAGGCAAACCACCTCTTTTAGATGTGCTCCAAGAAGGGGGAAATCATCTCTCCCAGTGTGTCCTAGGGGATCCTCAGATCATGTTGTCTGCCCTGGGCTATCTGTACTAGTTCTCCACAGGAGCACTGCATCACCGGCTGGGCTCCACACCCGCCGTGCCGTGGTCCTCTAAAATTCTAGTGTTTGAGCCCTGTGTTTGTAAAAACTTACAAAAATCAGCCCTCTCATTTCCCCAGTCACTGGCTTTGGGGAGGTGGCTTCTTTCTGTGATCCCCTGTGCACTCTTCTCTCTCGCTCTCTCTCACTTCTCTCCATGACAGTGTTCCCTCCCCTCCGAGGCACCTGTGATCCTCTTCTCCCCCCAGATCATGTCTCCACATCTCCAGCCTTGCATGATGTGGTCTTTTATCTCCCTCTATTTTTGCAATTCTGTTTTTAGAACGATTTCTTGGGTGTCCAAAATGAATTGATATTTATCTAGCTGAGTTCCAGGGACCAGGCAAGCCTGGGGTCCTCCTGCTACTCTGCCATCTTAGTTCCTTTGGACTTTACCATTTTTAATGAATGATCAGATTACCAGTTAATTATGAGGGCTACAATTCAGGAATGGCCAAACAGAGGAGATGCCCAGGGCAAGGCCTGAGGGGTGAACATCTGGCCTCCAGGCATACCTGTCTCCCAGTACCTCCATAAGTTTGACCTGGAAGCTCTCCAAACCCCATCTCGTAGGGTAGGCGGAATGAAGTAAATGATCAAAAACTATTTGGCTTCTATTGCTTTTTTAGTCTTCAGCATTTCTTTTCCTTCACTTTTAGGTTAGGAGCCCTTTACCAGCATCTTCATTTGAACTGTCATGAAAATAATTTCTGAGGATAATCTTCTTAGATAATGTTAACTGTAATGGCTTACTTGTTTTTATCAGCTGTTGTAAAATAATTTTGCTGGATTCAGTTTTTTTTTTTTTTTTTTTTTTTTAGCTCCTGCTTGATTCTAGTGGTTGTGATCGGCTAAATGAAAGAGTTTATGGAATTTGAATAGTTTTTATTGTGTATCAAGAAACTTGGAATAACTAGAAATATATAATCTGCAAAATAGATTGTTATGTGGATGTTTCTGAGATCCACTCTTGAGTTATTACAGTGTGGCTGTTTTCACAAAGTCAACATTTATTAATTATTTTATGCTCCTTGTTCCATTAGTTACTCATTTATTCAGTAGATAATGAAGAAATTTATATCCTGAAGTTTATTCATCTAACATGTAGACAAAAATGTTTAGAATGTAAAAAAAAGTAAAACAGTCATCAGACATTAGTTATATAATATGGCTTTTATAAGTCAGTATAAATATGAGTAAGAGCCAGAATGAGTGCAGTTTACTCAAAGGATAGAAAAATTAATAAGTGATAAGAAAACCTTCATACCTTTTAATATGTTTTAACATATTAATATGCTTATTGATTGGATTGGAAATTCATTTTGGAAATAATGTTTTATGTAGTTTTGAAAAATGGAATCAAATTTTTGTGGCTGGGAAAGGAAAATCTTATAATGGATTTACTCAGAACTCATTCTGTGGATGAAAAAAGCCCAGAGATAGGATGATTGCCAAATGAGAAATAATTTCTTCTTGATTAAAAGCTATTTCATTTTCGGGGTGCCTGGGTGGCTCAGTGGGTTGGGCCGCTGCCCTCGCCTCAGGTCATGATCTCAGGGTCCTGGGATCAAGTCCAGCATCGGGCTCTCTGCTCTGCGGGGAGCCTGCTTCCCCTCTCTCTCTCTGCCTGCCTCTCTGCCTACTTGTGATCTCTCTCTCTGTCAAATAAATAAATAAATAAATAAATCTTTAAAAAAAAAAAAAAGTTATTTCATTTTCATTGCTATCTTGCTCAGTATCTTCTACCCAGGTGTAGGTGGTACAGAATTGGCATTAGAATTTAAATCTTATTACTAGTCCATTACTGATGACATTCTGTTTGCTTGTTGATTGCATTTCTGACACCAAATTCTTGTTTTGTATTGGGACTTTGGACTTGAGGCTCTCATACAGAGACAGCAGAGGGTAGTAGTTAAAGGTTTCTGCTCAAAAGTTCAATTTTTTTTTTTTACCCCATGTATCTTTTATTCAGATTCCCTGAAAGTTACCATTTTGACATTTTTTTAAATTTTTTTTTAAATTTTATTTATTTATTTGACAGAGATCACAAGTAGGCAGAGAGGCAGGCAGAGAGAGAGGAGGAAGCAGGCTCCCCGAGGAGCAGAGAGCCCGATGTAGGGCTCGATCCCAGCACTCTGGGATCATGACCTGAGCCGAAGGCAGAGGCTTTAACCCACTGAGCCACCCAGGCGTCCCGCCATTTTGACATTTTATCATATTTCTTTATCATACATATGTGTGTATATATGCATATCACACATTTGTATTTTGCAGGCATTTGAGACTAAATCACAGATATGATTCCTCTTTACCCCCCAATACTTCAGTATATATTTTATAAAAAAACAAGAACATTCTCTTACAAAATCTGCTCAAGAGTTAAAAAAAAAAAAAACAAACCTACATTTGATCCTGGCTTTGCCACTAACTTGCTGTAAGACCTTGGAATGTTACTTAGCCTCTCCATAGGTCTACTTACCCTTCTGTAAAGCAGGATAATAGGACCTTCCCCATAGGGTTGTTAATTGGATTAGATGATCATATATTTAGCATGTAATAAGTGCTTGATGCATGGTGGCTTTAATTAGATCATAGTAAGTAGTGTTAATAGTAATTCAAGAAATTGATTTAATTACAGTGAACCATATTCTTAGCTTATTAATTTAGAGAAGTTCATGTTTTTTATTTATTTATTTATTTATTTTTAAGGTTTTATTTATTTATTTGACAGAGAGAGATTACAAGTAGGCAGAGAGGCAGGCAGAGAGAGAGAGGAGGAAGCAGGCTCCCTGCCGAGCAGAGAGCCCGATGCGGGACTCGATCCCAGGACCCTGAGATCATGACCTGAGCCGAAGGCAGCGGCTTAACCCACTGAGCCACCCAGGCGCCCTCATGTTTTTTTTTTTTTTTTAATTGATGTATAGTTGACACACAATGTTACATTAGTTTCAGGTGTACAACATAGTGATTCTATAAGTCTATGTTACACTTGTGGTGAGCATAGTATAAGCTACCATCTTTCACCATACAACACTATTATAATATGATTGATTACATTCCCTTTGCTGTACTTGCCCAAGACTTACTCATATCCTAAAAGTTTGTGTTCCTTTAGATTCTTCAAGGGTGCTAGTATTTGTTGGGCCAGTCCTATTTGAGAAGTCAAGGCCAAACATAAGTGGTTTGCCCTAGACCTGACCTTGGTTGTCTGAATTTTAGTGCTTTGTCACTGCAAAGGCTTCCTCCCTAATAACTCTGTTCTTTTATTTTGGCCCTCAAAAATTCTACTCTTTTAAAAATAATCTCTTAAAAATGGGCTACAGTTCACCGTTCTTATTTATGATATTTAAGTTAGAATAATACCAGTGGTATCCTAAGAGTTTAATTGGAGTTGAAAATTGAAAACCTCATCAATAAAATTCACTTATCCTAGATGTCCATCAACAGAAGACTGTATAAAGAAGATGTAGTATGTATGTATATATGTATGTATGCATATATATGTATTTACACACACACACACACACACACACACACACAATGGAATATTATGCAGCCATCAAAAAACAAAAATCTTGCCATTTGCAATGTGGATGGAACTAGAGGATATTGTGCTAAGCAAAATAAGTCAATCAGAGAGGGAAAATTATATGATCTCACTGATTTAAGGAATTTGAGAAACAAGACAGGATCATAGGGGAAGGGAGGGAAAAATGAAACAAGATGAAACCAGAGAGGGAGACAAACCTTAAGAGACACTTGGTCTCATGAAATAACCCGCGGGTTGCTGGAGTGGAGGGGGAATGGGAGGGATGGGGTGGTGGGCAGTGAGGAGGAGGACATGTGCTATGGTGAGTGCTATGAACAGTGTAAGACTGATGAATCACAGACCTGTACCCTGAAACAAATAATAAATTATATGTTAATTAAAAAAATTGACCCATAATTCAAGAATGTTATCAAAATTGTTTTTAATATTTATAATAAATGTTATTTTTATTATTTATTTTAACAGAATAATTTTCATTTACAGTTAGTTGATGTCAGTCTTGCCTTCTCCGTTTAAAATTTGTGACTGGAGGTTGGACAGCACTAGGAAAGAATTTTGAGGATTTCTTCTATGGTAGTCTAACATTGCAAACTTTAGCTTTCAGCATTTATCTGGGACATAGTAGTAATTTGTGGTCTATGTTATTTTATGGTCATGTCAACTGCATAGGTTCATACTGTCTTCCTCAAGTTGATATTTTTAAAAAGCATGTGTTTAGCTGCCTGTTGTATTTCATCAAATTAAGATGCATCATTATTTTATTTATCATTGTCTCAGTTACCTAATGGTGTATAATAAATAATCCCTAGATTTAGTGGCTTAAAACAACAATTACTTGCTCACTATTCTGTTATTCGAGTTGGACTAAGTTGGGTGGTTTGTTTTTGAATGTTATTGCCTGGAATCACTTATGTCTCTTCAATTATCTGGCAGCTTGACTGGGCTAGATAATTTAAGATGTCCTCAACTCAAGTATCTGGCAATTATCTGGGGTTGTCATTGGGGGCAGCAGTTGGTTCTCTTCCACATGGCCTTTCTACTAGGAATAGCATGGACTTATTACGAAGTGGGAGTAGTGTTCGAAGAGGTCAAGAAGGGATGCTAAAGGCTTCTTGAGTCATTTCTTTTCTGCTACATTGTGTTAGTCAAACAAGACAAAAAGCCAGACCGTATTCAAAAAAGAATGGGAAGGATTAGATTGTACTCCTTGATGGGAGGAGCTTATGTTCCTTCTGATACAGAGCTGAAAAGATACACCCAGCATAAAACTGTGAGACAAGTACAGGATAACCCCAATAGACATTCCCATTCAAGTAGGGGGGGAATGGAAAACAGCAGTTCCTGGTCTGTGGGAAGTCTGAAATCCATCCAGGCCCATTTTTGAGGGTCTCCTAACTGGAACAGTGAATGTTCTTTGAATAGGGCCCAGTTCTGCTACCTGGAGGTCTTTTCCCTAATCTATTATTTTCTTCTGGTTTTGGTTCCACTCTCTGGTAAGTCCTTTTTTACTTATAGAAGTGTTTGCAGCTGAGGAGAAATATTTTCACAGTGCTTCTTATGCACTGAAATTTGGGAGTCCAGAAGCTTCTTTTCATTTTGAAGTATCACTGTTCCTTTTAGTCCAGTGTGGTCCATTTCTCTTAACAGTTTTTTGTTAATTTTACCAGGGTTCAAAGGATCCCTTAAAACACATCTGTAATTCATTTTGAGACCATCTTTTTTAAATTAAAGTAGAGTGTTAGGATGCTCTGCATCAGTACTATTTTTTTAAAAATTCTTTTTAAATATATTTAAAAATTTTTTAAAATTTATTTGTCAGAGAGAAAGCACACAGGCAGGCAGAGTGGCAGGCGGAGGCCAAGGGAGAAGCAGGCTCCCCGCTGAGCAGGAAGCCCAGTCCTAGTACATTGGGATCACGACCCTAGCCCAAGGCAGCCCCCTAACCAACTGAGCCAGTCAGGTGTCCCTGCATCAGTATTATTTAGCCATGTAGGAAACTTTTTGTTCAGCTTGAGCATCTCCTTTGGCTACCAAAGGCTCTCAGGCAGGTTCAGTGGGAGGCTGTTAGTGTAGTGGAGTACCTCTTAGAGATGCTAAATGGCAAAACTAATATTTGAATGTGATTTTATTTTGGTATTGTGATTTTAACAATCTTAATTGAGATGGTGATGGTAAAAATTTTGAAAGTAAACAATTGCTGATATTAAAAATAAATTTTTTTGGCATACAGTTAATATTTAGTAGTGCTGAAATGCAGATCCAGGAAATTTATAGGGTATTTTTTTAAGATAAATCACTGGAGTCATATAGTTTCTGAAAAATTTATATTGGATTAATGAAATAAGTGATGAGTTCTAGCAATGAATTAACAATATTCTGTTCTTTTTTTTTTAATTCTTTTTTTTAAAGATTTTATTCATTTATTTGACAGACAGAAATCACAAGTAGGCAGAGAGAGAGAGGAGGAAGCAGGCTCCCTGCTGAGCAGAGAACCCGATGTGGGGCTTGATCCCAGAACCCTGGGATCATGACCTGAGCCAAAGGCAGAGGCTTTAACCCACTGAGCCACCCAGGCGCCCCAACAATATTCTGTTCTTGTCCAACCCACAGGTTTTGTCTTCAGTTCCAAGGGTGTATTTAAAGAGTGGTTTGAACAAAACAGGATGTGCCCAAAGAAGTGAGAATGGCCATGGGTCTGGAATCAGGTCTTGGAAGAGTAATTTAAGCTTAAATTACTCTGGGGTGTAGTCTACAGAAGGCTAAAGAGAAGTATGAGATATTCAGATACTTGAAGCGTTCTTGCTGGGGTGAATAAATCTGTTTTTGCTTCAGGAAAAAAAAGGTTTATTGGCAGAGTTTACATGAAGGTAAACTTTATCCTAAAATTTTTTTTTTTTTTAAAGATTTATTTATTTATTTATTTGTGAGAGAGAGAGAGAGTGAGAGCGAGCACAGGCAGACAGAGTGGAAGGAAGAGTCAGAGGGAGAAGCAGGCTCCCTGCGGAGCAAGGAGCCCGATATGGGACTCGATCCCAGGACGCTGGGATCATGACCTGAGCCGAAGGCAGCTGCTTAACCAACTGAGCCACCCAGGCGTCCCTATCCTAAAAATTTTTTTAAAAGATTTTATTAGAGGGGCACCTGGGTGGCTCAGTGGGTTGAGCCTCTGCCTTCGGCTCGGGTCATGATCTCAGGGTTCTGGGATCGAGCCCCGCATCGGGCTCCCTGCTCAGCGGGGAGCCTGCTTCCCTTCCTCTCTCTCTCTGCCTACTTGTGATTTCTGTTTGTCAAATAAATAAAATCTTAAAAAAAAAAAAAGATTTTATTAGAGAGTGAGGGAGAGAGAGAGAGAAGGAGCAGGGGCAGGGCAGAAGGAAAGGGAGAAGCAAGACCCCTGGTGATCAGGGAGCCGGAAAGGGGGCTCTATCCTGAGACTCCAGGATCATGACCTGAGCAGAAGACTGACGTTTAACCGACTGAGCCACCCAAGTGCCCCTAAGATAAAGATTTTTAAAGATCTATTAGAATAGCCTGATGATGCTTTTTTTGGTATGGAGTTTTCAGCAGTTGAAGGAATTCAAGCGTTGATATACTAGAGTTGCTAAAGTAGAGTTCTTTGCGTTGCAAGGTTTTTTTTCTTCTTTGAAACCATATAATTGTTGCATTTTTATACCTGTGTGGATCATTTTGTGAGTGCATAAATTCTCTCCTGTTGTAATATGTTAGATATTGGGATTGCATCTGATCATAAAAGCTGGAGAGGTGGCTTTATATTTCAGGAGCCTGCTATGCTCTGAGCCTCAGTCCACTGAGGAAGCAGCCCAAGTGGTTGCTTAACATGGTAGATGATCATGTCCTCTGTTGTGTGACACTTACCATGCTGTCCTTACTTGACGAATCTTAGCAAAGTTACTTGACCCAAGGAAAGCCATTCTCTGAGATGATCAGGAAGAGATAAGATTGCTTGGTGCAAAATTTTGCTCCAACAGTAATGGTGATAGTTAAGTGAACTATCTGTCTCAGGAACTTGAGCTGAAAGCACAGAGAAAAAAATCCTGTACTTATGGTGGGAATAACCATGGAATGAGAAGGGGAAGGGGCCAAATTAACTAATTATAGAACACTGGAGTACTAATTGACCAGGGTTTTTGAGGTTAATTTTCTATAATTCTTATTTATTATTAGAGCTGCTCTTGAACTACAAGAGAGGTTACCACATTTTGAAGAGTTCTAGTCTTTGAAACCTGGCACCCTTTTTCCTGTATGTATCTTAAAAATATCCTCCCTCCCCCCAGCATTCGAGGTGACTTGAGTCTGTTTTTTTTCAGTCATAATTGCCAAAAGGTTATTGCGAAGTAACATTTTCTTGACAAAAGCATGATAGAGTTAAACCTGTATTTAGATCAAATAGAGATCTAAATCTATATTTAGCTTTCCTTGGGCCAAGTAACTTTGCTAAGATTAGTCAAGTGAGGACAACATGGTAAATGAGAGAATACAGTTCTACATGATATAATTAAAACTGTGCTTAGTTTTTGGTAATAGGTAATGAAAACCCAAACACAAGGAGATGTTTTTAAATCACGAGGGGGAAATTTCCCAACTTTCAATAAGTGAAGGAACTAAAAGATGATTTGTAGGGGTACCACTCAGTTGTGTCTGTTGTACCACTCAGTTAAGTGTCTGTCTTTAGCTCAGGTCTTGTTCCCAGGTCCTGGGATCAAGCTCCACATTGGGCTCCCTGCTTAGCAGGGAGTCTGCTTCTCCTTTACCTCTTTCCCCGATTGTGGTTTTTCTTTCTCACTCATATACTTCCTCTCTCTCTCAAATAAGTAAAACTTAAAAAAAAAAAAGTGTAAAGGTTGGTTGGATTTGACTTTGTACCAAGTCCCCTTACCACTTTTATTCCATTTCATCTGTTCCTACCAAGACAGCCTGTAGTGCCATATAGTTTTTGCCTTCACATTATAGACAAGTGTTAGAGGCCTGTGTTCCCCTTCCTTGTGCAAGAATTGCCACAAGAACTCTTTATAAACCTGTATGAAGAGAGCAATCCAGTAATCTCTCTGGCATTTGGTTTTGAGTACTTTTTTTTTTCTCTTAAAGATTTTATTTATTTATTTGATAGACAAAGATCACAAGTAGGCAGAGAGGCAGGCAGAGAGAGAGGGGAGGAAGCAGGCTCCCTGCGGAGCAAAGAGCCTGATGCAGGGCTCCATCCCAGGACCCTGGGATCATGACCTGAGCCGAAGGCAGAGGCTTTAACCCACCGAGCCACCCAGGTGCCCCTTGAGTGCTTTTAAGAATTAGTAATGCCAGGGGCATTTGTGTGGCTCAGTCGGTTAAGTGGATGCCTTCAGCTCAGGTCATGATCTTGGGGTCCTGGGATCGAGCCCTGCTTCGGGGTCCCTGCTCTGGGGGGAGTCTACTTCTCCCTCTCCCCCGCCTGCCACTCCCCTTGCTTGTGCTCTCTCAATCTCTGTCAAATAAAATCTTAAAAAAAAAAATTTAGTAATGCCTATTCATTACTATTTGATAGACTTTTGGGTAGTTGCCACTTTTTGACTATTATAAATACTGCTGCTGTAAACATTTCTGTACAAGTTTTCATTTGATTCTTTTCTTTTTATTATTTTCTTTAAAGATTTTTATTTATTTATTTGACAGAGAGAGACACATCTAGAGGGGGAACCACAAGCAGGGGGAGTGGGAGAGGGAGAAGCTCCCTGCTCCACAGGGAGCCTGACATGGGATTCGATCCCAGGACCCCGGGATCATGACCCTAGCTGAAGGCAGACGCTTAAGGACTGAGCCTCCTATGTGCCCTGATGCTTGTTTTAGATGGAGTATGTAACTAGGAGCAGAATTTCTGGGTCATATGGTAACTATGTTGAATCATTTGAGGAACTAACTGCCAGACTGTTTTCCACAGGGTTGCTCTATTGTATTTTGCAACCAGCAGCAGATGAGGATTCTGCTTTATCTACATTCTCGTCAACATTTGTTATTATTTATGATTTATGATTCTAGCCATCCTGGTGGGTTTGGAATATCTTATTGTGGTTTTGATTTGCATTCCTCTAATGGCTATGTAGTGTTAGAGCTTTTTTTTTTTTTAGGTTTTATTTATTTGACAGAGATCACAAGTAGGCAGAGAGGCAGGAAGAGAGAAAGAGAGGAAGGAAGCAGGCTCCCTGCTGAGCAGAGAGCCCAATTCGGGTTAGATCCCAGGACCCTGGAATCATGACCTGAGCCGAAGGCAGAAGCTTTAACCCATTGAACCACACAGGGGCTCCGGTGTTGAGATTTTTTATGTGCTTATTGGTCATTTGTATATCTTCTTTGGAGAAATATCTATTCAGATCCTTCACCTATTTTTAAGTTCAGTTTTTTGTCTTTTTTATCACTGAATTGTAAGAGATTTTTATACATTCTTGATACAAGTCTTTTTTCGTCAATATTTTTATTTATTTGACAGAGAAATACCATGATAGAGGGAGCATAAACGGGGAATGGAAGAGGTAGAATCTGGCTACCTGCTGAGCAGGGAGTCTGATCGCGGGCTTGATGCCAGGACCCTGGGGTCATTACCTGAGGCAACGACTGAGCCACCCAGGGGCCCCTCGATACAAGTCTTTACTAAAGTACAGTTGACCTTGAAGAACAAAGTTTGAACTACATGTTCACTTATCTTTTTTTAAAAGATTTTATTTATTTGACAAAGATCACAAGTAGGCAGAGGCAGGCAGAGAGAGGAGGAAGCAGGCTCAATGCTGAGCAGAGAGCCCGATGTGGGGCTCGATCTTAGGACCCTGGGATCATAACCCAAGCCGAAGGCAGAGGCTTTAACCCACTGAACAACCCAGATGCCCCAGTTCGCTTATCTTAAATTGTAATCTCGCTCTGTCAAATAAATAAATAAAATCTTAAAAAAAAAAAAAAACTTAAAAAAAAAAAGTTTAATGTAATGGGTTTATACTTGTTTTTGGAATGCAGTTAGGAACACATTTATCAATATTAACAATTTGATACTTTTTCTTACATATATTTTACAGAATATAGATGAATTATTGGATTTATTTTTGCAGATAAGCAAAAATATTAGAGCCTCTTTACTAAACTAGGAATGTATATGATAAGATGAATTTTGAGTATTTGTAAAGTGACTTTACCTAAGCACACAGGGAGACAATAATATTCCAAAGTATGGACAATTTACACAAGGGACTTCCTTCTCTGTTGAGCAGTTAGTATATATGAAGTCTCATGTAGACCCTAGGAAGAAGGTGGAGCGGGGTGGACTCAAAGATAAGGTAGACTTTGATCTTGCCTTTCTTTTTAAAGATTTTATTTATGTATTTGACAGAGATCACAAATAGGCAGAGAGGCAGGCAGGGGTGGGGAGGGGAGGGGGAAGCAGGTTCCCTGCTGAGCAGAGAGCCCAATGTGGGGCTCTATCCCAGGACCCTGAGATCATGACCTGAGCCGAATGCAGAAGCTTTAACCCACTGAGCCACCCAGGCACCCCAAGATTTATATATTTTAGAGAGAACAAGAGCAAGCGTGGGTCGGTGGGTGCAGAGGGAGAGCGTCTTCAAGTAGAATTCATGCTGAGTGTTGGGCTCAATCCCAGGACCTATGAGATCATGACCAGAATTGAAACCAGGAGTCAGACCCTCTACCAACTGAGCCACCCAGGTGCCCCTTCCTTTGGCTATCTTCTAATGGTGGTTAGAATCCTCATGTGGTGATTTGGAATACATGTGGAAAGCGGTGAGAAATGAAAGTAGGAGGTACAGGAAAACAGCATCAGGAATTTTGGTTAGAGATGGCCAAGGGCTAGTATTCTACTATAATGTTACCACCATTTAGCAATTTTACTAAAGCTTTTGAGGCTTGTCTTAGATTGATTTCATCAGTCTTGTGGTTTTATTTATGGCATAGCACGCTTAATTTTTGGCATCTGAAGTAATCGTAAATTTTAGTGAATTGTTTACAGGTCAATGGTGTATTGTAAAAATGCAAATTGATGTATTCCCCAAGGTTAAAAGAAGTATATTATATACTTGTATTTGATTAAAAAAATTTTTAAAGATTTTATTTATTTATTTGACAGAGAGAGATCACAAGTAGGCAGAGAGGCAGGTGGCAGGGTGTGGGGGGAGCAGGCTCCCTGCTGAGCAGAGAGCCCGATTCGGGGCTCGATCCCAGGACCCTGAGATTGTGACCTGAGCTGAAGGCAGAGGCTCAACCCACTGAGCCACCCAGGTAACCCTAGAAATGTTTTCTTTATGGAAACATTTGTGTTTGAGTCTCAGGGGAACTTAATCACCATTTAGCATTGAGTTCATAAGAAAATGTTCTGTGAAGTACATGTTTTACAGACAGGCATTTCTGTATTTTTAGCCTGGTATTAGGGACATTAGAGGAAGGAGTAAATCAAATTTGTGGAGGTTTGTCCTCACTTGTTAAGGGTGGGTCTGGAACCAGGCCATCTCAGTTTGCTTCTTTATCTCTTCCTTGAGTGACCTTAGGCAAATTACTGAATTTTTCTGCCTTCAATACTTTTTTTTAATATTTCTTATAGGAATATTTCTTTTGAATTAAGGCAAAGATGGGAAGTTCTTAAAATAACAGAGGAAATAATGGTGTAAGATTATCTTTGGGTATAGCATGTGATTATTCTTCTTTTATTTTATCCTTAAATTGCCTATATTTTCTCAGATGAATTTTTATTAACTTTTAAACTTTTTGTTTTAACAGAAATAGTAACAAAAACAAAACACAAATTACTGGTTGTATTACCAAGCTTAGACATTTCAGAGGCTGTTATAGATCAGAACATGAACTGAGGGTAATAAGGAAAGGTCATTGTATTTTTATGACTTAAGTTTTGTTTAAATGTTAGAAAGTTTTGCATTTGTTTGCTTAATGTTGATGATTTTTGGAGAGGTCATCTGTTTTATTTTATTTATTTATTTATTTATTTTTTATTTACATTAAGACCTAATAGTTTTGAAAGCTTATGATTGCTTTTTGAAGTCATGGGACACTAGCAGGAGATGAATCCCTCGTGTCACAACTGGAACTTGAAACATTTGACTCCCATGGAATATAGTTGTACGAAATGCCTGGCTTTGGTGGTGTTTTGATTTTAAGTACTGGCCTGGGTACTTATACTGGGTTTTAAGTACTCTTAACAAGAGTTGGTGGTTAACTTGGTGGTTAACAGGAGAAATTAATTTAGCCAGATTTTGTTTCATAAGGTAGTGTTCTATGAAGTATACATTTATTCTCAGATGGAAAAATTAATTTAAAAGTTCACTGCCCATAATATGACAAAAAAAAAAAAAACCAACCAACCAAACAAAACCCAAGACCTTTTAAAATTTGTTCATAGGTCTTTGGTTGTCATGTTTAGTGGTAAATTGTTCTGGTAATTTCAGTATTTGGTACGTTAAAAGATAATGATCAAAAACTCATTAGTCTTTTTGAAGAACTACTGTGTATGATAAATCAACTTTTTCTATATAAAAGTTTAACAGTTTATTGAAAAATGAGGGCTGTTTTTGTGGGAAGAGTGCTGTTCTCTGACTACTAGGCTATCATAGTCAAAGGTGATTGAACTTGTAGGTCATTGACAGAAATATGGCCAATTATTTTCCTGTTCTTCATGATACCTTTTTTTCTTCTGAAGTCTCTAGATTTCAGTGCATTAATACTGGGGCACATAGCTGTATTAGCTACCCAGTTTCTCAAATATCAGAAGAAATTTTGGTGATTTAGTATAACAGGAAATTCTGGTGCTATTTTGGTCCCTGATAGCTAATACCCCTGCCCCCTCTATCCTGATTTCTTGACTAATGAGTATTTCTCTTTAATGAATGATGTGGTATTTAGATTTTGAAGACTTAGAGATTTATAGCTGGTTGGCAACATTTATTCTAAGAAATATTACATCTGATTATCTTTTTAAAATATAGCTTTGAGATATAATACATATACTGCACAGTTCACCCACCTAAAGTATACAGTTTAGTGTTTTTTAGTATATTTGCAGTTCTGCAGTCATCACTATGAACTTTAAAAACTTTCATCACCACAAAAAGAAACCCCATTGGCAGCAATCATTCTCCATTTTCCTCCAAATTCCACTAGCCCTCGGCAGCCACTAATATGCTTTCTGGGAATTTCTTATAAATGGAATCGTGTACTATGTAGTCTTTGGCAGCTTTCACAGAGCATAATGTATTGAAGGTTTATGCATATTGTAGCATGTATCAGGACTTCATTTCTTTTTATTAGCAAATAGCAATTTTATTGCATGGATATACAGTATATTTGTCAGTTGATATAAATGAGGAATATTTGTGTACAAGTTTTTGTGTGGGCCCAGGTCTTCATTCCCTTGGTTATTATATACCTAGGAGTGGAACTGCTAGGTACTTTGGTAACTTCCAAAATGACTGTACCGTTTTACATTCCCACCAGCACATTAGTTTTTTCATACCCTTACCACCACTTGTCTCTGTCTTGTTTGTAGCTATTCTAGTAGGCGTGAAGTAGTATCTCATTAAATCTGCTTGGGTGTGATTGCTTCAGTTATTTTAATTTACTAAGTACTGATTTGGGTTCACAAAAATTAGTCTGTGAGTTGCTTTTAGATTTGAGTAAGACTGTCAGGACTTGTAATGAAAATGGCAACCAGTTTTTAAGTCATGATTTACTGAATAATTTCTAGTAATTATTAAGCACTTTTTTTGATCTCTTATAAAAGATTTGCCAAATGTTGTTTTAGAGTCTTGCCGAGATTTTTAATGGCTTCTTATAGTTCCTTTGGTTTTTAAAGAATAATTGGAGCATTTAGAAATAAGTAATTCTCCAGGTAAGTGGAATTCTCAGTATTTGTTAAATTCATGTGGTTATAGTAGCTCTGAGAAGTACAAAGTAGGAAAAAAATTAACTCTCTGAAGGCAGGGCCTCTCATAACCTCTAGGTTGGGACTTTTATTTAATCAAGTTGCCTAGACTAGTGTATAATATTGGTTGGATTAAGTAGAACTATTGAAGAGTATTTTAATTAAGTTTTGTGGAGCAATGCCAAGTTTAAGCCAGCCTTTTTCTTTTGAGGAGATATTGTTTTAAACATAAATTTGTTTTCTTTATTACATTTTCTTCTGAGAACTCAGTTTCGGGGTCAGATTTGAATTTGAAAGTTATATGACTTTGGCCAAATTACTTTTAACATGTGTGAGGTGGTAGTGTTAGCAGTGAAGGAAAGGATATAGAATTTAAGTCATATGGCTGTTCTGAGGATTAAATGACATAATTAAATAGTCTAGTAGTGTGCTAAAATAGATGAATTCACTTTTTCTCCTTCAATTTGTCCTTGCTTTAGCCTTTAGTTTTCACATATGCTTGATAGAATTAAAAATATATATTTTCTTCTAAATGTTTTTAATATTCAAATTATTGACTTCTAGCATGTCATGTATAAAAAGGTATGAGGTAAGTGAAAAAGTGTAGGAAAAGCCTGCTGCTGTGTTATGTGAAGACAGTGGATTAGGAAGCTTCTGATCAGGTCTCTTGTCTTTTTTTTTTAAGATTTTATTTATTAGTGAGAGTGAGAACGTAAGCAGGAGAGGGAGAAGCAGACTCTCTGATGAGCAGGGAGCCTGATGCAGGACTTGATCCCAGGTGTCTGGGGTCATGACCTGAGCTGAAGGTGGATGCTTAACCAACTGAGCCACCCAGGTGCCGCTCTTGTCATCGTTTGTGATTTTTGAAAAACTTACAGGAAACTCGGCTTTAAATATGAGTTTCTTTTTTTCTGTTTGACTAACACAATTGAATTTGTCCACATGGGTGAAAGTGAAATTATAAGCCAATCTTGAATAAATTGCACTGCTTCACTCAGAACTGTCCAGTGGAGGGGTGCCTGGGTGGCTCAAATTAAGCATCGAACTCTTGATTCTGGCTCTAGTCATGATCTTAGGGTCATGAGAGAGAGTCTCCCAACTAGCTCCCCACTCAGCAGGGAGTCTCTTTCTACCTTTTCCCCTACTGGTGTGCTCTCTTATGCTCTTTCTCTAAAATAAATCTTAAAAAAAAAAAAATTATCCAGTAGAAATATAATTTGTGCTATGTATGTAATTTAAAATAACCTAGTAGCCATTTGGGAAAGAACCACGTGAAATTCATTTTAATAATTTGTTCTACCCCATACATACAAAATATCTTTTCAATACATAATTAGCATAAAAATCATTAATGAGGGGCACCTGGGTGGCTCAGTGGGTTAAGCCTCTGCCTTCGGCTCAGGTCATGATCCCAGGGTCCTGGGATCGAGCCCCACATCGGACTCTCTGCTCAGCAGGGATCCTGCTTCCCTTCCTCTCTCTGCCTGCCTCCCTGCCTACTTGTGATCTCTGTCAAATAAATAAAAAATCTTAAAAAAGGGGGCGCCTGGGTGGCTCGGTGGGTTAGGGCCTCTGCCTTTGACTCAGGTCGTGATCTCGGGGTCCTGGGATCGAGCCCCGCGTCGGGCTCTCTGCTTGGCGGGGAGCCTGCTTCCCCCACTCTCTCTGCCTGCCTCTCGGCCTACTTGTGATCTCTCTCTCTCTGTCCAATAAATGAGTAAAATCTTTAAAAAAAAAAAAATCTTAAAAAAATAATTAATCAGATACTGTACATTGTTTTGTGCCAGATCTTTGAAATCAGAAACATGGTGTGTTCTATACATACTGCATTTGTGTATGTACATATACATATATATATATATATACACACATCAACATCAATTTGGATTAGTTATATTTCAAGAGTCATGTGTACTAGTGATCGATAAATGTTCATACTTAAATCTTTCTTATTGCAGATTTTATTGAAATATAGTTAGTGGCAGTAAACTGTCTTTACATAGTTTTAGCAGGAACATGAAATGACAGAGAACATTGATATCCACCTGTTTCTGTTTTAAAGCATGGAGACATGCTCAGGTTACCTCAGGTAACAGATTTATTGAAAGGATTGTTGAGGGAGGAAAGGTACCCAAACAGAGTCCATCTCTGCAGTGGTAGTGAAACAGTCTCTGGAAGCTAACCATGTGTTTCTTCAAATAGCCTCTTCTCCTCCCCCACCATTCACCGCCCTCCCACCAAGGAGTGGAGGTCATTTTCATGTGAAATCAGCGTTTATAAAACATAAAAATTATACTGTACTGATGTAAGTGAAGGTTAGGGGGCTGATCTCTGCCATCCTCCTTTCCCTCTTCTGCTCTTCTCCTACTTCTTTTTCCTTCACTTTGAGGCCCTTCTGAGATCTTCTGGACAGTGAAAACTCCTGCAACACCAAGTCATTTCTCACCAACTGGAATAGCAGTAACTCTGTTGGCCTTGTTTTTCTTTGGTCACACGTTGGCAACCCTAGTAATTGCCATTCCCCTCAGATTCTGTTCCGCTGTTCCCTTTTCTGGTCACCTTCTTTTTAGCTTCTATTTGTCTTTTTACCATAACTAGTGTCAGCTTCTTCTGCTGCTACTAATTACCAATCTTTATGTCTCCTATTCAAGTAGCTCAAGAAATAGCATCTAATTGATCAGCTATTGTCCGATATATAGTCACTTCTGTTGGGGTCTACCAGGCTTCCCCCTCCATTTCTAAAAATGGCTGCCTTTGGCACAAAAGCCTATTCCTCACCCTTTAACATGCAGCTGAGATAACAGGGTCACATGACACAAAGGTGAGCAAAGAATGTCTGGTTGCTTTCCTCACAAGGTGCCTGTGGGTATTTTGGCCTATTCACCATATATGATGTACTATACTTTCTTAATATCTCAGTTAATTATAAATGGAAAGCTCTTTTTGTTTTGTCTTTAGCTTGGTAGTAGTGGTAATGATAATAGTCACTATCACTGAGGACTTTCTATGTGCAGGAATAGTAGCAATCATTTTATATGTAGCAACTCATGAGCTCTATGATACATTTTACTGGTGAAGGAACTGAATCACATTGATGTATGAATTGCCTTGTTCAAAGCTTACAGCTTTTATTTAGTGTGAGTGGGATTTGAATATAGGCAGTCAGCTTTTTTCCAAATGGGAAAGACTTAAAATCTATAGCTTAACATTTCAGAGCTTCAGCTGACCAGGACAATATCTATCAGAATTTTCCCCTATTTTACAGATGAGAAAATTGACAGGTTAGGTATCTTGCCTAAGGTCACAGAGTCTAGTCATTGTTAGGAGCTCAGAATTTCTAATTCCTAGACTAGTACTCTATTACAGAACAAGTACCTATGATACATGAAGTTTTTAGTGTTGATCTTGAAACTCAAACCTGTTAAGTGTCAGCAGATACAGTAAGTGGATACATAATATATGGTTGTACACAATCGTTCACGTAGGCTATTATGTTATTAGACAAGCTTGAAGATAGTGTATATATGGAGAAGAGAAGAATAAGCAGGGTATTGAAGTTGATTAGCTACAAAACTTTTTTATTTACTTCATCTCCTTGCATCTAGCTGAAGGTGAAAGTACTTTTTGCTAGCTTAGAATCTTCCTCAATTGGACATTTCTCCATCATTCCACACATAACCTCTCAGGAGGATGTTATGTGTTATGTGTGGAGTGATGGAGAAATGTCCAATTTAAGGCATGGTGGATGAAATAATTTGAAATATAATGAAGGCACACTACCTCAGAAGGTTTGGTAAAGAACCTCGGATTAAAGATGTAAAATAGCTAATTATGCTACATGTGAAATTTTACTCTCTTTGAAAAAATTTATTTTTATCAGCCATCTCAATTTTTTAAAAAAGATTTTATTTATTTATTTGAGACAGAGACAGTGCGAGAGAACATGAGCGAGGAGAAGGTCAGAGGGAGAAGCAGACTCCCCATAGAGCTGGGAGCCCAATGTGGGACTCGATCCCGGGACTCCAGGATCATGACCTGAGCCGAAGGCAGTCGTCCAACCAACTGAGCCACCCAGGCGCCCAGGCATCTCAATTTTTAAAAAGATTTTATTTCTTTCTTTGAGAGAGAGAGAGAATGAGAGGGGAGAAAGTCAGAGGGAGAAGCAGACTCCTGGTGGAGCTGGGAGCCCATTGTGGACTTGATCTCAGGACTCTGGGGTCATGACCTGAGCCAAAGGCAGTGGCTTAACCCACTGAGGCACCCAGGCATCTCAGTTTTTAATGAAATATGACTATGAAGTAATTGGCTTACTAAGGTGTTAGCAGAGTAGCCTTAGCTTAGGGCTGCCTGGGTGGCTCAGTAGGTTGAGTCTCTGCCTTTGGCTCGGGTCATGATCTCATGGTCCTGGGATCAAGCCCCTAGTTGGGCTCTCTGCTCAACAGGGAACCTGCTTTCCCCCCTCTCTCTGCCTGCCTCTCTGCCTACTTGTGTTCTCTCTGTCAAATAAATAAATAAAATCTTAAAAAAAAAAGATTATTCATTATTAAATCTTAAGCTTTGTTGTTTTCTTCCAGTTTACAGACTATCGCTTCCTTAATACTGTTTACGTATATTAAAACAAATTTGAAAATGATAAGTCACGTAGTAATTCAGAGATAGCAGTTTTTCCTAAATCATTCTTGGTAAATCCTGTACATATTCTATTGCTTTGTCACCTAATACTACATTGAGGAGAAATTCCAGACCAACTAGAAGTGAACTCAGTTCAGTTGACACAGTGGTTTTGTTAAACTGCCCATTAACTCTCAGCCTGGATTAAACCCTTCTAGAATCTAGAAGGAAACCAAGTACATTTTCATTATGTAGTTAAAAGTAGAAAATTGGAAGAATGATTTCATTCTGCATCTCTTTGGAGCTAAGTTATACCTTAGGCAGGAGTTAAAAAAATTTAATGTGAATTTTAGGACACTTGATAATTTGCTCTGTGTATTTATAAAATGAGAATTTGGACTCCTTGGACTCACTGTATTTTGCTAGTATTGAAAGAATGACATCTTTTCATCTTTTTTTTTTAAGATTTTATTTATTTGACAGTGAGAGAGGGAACAGAAGCAGAAGGAGTGGGAGAGGGAGAAGCAGGCTTCCCGAGGAGCACGGGGCCTGATGTGGGGCTGTATCCCAGGACCCCAGGATCATGACCTGAGTCAGCAGATGCTTAATGACTGAGCTACCAGACACCCCTGATTTTTTTTTTATCTTGTTAACCATTTAAGTAAACACATATACATTAATTTTTTTCTTAAATAAGAATAAGAAGTAACATTTTATTTATATTGTTCTGCATCTTTTCCACTTATTCTATGGCAGTGTATAGATGTTCTTATAGTATTTTACAACTGCGTAATGCTCAACTGCATAGTACTTTATCATGTACGTGTACCATAATTTCTTCAACTATATTCTATTGGTAGGCATTTAGGTTGCTTCCAGTCTTTTGCTAAATTCCTAGAAGTGAGATTGTTGGTCAAAGTATAAATATAGAGGGTGTCTTGGTGGCTCAGTGGGTTAAAGCCTTTGCCTTCGGCTTGGGTCGTGATCCCAGGGTTCTGGGATCAAGCGCTGCATCAGGCTCTCTGCTCAGCGGGGATCCTGTTTCCTCCTCTCTCTCTCTCTGCCTGCTTCTCTGCCTACTTGTAATCTCTCTCTGTCAACTACATAAATAAAATCTTAAAAAAAATATGTAAATATAGATGTAATTTTGCTGACTATTGCCAACTGTCCCTCCATAGAGTTGTAATAATTTCTCTTTCCATTAGTAATGTAGGAGAATTCTTATTTTTCTTACACTTTTGTCACTTGGCTATGTTAGACTTGTAGATTTTTTCTAGTCTGATAGATGAGAAATACAATGTTAGGGTAGCTTTAATTAGTATTTCCCTTATGAGTGAGATCATCTTTTCCCTTAAGTTTTTGAACTAGCTTCATATTTGTTCACTCCCCCCCCCAGAGTATTTTTTTTCCTTTTCTTTCTTTCTTTCTTTCTTTTTCTTTTTTTTTGTAAAGATTTTAATTTATTTATTTGACAGAGAGAGGCACAGTCAGAGAGGGAACATAAGGAGGGGGAGTGGAGAGGGAGAAGCAGGCTTCCCACTGAGCAGGGAGCCCAATGTGGGGATGGGGGTTTGGGGGGTGGGGGAGTGGTAGATCCCAGGATGCTAGGATCATGGCCTGAGCCAAAGGTAGACATATAATGCCTGAGCCACCCAGGTGCCCCTCAGGGAGTATTTCTTGATTAATACTGGTGTTACTATCCTGAGGAATTACTCTTTGGATTTTTTTTTTCTCTTTGGGAGTGGCAATTATCACTCAAGCAGTATTACTATGCATGTATGATTAAATAAACAGGACCTAATCATGTATTTTTTGTATTTAAAGAAGTGACCGGGGCGCCTGGGTTGCTCAGTGGGTTAAAGCCTCTGTCTTCAGCTCAGGTCATGATCCCAGGGTCCTAGGATAGAGCCCTGCATCGGGCTCTCTGCTCAGCAGGGAGCCTGCTTCCTCCTCTCTCTCGGCCTGCCTTTCTGCCTACTTGTGATCTCTGTCTGTCAAATAAAAAAATAAAATCTTAAAAAAAAAAAAAAGTGACCTTCTAGTTTGGGAAAGGGGACTTGTATGAAGATCATCATGAGTCAATGAAATAAATGCTGGTGAAAATAAATGCCAAGCTCTGTGGAAGCACTTAGACTGGAATGCAGTTACTTGGGTATCAGCAATTTTATTAGTTAGCATGTGAAGTGTTCTTCAGATTGCGTCTTTAAGGAAGAGGAGATCACTAGGGTTATCCTACCTTTGTGTATTCTTGCCAGAGGAAGCAATGCCAAGGAAGAATATGGTGCTGAGGACTCCTAGGTCACCTGGTTTTGTTGGTAGGGATAAGAGATGTGGGCATTGAGACTGCATCTGGACCAATGGGATGTGGTAAGTCTCTACCTGTTGATCCTAAACCCACTTCTTAAAATTATTTTTTCATTTTTTATTTTATCTTATTTTATTTTTTAAGAAATCTCTGCACCCAGCATGGGGCTCAAACTCAAAACCTTGAGATCATATATTCGTGTTTCTATTAATTTTCTCCCTGAGGCATACATTGTCTCTTGATAATCTTCCTGCTCCTCACGTTTTTGAATAAACTTGGGAAGAGAATGCTGGGAAGTAGAGTGATTGCATTCCCTCCTTCCCTCCTTTTTGAGCAAGCTTAAAATTTTACTTTTGTCTGTGCCATACTTTAAATTTATTATTACATCTTCCTTATTGCCAAGTTTAAGGCTCCTTATGCAATAGCTTGTTTGACTTGGTAGAGAGGAAGATCTGTCTAGGGGAAGGACCTTGTGGCAGAGTTTATTAGTCTGGAAAGCTCGGTGGTCAGTTCCCTTGTATCTCATTTTGAGGAATTTGTATTTTGTCTTGAGAGAGCCTCTAAAAAATTTGAAATGTGTGGGGAACTGAGGAGAGGGCTTGGAGGAGGGGAATGACAAGATAAGCTTTTCATTTAGGGAGGTAATTTTGATACTGTGTTGAGGAAGATGGATTGGAGAAGGTGCAGCATAGGTGAGAGAGCAGTGCTTCTCCAAGCAGAAGCAGCATCACATGGTAATTTTTTAGAAATAAAGATTCTGATGCCCCATTCCAGAACCCTGGGGGTGGGTGCAGCAATCTGTATTTGGTTCTGATGCATGCCAAAGCTTGGAACTAGGGATTGAAAAGTCAATGAGGCTGTATTAAAGTTTGCTAATGCTTTTTCAAGTTAATTATATAATTGGTTTTTGTTGAGATGTTCATTACATTTGTGTCTTACATTTATTCACAAGAAAAGTAGATGAACTCTCTAGCATTTGGGGACTTATTTGAAAGCCTAATTCGAAAAGCTGGGATAGTATGGTAAAATATTATAGTTGGAAAAGGAGAAACAGTACAGGACAAAGTAAACGATAGTCAAACAAAACTGTTGGGTAGAATACAAGTGGTGCTTAATTTTGGATGTGGTATATGTTGCCTGTATATGACATTGATTTGTAATATGGTGTTTGTATCAGCAGTAGGGAAAACTGATAGAAGATACTGTAAAAAAAAAAAAAAAAAGGCGGGGGGGTGCTGGGGGGAACATGAACTCATTGTGGAATCCAAAGGAAAGGATGGTGGGTGTGCCCAAGATTTGCTAAGATGCTGTGCAGTCAGTTCCACATAACTGTTTTCTTTCTTTATATAATAGCAGCTGATTTGCATCTAACCCAGTTTTTTCACTGAGGGTATGAGGGCTGTGGGTATAAATTTCAACCTTGTTGGAATGGGACTGAGTAAATCTGATAATCTTCTTTGTTCTCCTCTGTTAGCTTTGCTTGTTGACCAAAAGTACAGATAGAGAAAGTTCTTTGTAACTATCAAAACTGTGCCTTAAAGGGTAAGTAATCTTTTTTTTCTCCTTTGAATTTTATTCCAGGACCCATCAGTTACACAAGTGACAAGAAATGTTCCACCAGGACTTGATGAATATAATCCATTCTCGGATTCTAGAACAGTAAGACTGTCTTAATTGGACTACTTTTAAATGTTGAAATTAAATAGAAATTTGTATTTTGGTTATAATTTTTTAGTCGATGGATTAAACTTGTATTAAATAAGCTGTTAGGGTTTAATTTATAATTTAGAAAGTTAAATGTTTTTAAACAGAAAGGAATATCAGTAATAATTGGAAGTTACCATGATGATCCCAATGAAACACTATGGATTTTCTTTTATGTTCTACATTGCTATTATTCCCT